>NC_066581.1:363715103-364048172 GCF_024323335.1 Lathyrus oleraceus | reverse complement strand
GGAAGAGGATTGAATATCATCGGATGATTTGTTTAACTTCAAGATATTTAAACTAATGAAAATTTGAGAACTTGTAACTTTTCTTTAAAAGTCAATTTTCATGTTTTACACACGCTAAGAGATAAATTTTTTTGGTACTCTAAACCTTTCTAAACACAACATTGTTGTAATTTATTAAATACATGAGATAACTCTTCATGAATTTTGAATTTTGAATTTTGAATTCGGAGATTGTAACTCTTCATGAGATGTTGCAAAGGCGAAACCATGCAACTGTTGGTGAAACATGCTGCAGGCCAACCATTATGATTATTGGAAAAGGACAATGCTTCACCAATGGTCGCTACCTTGTGAAACAATATCAACATGGCATATAAAAGCATAAATCCGGATTCAGAATAAAACACACAAAATCCGAAAATTCTCTAAATAATTCCAGACGCTCTTCGCTACATTCCGGTTTTCGCCGGTCTTGCGCAAACTCGATAAGGCTGAATTATCTTGGGTATTCCTGCATCAGAACTCTAAGACAATCGAGAGTGCTTGAAATACTATAAGGAAAGTGTTGCGTTCACGATTCAAGCCTGGATCCCTTTAATCTTTCCGAAATTTCTAACAGTCTTATAGTATCTCAAATCATGGCCACCGACGCTTCTGTTTCAAGCATCAAACTAATGAACCAGGACCTTGTTAAGTTAGATCATTTCGATGGAACAAACTATACCCGTTGGCAAGACAAAATGACATTTCTCCTGACCGCCCTGAAAATTCAATATGTCTTGGATCCTGATCTGGAGACAATTTCAGAACCAACTGAGAATGGCACTGATGAAGTAAAAAAGGAGAGAAGGAAACGAAAAGAAGATGAACTGCTTTATCGTGGACACATCTTGAACACATTATCTGATCGTCTCTATGATCTCTACACCAATACTGCATCCGCAAAGGAAATCTGGAATGCGCTCGAATTCAAATTCAAGGCTGAAGAAGAAGGTACGAAAAAGTTTTTAATATCTAAATACTTTGATTTTAAGATGTTGGATTCCAAGCCGATTCTTGCACAAGTAGACGAGTTACAGGTTCTCGTGAATAAAATAAAAGCCGTGAAAATTGACATTCCTGAAGCATTCCAAGTCGGTGCAATAATAGCAAAATTTCCACCTTCGTGGAAAGGATACAGAAAGAAATTGTTGCATAGTTCTGAGGACTTTTCTTTGGAGAAACTTCAGAAACACCTTCGTATCGAGGAGGAAACGAAGGATCGAGAAAAATTGAGTCTTCTGGGTTTGCTAAAGCAAATGTTGTTGCCGCTAAAGGAAAGAAAAATTATGATGGCATGAAAAACCATCTCGGCCCAAGGAAAGAACACAACAAGTTCAAAAATTCTGGCGGACCAAAAGGTACTAAAAATGGTTGTTATGTATGTGGCAAACCTGGACATTATGCTCGAGATTGCAGGCACAATAAGTCCAAAAATGAGGTCAATGATGTTCATGCCGATAACGACATAATCACTACGGTAAGCGAAATTATGGCAATCAAAGGCAAAGTGCAAGGATGGTGGTATGACACATGTGCAACTGTGCATGTATCTTATGATAAAACATCATTCAAAACCTATATCGAAGTCAATGATGGACAAGAAGTGCAAATGGGAAATGAAGTGAGATCTAAAGTCATTGTAACAGGATCCGTCGAACTCAACTTCACTTCCGGAAAGAAAGTCACTCTTGTTAATGTGCTTCATGTTCCTGATATGAATAGAAACCTTGTTAGTGGGGACTTATTGGGAAAATCGGGTATTAAATCTGTATATGAATCGGGCAAATTAATATTGACCCGTAATGGTATATTTGTAGGAAAAGGATATTCCGCTGAAGGAATGATCAAACTTTGTACTACCGACAATATTATTAATGAAATTTCTAATTCTGCTTATATGCTTGAATCTATTTCCTTATGGCACTCTAGATTGGCACATATTGGTATTAGTACTATGAATAGACTAATTAAATCCAGTTTGATATCATGCAACATTCATGATTTTGGAAAATGTGAAATATGTGTTAAATCAAAAATTATAAAGAAACCTTTCAAAAGTGTTGAAAGAAAAACAAACGTGCTAGATCTTGTGCACTCTGATTTGTGTGAATTTAATGGTATGTTGACCCGTGGGGAAAACCGTTCTTTTATAACGTTTACCGATGATTGCTCTAGGTTCACACATGTATATCTCTTAAAGCATAAAGATGATGCTTTTAATGCCTTTAAGACATATAAAGCAGAAGTAGAAAATCAATTAAGTACGACTATAAAAGTACTTAGGAGCGATAGAGGCGGAGAATATTTCTCAGCAGAATTTGATGCATATTGTGAAGAATATGGCATCATACACGAATGTTCTCCGCCCCGCACACCACAACAAAATGGCATGTCCGAAAGAAAAAATAGAACATATCAAGAGATGATAAATGCTATGTTAATGCATTCAGAATTACCATTTAATTTATGGGGTGAAGCACTATTGTCCGCATGTCACATAATGAACATGATTCCTTTAAAAACAACTGGTATTTCTCCATATGAGAAATGGAAAGGAAGACCACCAAGTATTGGTTATTTCAGAGTGTGGGGGTGTGTAGCTTATTACAAGAACATGGATCCCAAAAGGACAAAATTGGGTCCTCGAGGAATCAGATGTGCCTTCATAGGATATGCATCAAATAGCAAAGCATACAGACTTCTAAATCTAGAGTCTAATGTAATTGTTGAATCCAGAGATGTGGAATTCTTTGAAAATCTCATCACAAAGGATAAGGGACCTGAAAATCCCACAATTGAAGAATCTCGTGACAAAGATTCGAACAAATTGTTGAAACACAATCAGAACCAAGGAGAAGCAAAAGGGCATGAAAAACTAAGGATCTAGGACCAGATGAAATCAATTCCCAACCCATTTCTCTTTATTTAGTTGAAGGAAATAGAAAGAATGATGTTCATAAAATTCCTATTATTCTTCAAGTAGAAGATGATCCAAAAACATATAAGGAAGCAGTGGCTTCTAGGGACGCTTCCTTTTGGAAAGATGCTATCCAAGATGAAATGAATTCAATTATGTCAAATCATACTTGGGAACTAGTTGATCTTCCGAAGGGATCAAGACCCATTGGATGCAAGTGGGTGTTTAGAAAAAAATATCATAGTAACGGTACATTAAACACCTACAAGGCTAGACTAGTAGCAAAAGGATTTAGACAAAAGGAAGGTGTCGATTATTTTGACACATATGCACCGGTAGCAAAAACTACGACAATTAGAATCCTGTTTGCACTAGCTTCCTTGAATAACCTTATTGTTCATCAAATGGATGTTAAAATAACATTCCTAAACGGAGATCTCGATGAGGAGATCTACATGGAGCAACCAGAAGGCTTCATGCTTCCTGGAAATGAACAAAAGGTATGCAAACTTGTTAAGTCTCTATACGGTTTAAAACCCCCTATTATAATTATCTGTTGATAAATCCTTTGAGTCTTATCCCAATTTTTTGTTTTAAAATTAATATTTATAATAAGCCTAAATGAAATTATTTTTAATCACTTTTATTTAGAAGAGGTAATGTTTTCAATGTTTAATTTATGAAAAAGATAAAGGTGCAATGGTTAACAAAGATACCAATGATTGAACTAAATAAAATAAATTAGATTGAGATCCGCGCATCGCGCGAGTGTATTAAATTTATAAATATTTTTCAAAACTATATTAATGTTGAAATAATATTAAGTTAGAGTGATTAATGGTCAAATTCTTTAGAAAGAAATACATGATTAGAAATACCCCAATATATAGTATAATTTCGGCTAATAGTATAAATGATTACTAAGTAACAATTTATAAATATTTATGTTTTAGTTTCAGATTTTAAAAAAGTGATTAATTTAGAAGAGATAGACCAATGATATTCATGAAGGAAAATTTGCAATAATATACACAAATGAAATAATTAAAAATGCACAATCAATTATATTTATCATTAGGAGTTAAAATACAGTTCGCAACTTGTTTGTTTGTTATATTTAAAGACTAGTTGAAATTGATTTCCCTTATGAAATAACATTGTAAAAACAAATTTGAATACAAAAACATAGTGGTTTATATTGTACATGTATGTAGCACTATCGATGATCTATATTTTTGATATTACCGTATGTCACATTATTCTTGCTGTGTTATGTTGGAGTTCATGATTTATAGTTCAAAACAACAAACATGTAATAAGAATTATATTTTATACAATTAAATGAGCTCTCACATAAGATAAAGTCAATTATCTTATAAAATAATAATGTAAAAACAAATTTAAATATAGACTTATCTCTGGTTTATATTATCATATATATAGTAGTGGCAATGATCTATGTTTTTGATATTAAGGTGTGTGCCAGATTATCCATGTCGTGTTGTATATCGGTGTCTTTGTTGGCGTGTTTGTGATTTATACTTCAAAACTATAAAATATAATAAGAAATTCCATGCAATTAAATAAACTCTCTCATAAGATCTTTTGCTTACTTGTAGATAGGAAAATTGTATCACGCTTTGTGTGAAACCATCTCCATACCCCTCTTCAATTTTGATACCTTTGTTATAAACTTATGTCAACTATAGTAAAAATTGCTAAGTTGACTTAAATATATATGAAATGAAATTATAATAATATAATCAACTATACTAATAATAGAATTCACATTTAGAAAAGAGGTCTTGTAATTCCATTGTGTTGATTTGGTTGTAGCTGCCCATTTATCCTACATAATGCTTTTTTTCATGTATTTTATATTGAAAGACGTGTATAAATTAGTGAATGATCAACTCGATAACACACAAACAATAAAAACGGATTTTTATTGGGATGATAAAGAATAAAAATATTATGGATTTGCTTAGTTTTTTATTGATTGAGTTCATGAAGATTTCTCATAAATAACGTATTCGTAAATGAATAGATGTAATAAGTAACAATTTTTTATTTTTAGGATTTTAGAATTGTGTAATAGATAAAAAATATTTTTTTTACTCATGTAATCGACAAAATTTCAATGCACGATAATTAATGGAATTAAAGAAAAAATAATAATTAACGAAATTACAAAATTTAATAGAGATTAATTAAATTGATAGTGTGTATTATATGTGAAAGTTAAAATGCACGAAAAAATAAGATGCTATAGATAGACGCAATAAGAAACAATTTTGTGAAATTCTAGAGATGACATGTTGATAAATTCTTACATGGAAAAAATTATAATAGATGGTAATGCAAATAGTTGAGTTATTAATACATTAAGATTGTGTTATGTTTTATTAAATTATATTTTTATAATAATACATATAATTGAGAAGGTGTAAGTAGAGTATTTTATATTTGTCATTAGATAAATTTATACAAATAAAAATAGTCTATATTTTTTCTCTTAAATATTTTTTCATTATAATTTTTTTAGATATCATATATTTTATTTTATTTTTGAATGATGTCATATCAATTTATATTTGTACTAGTCTTATGATTTAACAAAATAATATTATTAATATTTTTTAAGATATTCGACTATAAAAAAAAGAAAAAAAATATATGCATCATAGTATAAATTAATATGAAAATCTTGAATGATATAATTAAAAGATAAAGAAAAAGTTATTAAAATTAAATTATGAGGATAGATAATAATAAAGTTATTGTAATATATGCTATTTGAAATAGAAGTTGAAGTGATGAAGAGAATATGACAATATATGGCATGCAAGTTTGGGTTTTGTTTTAATAAATTATCTTTTTATAATAATATATATAATTGAGGAGGTTTAAGTAGAGTATTTTATGTTTTTCATTAGATGTGTTCTTATAATTAGAAATAGTCTATTTTGCCCTTAAATTTTATAGTGCATATCTTAAAATTTTTATCATTAGGAAGTTTTGTAAAATTTTAAATATTTTTTTATTATAATTTTTTTTAACCATCATATATTTTATTTTATTTTTGAATGTTGTTATCAGTTTATATTTGTGTTAGTCTTTTGATTTAACAAAATAATATTATTAATATTTTTTAAAATATAAGACTAAAAAAAGAAAAAAAAGAAAAGATGATATCGAAAAAATAGAGTTATATGGCATATATGGCATAAGACATGTAATGATATAATCGACAACTTCAGATTTAATATATTATAACAAAAACTGAGTTATATGGTAGATGACATGTCGTGATATAATCTACAGTTTCAAATTTAATATATTATAATACATAATAGATTAGTAAGTTTTGTAAAAATATTATATAATTTTTATTATAATTTTTTTAGCCATCATATATTTTATTTTATTTTATTTTTAAATGACGTCCCGATTTATACTTGTGCAACTCTTTTGATTTAACAAAATGATATTATTAATATTTTTTAAGATATTACACAATAAAAAAAATATAAAAAAAAAGATATCCAAGAGAGTATATATAAATATGAGAATCTTAAATGATATAATTTGAAAGATAATGAAAAAAGTTATTAAAATAAAATTGTGAGGATCGATAATAATAAAGTTATTCTAACATGTATTTTTGGAATAGAAGTCGAAGTGCTGAAGAGCAACTCAGCAAATTTGTTGTTAAATTCAATTCTAAGAGTGAGGCATAGGATTTTAATTGATGTGGCAAAAATAGAGTATATGGCGTATGACATGTCACGATATAAATCGCAGCTTTAGATTTAATAGATTATAATAGATTATGTTGAATGATATAATTTGAAAGATAATGAAAAAAAAATTATTAGAATAAAATTGTGAGGATAGATAATAATAAAGTTATTGTAACATATATTTTTGAAATAGAAGTCAATGTCATAAAGACCAATTGAGCAAATTTGTTGTTAGATTCAATTCTAAGAGTGACACGTAGAATTTTAATTGATGTGGCAAAAATAGAGTTATATGGCATATAACAATGTCATGATATAAATCGCAACTTCAGATTTAATATATTATAATAGAAGTGAAACTCAGTTTGAAATGTAAAATTACCATCACTACTGCTCTTGATCTTAGTGATTTTTTGTGTGTTTTTCACAGCGAGTCTGCAAAAGAAATGTGAGACACCCTTCAAGTTACCCATTAAGTAACATATGAGTTTAAAAAATCAAGAATAAACACATTAATGCATGAGTATAAACTCTTCATACTAAATCTTAAGAAAACATTTATGATATTAAAAAACTAATTCATTTTTCACATTGTGAATAACACGAGAACTCTGAGGAAAGTATCTCAAAATAAGAATTTTATTGTAAAATTCCTTGGATTCTTAAACTGCAGTTGGCTAACTAAAGTCACTGCAATTTTTTAATCTAGAGAATTATCATATATGAATTTGGCTACATTATTTGGTAAATTGCAGGAACATAATATGGAATGAAAAGACTAGCAGATTACAAAGAAGGTGACAATAAAAAGTCTAACTCTCAAGGCTATGAAGAAATATATTTTGAATTTGATGAATAAACGATGTTGATTGTTTGAAACATCAAAATATTTATGAAGCATGAAAAGTAACAAGAAGATCATAACAAAAACAAATGAAGATATTCATTCATTCCTACATATTATCTATGTATAAAAGGGCACAAAAAATGAAATTGCACTCAGAACCAGAGTCATAGAAGAAACCAAAATTAAAATCAAAGAAAGTTTAAGAAAACTCAAAAAGAAGCTAAGAAAGCCTACATTGTACATGTTGAAAATGACATGGACTCCTCATATGATAAAGAGGCAAATATTTGTTTCATGGAAAATTATGAAGAAGACGAGGTAAATTCACACTTCTCTTATAATGACTTATTTTGCATATGAAATAAATCAAACAAATGATAAGTAAATTAAAACACCTTGGGTCCATCTTTGGAACGACTATTTATTCCTTTGAAATACAAAATAAAAATTTATTGGACAAATTAGAAAGTCTCACATAAGTACAACACATTTAACTCAAAATCTTTCCTCTTCTCATAAAGTTTTTGTTGAATCTATCTAGTGTGATCAATGCGGTGTTTTGAAAAATAAAACTAATGATCTCCAAAACACATGTGATAAGTTTAATAAAGGGAGAGACAACTTGAACCTTATTTTAAGAAATAAAATAGCCTCATATAATAAATTTGGTTTAGGTTATGAAACTAAGAATAATGTTAAAACTTAGGTAAAATATGTCAAGCTCATGAAACTTTTAAATGCAAGACTCTCAAATATAATTATTGTAATAAAAGTGATCATGTTGCTCTTTTTTTATAACTAAAAGGCATGAAATAAAATATGGTTATCCTCCTTCACATTCTTATAAATAATACCATAATCGCAAAATAATAAACAAGTCTTCTTCATTATATTTATTTAATTATGATCCTCATAATAAATCTAGTGAAAATATTTATGACACTAACATGGGAGGATCCAAAATTATTTGGATACTTAAAATTAATACCTAAGTTTATGAAGTAAGGATACTTTACAATATCAAACATTAAGTGGTACCTTGAAAAGGTTATTCAAAGTATATTACTCGAAATCAATATCTTTTCTCTCATTTACTCCTAAAAAGGGAGGACATGTTTCTTATGGTGATAATAAGAAAATATAAATCATTGGTATTGGTAATGTTGGTAAGTAGGGGGGAAATAGGCTAGGCTAGGCTAGAAGGCCTGAGTCTGGCTTACATAAACTTACAAGGCCTGAGTCTAGCCTATGGCCTACTATAGGCTCTCTTTTTTTGTCTGTCTGGCCTTTTTAAAAGTATGGTCTGACCTGAAAGTCTATTTAAAAGTCGATTTCTTATTAAGATTTTCAATTCATTCATATTATTTAAGAAGCCTTATACGTCGGTCTATATATATGCATGTATATGTTGATCTATTTAGTATTTTTCTAATATATATGCATATGTAGGTCAGCTTATTTAACATTTTTTCTAATATATATGCATATATAGGTCAACCAATTTAGACTATTTTTAATATATATGAAATTATAGGTCGGCCTATCAGGCTTCATATGCTTTTTTAATATCCTAAGTCTGACCTATTTAATTAAATAGGCTTTTAAAAAAGCATAAGCCTGACTTTTTTATTAAATAGGTTTGAATTGGTTTGGCCTTAAATAGACTAGGTTATAGGCCCCGTAGACCGACCTGACCTATTCCCATCCCTATTGGTAAGTAAAGATGATAAATCTCGCATATGGCATAAGAGATAAATTCATATCCACATGGACCATTAGAACAAGTTGGATCGCAAGGATTTAGTAATCAATTTTCCAAACATGTGACTTGAAAAACACGGTATATGTGACTCATTCCAAAAGGGTAAACAAGTAAAGTTATCCTTTAAATATAAAAATATTGTTTCTACAAAATAAGACTTTATAATTGTTGCATATGGATCTTTTTGGCGAATCTATGACCATGATTTTTGGAGGTAACTATTATACCCTTGTAGTTGTGTGTTAATACTCTCGCTATATATGAATGATCTTTGTATCTCATAAAAGAGACATGTTTTCTACCTTTTGGTAAGTATCTAATGTTATCTAGAATGAAAAAGGCATAATTATTGAATCAATATGAAGTGATCATGGTGGTAAATTCCAAAATGTGAATTTTGAGAAATATTGTAATAAAAAATAAATTGACCATACTTTATGTGCTCCACGAAATCCCTAACAAAATGGTGTAGTGGAAAAGTAAAATAGATCGCTTGAAGAGCTAGCGAGGATGATGCTCAATGAGACTAATCTTTCTAAGTACTTTTGAGATGATACAATAAGAATTTTGCTATGTGATTAATCATATCTTGATAAAACCAATTCTATAGCAGATGCCCTTATGAGTCATACCAAGGAAAAAAACCTAATATTTCTCACATCCATGTGATGGAATGCAAATGTTTTATTCTCATTAAACGAGAAATATAATCTTTTAAAGTTTGACGCTAAAGATGATAAAGGAATATTTTTAGGATATTCCACTTCTATTTCATGTCACCTTTGATGAAATTAACCCAAAGTCCCTAGAAGTGGATTTTGTTGACTATGCAGGGATTTTGGGGAAAAAATCTCTAGAAGATAAAGATCAAGATCAAGATAAATATAAAGATCAATATCAAGACAAATAAACAGATTAAGATCAAGACCAAAGTCAAACAAAAAATAATCAAAGTAAAAAGTGGGTTCTTGAATGATTACATTTAGGATGAAATGTATGTTGACCAATCTCCCTATTTTCTAAACACTTCTTTTCCTGATCATGTCTTCAAGCTAAAAAGAGCCCCCTACATTTTAAATTAAACACCTTGGGCTTGGAATGGACATTTGAGAAATTTTATTCTTCAAAATAATTTTCTAAGATGGGAGGTTGAAATAAATATCTTTATTAATAAAACCAAGCATTACATTTTACTTGTGAAAATTTATCTTGACGATATCATTTTCGATGCTACTAATGAATCCTTGTGCAAGGAATTTTTTGATATGATGTTGAATTAATTTGAAATGTCTATGGTGAGGGAGTGAAAGTACTTTCTCGAATTGCACATTCATCAATCAAAGGAAGGAACCTTCATCAATCAAAGAAAATACTATAAATAGTTGCTAAAGATATTCAACATGGATAAATCAAATCCAATCTTAACCCATGTGAGTACATCATGTAATTTACACAAGGAAGTAGATGAAAAAGTAGTTGACAAAAGAAATATCAAGCTATGATAGGCTCTCTTCTTTATCTTATTGTATCTCGTCCTGATATCATGTTTGTTTATTTGTGTGCTTGTTTTCCAGAAAATCCCAAAAAATCACACCTTATTGCGGTAAAAACACATTATTAGATACCTTGCTAGCACACCACTATGGGTTTATGGCACCCCAAAGGGATATGTTTTACATTAGTAGGGCACTCTACTTTCGATTTTGCTTAGTGCAAATTGGATAGGAAAAGTACAAGTGATATGTGTCATTTGCCTGAAAGCTTGCTTGTCTCCTGGCATAGCAAGAAACAAGAAAGTTTGTGTTATCCACAAGTAAGAAGAATATATTGTTGCAAGTAGTTGTTGTGAATAATCTATCTCGATGAAACAAAAATTAAGTGATTATGGAGTTAATCTCAAAACTACCTTGATAAAAAGAGACACCACTAGCGTCATAAACCTCACAAAAAATATGACACTAAAGATATTAAGTATAGGCACCATTCATTATGCGTCATGTCGAAAAAAGGGATTGTAATTGATTTTGTGTCATCATCTAATCAACTGACATATATTTTTACAAAACCTCTTCCTAAAGAAAATTTATTTTTCATAAGAACTGGATTAGGAATCTTAAATCAATCATGTATGGATTAATTTGCTAAATGTTTTTTCTCCTTTTTCTTCTTCCTTTTCTCTATGTGCTTCACATGATCTATGTTCTTGTGTAGCTTCTCTCCTTTTATATTTTGCCAAATGAGGAGAAGTATACTCTCAGTGGGATTAAAGTATATTCTCTTTTTCTGTGAGGGGGTTTAATTAGTCTAAATATTTACTTGTCAATTTCTTTGTTTACCACCTCTCTAAGAGATGTTGTCCTAATAAAAAATGGTGAAATATGTATATATATGTACTTACAATTATAACCATTAGTTGGTTTAGATGATGGCAACTAATGAAGTAGCGGCTTTGAAGATAACAACTCCACAAGTCAAATGCCTTTTGGATGTTGAAAGTTCTCTGTGACAAGAAGAGTCAATTTCAACTATTGAGTAAAGCTTCTAATGATGGCACCAAATCAAGAAGATATATCAAGCCTCATTAGTTGGAAAATTCAAGTTCCAGATAAAATTGTTTGGTATCATTCTATCAATCAAGGGAACTTGAAGAAATTAATTTGTGGAAGTGTGAAAGTGTGAAAGTTTGCCTAATCATATGCTTAACATCTTAAAGTCGTGAGTTAAAATGTAAAAGATCAATTGTCAGTCTTAAAAAATTGAAGAGATAACACACACACACACACACACACAAATGTTTTTCCAAACCATCCCTTATTTTATTAAACTTCTTGAAAACCTATCAAGGCTTGTATGGAATCAATCAAGAAGTATTTCTAATCAATTGGGAAAGTTTTCCATTACCTAATTGATTAAGGACTTGGTCCAGTTTATTAGAGCAAAGTAAATGAAGAATTAATCAATTAAAAACTATTTTAATCGATTAATTCATGTAGTCATTTTAGGGTTTCTTTTTTTGGAATAGGGTTTCATTATTTTGAAATCCCTTAATTGATTATCAGATAAGGTTATCTGATTAAGTCATTAAAATGGCTCGTGGATCATTTCCATTTTAAGCAGAATATTTTCTTATATAAATGATGTTTCTCCTCATTTCATTTTACACTGAATTCTGAATAAAAATCCTTTTATGTTTCTTTTACTCTCTCTGTTTTTATATTTGTTTTTCATGATAATTGTCGTATTGCTAAAAGACTGAAAATCTCATGAAAGAGTTTTGTTGTAATCGGTGTTGTGATCACCTAATTTTCATTTGACCGAACTCTAGAGCAAGAGATATAAGATGAGTAGATCACAAAGTTGGGGAGATTTATTTTAACTTATCTAACTTGAAGATAGTCGCGGGTCTATTCATTAATGTTAGAATATTATAAATATCTTATATATTAATTGAGAGATACTTAGAGATACTCTAAGATAAAAAGAGATATTCTAACATAGTCCAAAGTAATATTAAAGATATTATAATATATTTATAATATTATAACTTAATATAAAAGATATTATAAGATATTTATAATCTTTTTTATTCTAAAATTAATGTGTTGTGTTTTGGGGTTGTTATGGATATCTTGAGTTTCAGTCGTTATAAATATGTATCATCACTCTTTTAAAAACAACCTTCAGAACTTTACAACTTAAGATAGAAAGAATAGGAATCATCAGTAAACTTAGAGATGTATGTTTTGAAATTCCTTGGAGTTCTTAGAATTTTGGCAAACTTTGGTGGTACCTAAGGAGTTTGAGAAAAAAATTTAAACACCTTAGACTTGTATGATTCATGCATACAGAGTTGAAGAGATCCTCTCTTAGGTAGAAATATGGTTTGTTTTTGGGAACCTGAGTGACTATTTTCTTATAACTCATTTATAATATTTTATAACAATTTTTGGCAGTATAATGAATCAGAGAGTTGCTCTCTTCATCATAGTAGATTTTTTTTATCAAATTGGGCAAATTTGTATTTCTTGTATCTTATCTTCTTATACATTGTTGTGGATTTTCTTTCACTTTTATCTTCTTCGGTCACTTCATGAGGAATTGTCTCGAGAGAAAGGGAAATGATGATATTGTAGTTGTCTCAGATGAGGATAGTTTTGAGAGAGATGGTCCACTAGTGATGTCAAATTTGAAGAATGAAGGCAGTTGGGTAAGGGACTCATGTTTCTCAAATCACATGTATCCAAGAAAAGAATACTTTGAGACATTGAAGTTGGAGCAAGGTGAAGTAGTTTCCCTTGCAGATAATAAGGATTGCAAGTTTCATAGTACTGATACGGTAAAAGTTAAAATATTTGATGATCTTCTATTTCTTCTTTACAACGTGAGACATGTTCTAGATCTCAAGCTAAATTATCATAAAAACTTCGATGTTGAATATTGAACGATGTTGAATATTTTTCATAGTGAATTAAGTATAGATAAAGGATCTAAAATATGAGGCTTGTATATTTTAGAAGGTTCCAATATTCTTGTTAATTCATCATCAGCAAATGACGACTTTTATGGTAAGAGCAAGCTATGGGATTTTAGGTTAAGGCATGGTGGATGCCTAGAGGTTTTTCATAGCACTTTAATGAGTTTAGAATAATACAGGGGATAAAAATTCATATTACCAACGAGTTGTCATCGAGTGTTCGGGGTAAGGTTGGTGCCAAAGAATCATACATGGTTGACATGTGTTCATTTATAAGAATGAAATTCCAAACACATGTGGTAGTTTGTATTATGAATTCTAAAAAGTACTCTTCTTTGAAGGTCGTCAAAGTTTTGCCTATTGCGCAAATCAAGCTAATTCAAGTTGATGGTAAAGTTATGGATTATGTTATAAATGGATATACAAGATGTGGGAAAAGTTATTAGTTATTGAGAGTGGAGCCCAGTGAATCAAAGTTTATAGATAAAAAATGTGTTACTTTTAGTGAATTTCATTAAAGGAAGAAGAATAAATACATGGGGATGAAGACTTTAGAAACTATGATGGAAAAGACTTAGTTTGAGTTGGAGTTTCCTATTATATATACTAGTAGTAGTGATGGAATGATAATAGAAACCTTTGATTATCATTTGAGTTATTATAAGGTAAGGATTAAAATTATACAATCTCAAATGGACAATTATGCTGGTCTTGGGTGTTATTATTTGAATGTGGATGTAGAGTTGCAAAACTAACAAAACAGGGACCTTCAAGGAGGCATTCAAAAACAACAAGAAAGAAAATGTGGTTGGAAGCAAATGGATGCAAGTGACAAGATCAAGGTTCAAGTGTGGCTATAACTTGATCTAGGTTGTTTAAACCTGATTGAAAATGGTAGAGAACAACAAGGTGCTTGATGGATAAATTTGCATCACCAGAGTTTCAAGTCAAGGCGTAGAGTTTAAAGTATTCCTTAAAACATTTGAGTAATGAAGAGAAATAAAATATGTTTCACAATTTACCAAAATCGTAAAGTCAAAGAGAAATAAAAATTTCGACAAAAGTCGAAGCCGCGGAGAAGGGTCTGGTCCATGTAGTTTGTGGGTATCGGGTTTGTCATTTCGATTTGCAGATATGTTCATTAATTTATAATATTATAAATATATTTTATATTAATTTAGAGATACTCTAAGATACAAAGATATATTCTAAGATACTCTAAATTAATATAAAATATATTATAATATATTTATAGTATTCTAAATTAATATAAAAGATATTATAAGATATTTATAATTTGTTTATTCTAAAACTAATGTGTTCTTTGTCCTCTCACGTCAAATTTTTGGTGTGTTTTAAACTCTGAATAATTCTTCTAAAGTGTTTTGAATTATTCTACCTATTTTCATAACATATTACACCCTTTTTTTTATAAAAATGCCAATTGAATTAATGACTCTAAAATACAAAATTAAGTATATAGTAATTCCCCTTATTAATATCAAAACAAAATGGAAAGGAAGCTTCATAGTCTCGAAGTGTATGATTGGTTTTGTATTGAGTAAAATTAATTATGAGTAAATTGATTTTGTATAATTAATTCGGATTAAAAGTGAGTTGGATATAAAGTGATTCATATTTAGGATACATTTATGTAAAAGTAAATTGAACAATAAATTTCAGTGTAAAAATCACATATAAACTTAAAAGCTACAAATTATAGCTTAAAGTAAAATCAATTTTGGAGACAAAATTAATTCATATTTAAAACAATTATACACCTTAAAATCATTTCAAAATTAATTCTACACCTCTAGAATTGATTTTGGAACTTCCAAAAACTAAACCAAACATACACTAAAAGTCTCATTCACAAGCACTTGGGATTTATGTCATCATGACCATTTATAAGGATTTTGAAGAGGAAGGGAGTGGTTCAGAATCTGATATTCCAGAATTAGAAGTGAAAGATATTTTTGGGCATACGCAATTCACCCCCCCCCCCCCCCCTCTTGTGTATTTTTCTCACCTTCAGTTGGTATTAGAGTTGGGTTGTGCTTATTTCACTTAACAGTGAAACATAAAAGATCCAGTGAAAAAAAGTTACTCAAGTAGCATCTCAGCTTTTCTTGAAGTTTCCTCCATTAGTTACAAAATGGAAACTACAGAAGTTAAAGAAATTTGAGATGAAGGAGATCAAGAAACTTGTTTCTACTCTAAGTCACTTATTTTGTGAGTATGAAAGGATTTTCAATCTTTAAGACTGACTTGCTGGACAAGTGTGCTTGTTGAAGAAATCAAGAAACCTTTTCTACTTTAAGTCATTTGCTTTGTGAGTATGAAAAGATTTCTTAATCCTTAAGAGTGACATGTGGGGTAAATGTGCTTGTTGCAGGAATCAAGGTTTAATCTCGATTTACTTGTTTAAAAGGAAGCCTAGTCATATTTCCAGATCCTCAAAAGACAAAAATACCAGAAGAAGCTTCTGTTTGAGAATATTCTAATGGGGATTCAGATAACGAGGAAATGGCCTAACTTTTCAAGAGATTTCAACAACTGACCAAGAGTAACAAAGGAATCTTTGGTATAAGCTCTAACTTCAAAGGTTTATATTCCAAGAATAGAGAAGATGATCAGAAGATTTGCTACAGTTGTAACAAGCTTGATCACTTTTAAAATGATTATCCCAATATAACAAAAGGACATATCATTTAAAGGAAGCCTTCTAAAGGAAAGTTTCAGAGAAAGTTCAAGAAATTTCTCGTGGAAACCTGGGATGAACTTGATGCTGAAGAAGATTCAAACAGAGAAGCTGAAGAAGCCAACCTTGTATTAATGGCTCTTACACTCTCCGATTAGAGTCTGGGTCAGGTTCTGGCTCTGAATTTGATGAGGAAGATATAATATATTCTAATATATCTTGTTATGATATTATTCACGATTTCATGAGCCTTTGTCAAGATTAGGCAATGCATGTGAAGGTTGTTAAGAAACAACTTGAGTCTCTTAAAGAAGAATTGCAATCTTTTAAAGAAATTGTTGTGACATTGGAAATAAATCTTGTTGTTGCCTGAGAAGGATATGGATCTCAAATATTTATTAGTAATAGATCTTAACAAATCTTTGCTTGCATCCATGATCTATTGAGTAATAAAAATCAAAAGAGATGGTCTGAGGTTTCATGAAATGTGTGGTTTTCAAAACCTTGACATGGAGGAATCTTTTAGAACCATCTTCTTCAAGTCATGTTTATGACTTATTTGTGTTGGATACTGAACGAATCAAAGTTATGAACCCATCAAAGTTATGAACCCATCAAAGTCAATAACAGATAATTCAAAGGTTCTGATCGAACCAGAGATCTCAAGGTCAAAATTTTGCAGAAGTCAAAACCTGAGATCTCAAAGTTAGAAGTTTTGATGAAACCAGACACCACGTTCCAAAAGTAAAAAAAGTCAAGGGAATTAAGTACCTAAGACTTATGGATCCAAGCTTTTAAAATAATCATAAGATATTGTCAAAGCTTATCCATGACAATATTTCTTTAAGAAGAAAGTCTGGAATAAGGCTAGATATTACTCTAAGGCAAGGGAACATATTAAGAAAGGCCTAGAGTAACAAACAAAAAATGACTCATAAGATTATGAGTTCCAAAATCTGAAATTGTGTTTACTGATAAGCTTATATGTTAGTTCATATGTCCTAATGTCTGGACAATAGATTAATACATCCTACAACAAGAGGAAACATCTTTTCTTTTCCTAACTCTGAAAGAGGAAGGAACATTATAGTTTGGAGAAAAGCAGAAAAAGAGTACTATGGCCACTAGTACTACCCCAAGACTGTGTTGAACGAGGACCAGGTTCAACAACAAGAGTGTTTAAGACTAATTCACATCAATAATAACATTGTTGGAACCAAAAGATGTTCATAAGAAACACCAAGGTATGTCTAAACTCACTTTTTTTATTTAGACAACTTTTATGAAAGAGATATTACTTGATGTAGTCTATGTATCTATCTCCTTGATACATAACTATCTTAGATAATATGTCTGCATAAGAATTTTTAGATCAAGTGGAAAATATTTTTTTTTGTATCCTTGTTCATATTCTTTGTTCAGAACCAAGTATTGCAGGCTCAAAAGTTTTGATCGGAAAAGTGGTGTTTATTCAAGTAAACTATTTAATGAGTTATTTTACTAGTTTTACTCTTTGTATTTTAAATACTTAATTCTTATCAGGGTTTCTGGTCTTATTTTAAAACTTTGATTCTGAATATAGAGTATCAAACACTAATGGCGATCAGAAGTAGCTTCATCAAAGTCGTAAACAGACTCTAATGACATGTAGCCTCTGAAAAGCGTTAGGCTTTGAGACTCAGAAAAAGAATAAGGATTACTTATAACTTTTTATAAAAATCCATGTGCCTGAAAATTGATATGCCAAGCTGTGAAGCTATTTGGGCAGAATCTATAGAGTAGTAATGCTTTACTCCTTGAATTCTATGTCACCTCTCTCTCTCTCTCTCTCTCTCTCTCTCTCTCTCTCTCTCTCTCTCTCTCTCTCTTTCTCTCTCTCTCTTGTCATGTCTCACTTTCTTGTTTATTTTACTTGTTGGTTTTCCAAAAGATTTTATGAGATTTGTCTTTTCAAAATTTAGTCGTGTTAAATCTTGTCAATCTTGGTTAAGCATTTTTACTTCCTATTTAAACTGATCTCTCTCGGTCTAAATTTCTCATTCTGGTTTTATAACCTGTCCCTCAAACTTGCTTGACACAGTTGTGCAACCTTTCTCTAGTTTTTCAAAAGATCTTGTCTCTCGCTTTTGTCCTAACCTGAGATGACCTCTAGCTCAAACCTTGGCATGGGAAATCAATTAGACAGCATCAATGAAAGGATATCTCTTCTAGAAGAATTGGAAGTCTCAAACTGTGATCTTCTGCTTCTCCTTCACTCAGGCTTAAAAGTGAAACTTCATCAACCTCTTGAAGATAACATTGTTTCTCCATGAGAGAGTTTTTCTCCAATCCTTCTGAACGAGCTATGGGTAACTCGTCTCTCTGTAAGGAAAGGTTGTAAGTCTGGATGAAGCTTCATTTAACCCAGGACTAAAATGTTGTTGGTGAAGATCATGATGGACTTAAGGAAAGTCCAACTCCATCTCCTTCTTCTTCTTCCACCAAACTTCAACAGTTTTTTTAAGTTTCCTTTATTTGATGTTTTTATTTTAATTTTTGTAGTAATTTCCTTTTATTTTCTTTTTTTACTTTCTCTTAGAGCATTTTTAGTTTCTCTTTTATGCATAGTTTTGTTTTCTTCTTACTTAAGACTTGTATGTTCAGATTCTTAGATAAATTTGATGTATTCTTAGTCTCTGATTGTATAACTAAATTAATTTCTATGGTTAAATGGATGTATGAAATGAATTGAATAAAAAAGAAATATTAAGTTAAGAGTATTGTTTTTTTTTTCTGTTTAAATTCTAGACTTCTTAAATCAATTTGCAATAAAGGAAATAATTATGATTGAAAGGATGGTATGCAATAATTAAAAGGGAAAATAACTTCATTAAACTAAAGGAATTATTAATAAAAGATGTTTATAACATTAATCTTAATCACCCTTAGGTCTGCAATATTAAAAAAAAATCCCCAATCTGAATCCAATTCCTTTACTTCATCTGAATCAAAATGAAACACTTCTTGATATCTCCTCTTAGACTTCTTCTTTCTACTAATATTATTTTATGGCTTCAGTTCCTGAGGAAGAAAGGTTAAAGGAGTTCCTTTAGAGGGTCTGACCTTCTGATCAGAAGTTGCATCAGAGACTAGAGAAGCCTCTGAAACAATTATGCAGTAGAGTGTTCAGAAGTTATGTTCATATTGACACAGATGTATGTTGAGTAAATGAGGATTTGTGTTATGGCCTGAACATGCGCTTTTATAGAAATTTTGAAAGATCAAATACCTTGTATGTTTAAGATTCTTATCTTTGAAAATCTAAAGGTCAAACACTAATTAAGCATGTCATACTGGATCATAAATACTCCTTGAAAATTGAAACGGTGGTGATTTACCATAAGAAGTTACGAAATTCTTTCAAATTCTTCAAAAGTACCTTAATTTGTTTTAAAATTATCTCTTCTGAAAAATGTGTTAATCTTTTAACTATCTTCTCTTTCTTAAACTTGTTTTCTAAATCGTCTTCTGATTCTTAAAAGTTTTTAATCTTTTTTTTCGGTATTAGAATTGTTTTCAATGTTTTTAACTTCCTCTAAATTTTGTGCATTTAAATTGTTTTATCTTTTAATTTTCTTCTCAGTTTTATTGTTCTTCTCTATATTTCTTAAATTTTTTTGATAATGACAAAGGGGGAGAAAATGTATAGAGTATTTAAGAGATTAAAGCATTCGAACTTGAACAAAGTAGTTTCTGCCAAAACAGCTTCTGATTTATAAGCTTTATGTTATTTTTATTTTTGAGCAATTTATCTTATTGAGCTTAAATGACTAATTGTAATAAAAAAGACAAGGATTTAAGGAAAAGCTTACAAACCTTACATTAATGAATTGTCAGTCTAAAGGAAGAGCTTACAAACCTCAACCTAAGGACTTGTCAAACTCAGGGGGAGCTTACAAACCTCAGACCCCGATGTTAGAATTTGTTGATTAAAATTATAGGATTAAATTAACATATATAAGGAGTTAAGAAGAGCTTACAAACATCGTTTTAATAGACTATCAGACTTTGGGGGAGCTTACAAACCTCACCTTAATGGATTATCTAACTTAGGGGGAGCTTACAAACCTCAGCCTCTGATGTTAAACTGTGTTAATCATATCATCAACAGTTGTTCTTAAATACATTTGTTTGTCATCATCGAAAAAGGGGAGATTGTTGGGAAAAGATTTATTCATGCCCTTAAAAGGTTTTGATGATATTAAAGTATTTAAAAAATAATAGGGTTTACTAATGTTTATTCTAGTGCGTAGGATCAAAAGACATTAACCTTGATACAAATCAAGTTAATCACTCAGAAGAACCATTATAGGGAAGCAAAGATGGTATGAATCTGAAGGATCAGAACCAAGCTTTCAAACTCTGAAGAGTATACTCTAGTATTTCAGATGTTGGACCTAAGCTTACTTGAAATACAAATATCAGCAAAGCTCTAAAGACTGAAATCGTTTGTAGTAAGCATATTCTATTGTAAAGGAATAACTCGGCATCTTTTCAATAAGCTTCGTCAGCAATTATGAAGATACGTCTTCAAAGGAATTTGTCTACATCAAGTCATCAACTCTGAAAGTGTTCATCCAGACTAGTTCTGATTAAGACTCTGATGAGGGCAAACTCAGAACCTGTGAACTCTAGACTCTGAAGTCTCACTCCAACCAGGTTCTGAAGACATACTTTAGCTTCTTATCTTGCTTTAACTAATTCTATAAAAATCCTCTTATTCATGAAGCTAAGTATAAGGATAATAATGACTCTGAACAAGCTTCAGCAATCGTCTACAAGAGGTCTTCGGTCAGAATTTATCCAAAGAAGATCATGTTACAATGGTACACTACTTTATGTCAAATCAAGATAAAGTAATGTTGTCAGGGTCTGATCTCTTCAGTTGTTCTGAAATCAGCTCTCCTTCTCTCAACGTCTTTATGTTAGCTGAGTTTTTAGCTCACTATATTGTACAAAGACTAAAGACCTTCAATGGCTACTTGTACCTTTAGTAGTCTCAATCTTCAATAGATCTATTCCCAACCTCTATTTAAAGAAGAAGATTGAAAACATTCAGAGTTGCTCAAGAGCTCTCAAGATGATCTCTCAAAGAAAATGAAAGTGAGTTGAAGATTCCATGACTGTGTTCAAATAGTTGTGATACCAGTTCACAAAATGGATTGGGAGAGAGAATCTATATTTTCACATAAAACATAAATAAAAGAAACACACACTAAATAAAAAATATAACCACAAGGGTTAAGTGTGTGAGAGTAGGGTGAAAATGATCAAGAAGATCATTAGAACGGAAATGTACAACAGAGAAGGAAATATGTGCTTAAAGATAAGAAGATTGAAAACTTCAATCTTCCACACTTAGGAGCAATCAACTTATATTCTGCTCAACAGTGTGTAACCTTTTTGTATTTGCTTAACCAAGAAGCACACACATAAACACAAGGTTAATACCAAACTCATTTATTAATAGAATTTTAAGACTCTAGCCGTTGTGCTCAGAGTGAGTCTCTTTTTGATTAGATTGAGCAAAGAAGTCTCTTGATGGGTGCTTGAGCAAAAAAGCCTCTTGTTGGGTGCTTAAGCATTGAAGTCTCGTGCTTGCGAGCAGAGTAGGAAGTCCTAATGGGTTGTTCAGGCATTGAAGTCTCATGCTTGAAAGAAAATCAAGGAAGTCTTGATCAGTGTGATTGAGCATTGAAGTCTCATGCTTGTGGGAAAAGAAGGAAGTCCTTAACAGGTTGTTCATGTAGTGAACTCTTATGCTTGAGGGAAGAGCATGAAGTCTCGATCTAGGTTGATTGAGCAGGAAGTCTTGAGTTGTTGGCTTAATAAATTGTAATCAGTGATTATAGTTAAAAACTCTTGTGCTTCAAGGGGACTGTACTACTCTTGGTTTGAGAGGAACTAGGATATATTGTGTGTCTATTTATTTACTTTTGCATTTATATTCTGTTGTGCAAAAAACTATGAAGTCAGACTCTGATCTGATTCAGCCTCTTAGTTGTATCAGAATCTGAGCTTAACACCTTAGGTTCTAAAACAGAGTTAAGAAAAGGAAGTAAACCCTTCACTGTTATTACTCACTCTGATACCATACTATGAATGTGGTTCAGAATCTGATGTTCCGGAACCAGAAGTGAAAAAGATTTTTGGACATGCACAATTCACCCCCCCCCCCTTGTTGTGTATTTTTCTCACCTTCAGAACTCTCTTATCAGGTCAACATTTTATTAGGGCCCACTAAGATTTTCTTGTTTTTGTTGTCTATTATTGCACACATGGTATCAAATTTGTCATGTTCCTTCAATGTAATTCTTCTTTTTTCAAAACTCTTACAATTTTTATCATTGGAAATTTTTCCTTTGCTTTTGAATCTAATTCCTAGAGTGAAAGAGTTTGATCCTACTTAAGTATGGGATCTCTTCTTACACAAAACTTATTTTTTTGCCCTTTGTTTAGGTGATATATGAAATTTGAAATGGAACAAATTTTATGCAAAAATAATATTTTATGATAATTTCACATATTACAAATCTTCCTTTCGATTAATAGTTTTTGGTACATATAGTTATGATATTTTACACACAACCATGTGATTCATGGATGTTGAGTAGTTCATATAAAAGTCATTTTAGGCCTATTTCACTTTATGCATGTTTTACACACAACCATGTGATTCATGGATGCAACATGATGTTGGCCCTAAGTAGGGATGAAAAATGGTCATGCCCATTTTGTTTAGGTTCGCTCCAAAAAATCCTTCAGGAAAACGGGACAGGGCAGAGTTGGTGTAGTTAATGGCGTGGACTTAAAACTTTGGCTTGAACCGGAAAAAAAGGTGGATTAGGGTGGGCTCTCCGGAATTGCAATTTTAAAACCTAAAATTAAAAAGATCGAGAAAAAGATGGGGCGGCGAATTGCAGACATATTATAGGGTACGAGTCTATAACCTTGACTCGTCCCACAAAAAATTGCGGACATAACGAGAATATCCAACGAGTCGGGCCTGTTTTCAACTCTTATTCTTGAGATAGTATTTTCAATCCAAGCATTTCATATAACATTGTTGTAGCGGGGTTTTCGTTACATATAGGTTTGTTGACTAAACCAAAAGTCAACATACAATTCAAGTCGCCACCGCACTTTTATTTGTCCAAAGGAAAGGCTAAAAAGCGAACAAAAGCCAAGTAAGAAGTTTTTCAAATCAAAAACTAATAATGTAAGTTGTAAATGCGCCTAAAAGGGGGGTGAATTAGGTGGTAAAAAATTTCTTCAATCTTCTTTTCGGTTCTTGGTTATTTTTCATTTAAGTGCTGAAAAATAAATTGCGGAAAGTAAAAGGACACCGGAAATTATAGTGGTTCCCTTCACACTCCGAAGGTACTCCACTCCCCTTTCGACTCGAAAGAGATTTCACTATAGTTAGAATTATTGTACAGCCTACTCACACCAATGGTGATGCTTACTATCTAACCTATAGGTAATCAAGTGTATGAAGAACAATCCTCTTCAACACTTCACTTGTTTCCAACAATCCTGGACAACAAGGTATGATACAAAAATCTGAACTTAATTAAAAAGTTGATGATGAATCTTGAATATATTAATCACTTGGATTAATCTTCCCCTTTGGATATCAATCATTCAATGTAGTATACAAGTGTTCAAACCAAATGATATGTATTCTTAGCAAGGTATATGAAGGTTTAATGCAAAGAATACTTTTTTAAGAAAGTTTTTGGACACTTGATAAAAATCTGAGTTTTTATAAGAATGATTAATTGAAAGTGTTTGCAAGAAAGGAGGTGGTCATAAAAAAAATGAGTAATGATGTTTATATATTGCTACAAACACCTTTTTGAAAGAGTATGATGAATGAAAGGATTCCATGATTCAAAGGAATGCAAAGAAAACATTTGAATAAAGAAATGCACCAATCTGCCAAAATTCGTCAGTGGTAACCGGTTACTGCTCGGTAGGTAACCGGTTACTTGCTTCCAACGTCCAAAAAATATTTGAAAAACAACAGTGGTAACCGGTTACGGCTCGGTGGGTAACCGGTTACTGAAGCCCAGTTTTGAAAAATAGAATTTGGCAGAATGTGAAAAAAGAAATGCAATACATCCTAATTTTCTATATGAACCAAGATATCATGGAATAAATATTTGAACACTTGTATATCATATTAGTGAAAGTTTTATATATACCAATGATGATACTTGATCCTTTGAAATGATATACTTCACTTGAATCTTTACTCCACTTCAATTCACTTCAAGTCTTTGACAGCTTTTTGATCTTTTCACATGTGAATTGTTGAGAGATGTTGTAATCATCAAAATCATCAAGAAGCCATGACTTCACAATCTCCCCCTTTTTGATGATGACAACTCACTACTTGAAAGTTGATTCTAAACTTGTTTCTCTAATCCAAGGATATCTCCCCTATGCAAGTGCTCCCCCTTTCTTTTGGAATATGAGCAAAGCTTTGGAAATGTGTATCTTTCCTACAAAATGTTAGAGAAACAAAAACAACAAGCAATTCTTCTCCCCCTTTGTCATTAGCAAAAAGGTTGGGAAAAGACTTTCATCCTTGATGATGTACCATGAATATTCGATGAAAAAATCAGAGATCCGTTTCGCTCAAAATTCCAAGTTCTCGGCGAATTTTGAAAAATGGCTCTTGGAAATGGCTCGTGGACACCACATTCTTGGAAATGAAAGTTGACTTAGTTTGCTTTCCTTTTTGACAAGCACCACACAACCCATCTTTGATGAATTTGATCTTCGGCAATCCAATGACTAAGTCATGCTTGATCAATTTATTCAAGTGCTCCATATGAATATGAGCAAACCTCTTGTGCCATAACCATGATTCATTGTTGTTTGCCAAGAGACACCTAACATTCAAAGACAAGTTATCTAAAGAGATTTGAAATATATTATTAACTCTTTTACCTTTTAGCATAACTTCATGAGTAACTTCATTTTCAATCAAACATTCATCTTTAGTGAAGTTGACTTTGAAACCTCGACCACACAATTGGCTAATGCTAAGGAGACTATGCTTTAGACCTTTTACAAATAGGACATCTTATATAGTTGTTGAAGGCGGTGAACCAATGATGCCTACGCCAAGGATTCTTCCTTTGTTGTTGTCACCATAAGTAACATATCCTTTGGCCTTAAGCCTTAGATGTGAAAATTTGTTTAAGTCACTCGTCATGTGCCTTGAACACCCACTATCAAGATACCATTGATTTGAGGAGGTCTTCAAGCATACCTACAAAAAAGAGTTAAGTTTTATTAGGTACCCAAATTGCTTTGGGTCCTTCAAAGTTAGTTCCTTTCTTAACCCATATATAATGGCCTTGAGCAACACTAAAGTTTCTAACATAACATGCATTAGGAGTATGACCTTTAATACCACAATAGAAACATGTAGGCTCAAAGTTGCTTTTATATCTAGGGGAATAATATTTCTTTTTATAATAAGATTTGTTCCTTTTCCTATTATTATATTGATGAACCACTTTAGGCTTGTTACTTTTATCTAAAGGAATTTGTTCTTTAGCTTTTACAAAAATGGTCTTGTTAGAAGTTTGTTTAGCAAAATTTGAATAACCTAAACCACTTTTATCATTTGAGTATCTTTGACTACTAAGAACATGTTCCAATCCGATTTGACCTTTTTCATATCTTTCAATAACTCTCTTCAATTGAACTATTTGAAAAGCAAGTGACTCACATTTAGTGCATGCAAAATTCTTGATTAATTCTTCCTTTTCATCTTTGGGATTATTTTTCACTTTCTCAATATTTTCTTCCAAAGTTGATATTTGATTCTTTTGAGATGAAATGGTTTTGTATATAATTTTGCATTCACTTAAAAGTTCATCAATTGCTCCTTGAGCATCATTATCAAAAATTGAAAAGTTATTACTAACCTCATCGTCTTCATCGTCGGAATGATGTGATGCCATCAATGCTAGATTTGCGCTTTGATCACTATCGGAATCCGATGAAGAACTTATTTCATTGTCATCCCAAGCAATGTAGGCCTTCTTATTGTAATCCTTCTTTCCTTTGTTGTCACGATTCTTTGCGAGTTTGGGACATTCCAGTTTGATGTGGCCTTGTTTTCCATATTCATAGCATGTAATGTCTTCATTGGATGTTAATGCTTCTCTTTCTTTGTTCTTTGAGAACTTCTTTCTTCTTGTGTAACTAGAGTTTTCAATATTATTTTTTGCACCAAAATATTTTCCTAGTCTTTTTACAAGAAGCATAAAGTTTTCGTCCTCTTCATGATTGTCTTCTTTCTTCACAACTTTGGAATTAACTTTTAAGGCAATGCTCTTGGATTTCTTCTCTTGGACCTCATGTTTCTCCAATAGTCCAAGTTCCGTCTCATATTCTTGAAGCTTTCCGAATAAAGTAGCGGATGTCATTGTTGATAAACTTTTCTTTTCGGAAATCGCCGTCACTTTGGGTTGCCATTCTCTTGTTAAAGACCTAAGCACTTTAAGATTAAGTTTATCATTAGTTAGTGTCTTACCAAGTGCTTTCAAGTGATTTGTCAAATGCATGAATCTTTTTTGCAAGTCGAGGATTGATTCTCCCGGTTGCATTCGGAATAACTCGTACTCTTGACTTAACGTGTTCAATCTAGATCTCTTGACTTCGGTCGTTCCTTCGTGAGTTTCTACAAGAGTATCCCATATTTCCTTTGCCGTTGTACATGTTGAGACGCGGAAGAATTCATCCATTCCAAGTGCACTTTGTAAAATATTAATCACCTTTTTATCATAGAGAACCCTTTTCTTATCATCATCATCCCATGATCCTTGTGGCTTTATTGAACTAGCACCGTTGACAACCGTTGTAGGAATAAAAGGACCATTTTGAACCGCCTCCCATATGTCACTTCCTTGTGCTTCTAAATGTGCCTTCATACGGATTTTCCAAAAGTCGAAATATTGACCGTAAAACAAAGGAGGCTTGTTACTACTACCACCATCTTTAAATACACGATCATTGTTTGCGGAAGCCATCTGAATCTTTAGGAATAAGTTACCTATAACTTGCTCTGATGCCAAATGTAAGTTGTAAATGCGCCTAAGAGGAGGGGTGAATTAGGTGGTAAAAAATTTCTTCGATCTTGTTTCCGGTTCTTGGTTATTTTTTGTTTAAGTGCTGAAAAATAAATTGCAGAAAGTAAAAGGACACCGGAAATTATAGTGGTTCCCTTCACACTCCGAAGGTACTCCACTCCCTTTTCGACTCGAAAGAGATTTCACTATAGTTAGAATTATTGTACAGCCTACTCACACCAATGGTGATGCTTACTATCTAACCTATAGGTAATCAAGTGTATGAAGAACAATCCTCTTCAACACTTCACTTGTTTCCAACAATCCTGGACAACAAGGTATGATACAAAAATCTGAACTTAATTAAAAAGTTGATAATGAATCTTGAATATATTAATCACTTGGATTAATCTTCCCCTTTGGATATCAATCACTCAATGTAGTATACAAGTGTTCAAACCAAATGATATGTATTCTTAGCAAGGTATATGAAGGTTTAATGCAAAGAATACTTTTTTAAGAAAGTTTTTGGACACTTGATAAAAATTTGAGTTTTTATAAGAATGATTAATTGAAAGTGTTTGCAAGAAAGGAGGTGGTCATAAAAAAAATGAGTAATGATGTTTATATATTGCTACAAATACCTTTTTGAAAGAGTATGATGAATGAAAGGATGCCATGATTCAAAGGAATGCAAAGAAAACATTTGAATGAAGAAATGCACCAATCTGCCAAAATTCGTCAGTGGTAACCGGTTACTGCTCGGTAGGTAACCAGTTACTTGCTTCCAACGTCCAAAAAATATTTGAAAAACAACAGTGGTAACCGGTTACTGCTCGGTGGGTAACCGGTTACTGAAGCCCAGTTTTGAAAAATAAAATTTGGCAGAATGTGAAAAATGAAATGCAATACATCCTAATTTTCTATATGAACCAAGATATCATGGAATAAATATTTGAACACTTGTATATCATATTAGTGAAAGTTTTAGATATATCAATAATGATACTTGATCCTTTGAAATGATATACTTCACTTGAATCTTTACTCCACTTCAATTCACTTCAAGTCTTTGAAAGCTTTTTGATCTTTTCACATGAGAATTGTTGAGAGATGTTGTAATCATCAAAATCATCAAGAAGCCATGACTTCACAAATAAAAATGTCAGAGATCTAGGTAAGGGGGTTGGTTATGAAATGGGAAGGTTTTACGCACCCAAAACATCCTTAGTACTCTAAGGGAACCCTTTTTGCAAACATGTGTTGTAGGTTGGTATTTGTGAAAAGATTTGTGCAAAAGATTGGAGGGATGAGAAAAGAATAGGTTATATTTACAAATTTTGTTGTTTGAATGGATGAACCCATTGTTGGTGTAAGCCCTAGAGGCCAATACATTTTGGTACTTGTATCGAATAATAAAAGGCATTCTCTTTATTATGGTTGATTAATAAAGTCCCTGGAATAGATAGTCCGTTTAATGTATTAAGTGTGACTTAATCATGAGAACACATTAAACATAAGGACACTATTCCTAAAGTATCCGTAGTCGAGCTTTAGTGTGAAGTGGGATAACATTAAAGCATTAAGACTATTATGTTTGTAGACTGATGATCACATCTCATGGATCATGGATAAAGAGTTATCAAGTCTTAAACATAGGTATGAATATTAGGAGTAATATTTATACCGGATTGACCCGCTATGAGAATACTATATAGAAAGTTATGCAAGGTGTCATAAGTTATTCTCATGGT
Source organism: Lathyrus oleraceus (assembly GCF_024323335.1). Classification (NCBI taxonomy): domain Eukaryota; kingdom Viridiplantae; phylum Streptophyta; class Magnoliopsida; order Fabales; family Fabaceae; genus Lathyrus; species Lathyrus oleraceus. Next base: position 364,018,800 of record NC_066581.1, on the reverse strand, counting down.
GATAATAGTGTATTCCACTCTTCGACCTGAAACCACTATGGATCCTAGATGTAGAGTCGAGTGCTTTATTGCTGATCAAACGTTGTCCGTAACTAGATAACCATAAAGACAGTTGATGGGTACTCCACAAAGCATGCTGAGGGACATGAGTGTCCTAGATGGAATTTGCCCATCCTGCGTAACAGGATAAATGTCTATGGGCCCAATATTGAACTGGACAAGGATGACACGGTCTATACCTTGTGTTCAATATAGACATAAGGGCAAAAGGGTAATTATACACATAATTATTATCACAGAAGGAATTGTCAGATCACATGACATTTTCGTGTCTTGGGTAGCAGTGATGTGTTGCTAGATACCGCTCACTGTTTATTATGTTAAATGCGTGATTTAATATAATTGCCAACGTCACGAAAACCTACAGGGTCACACACAAAGGACGGATTGATGAGAGATAGAGTAACTAAGGAATACCGTAAGGTACGGTGCCCTTAAGTGAGTTATAGAGCATCGTAAGGTACGATGTACTTGAGTAGAATACGAAATATGGTAAGGTACCATGGGCTTAAGTGATTTTGGGCATATTATAAGATATGGGCCAAAATACACTTAAGTGGGCTTTTTAGCTTGAAGCCCACACAAGTGGTTCTATAGATAGAACCCTTGTGTAGAAGCAAAAATTTGCGGTTGCATTATTTTCGTTTTCTATCACTCTCTCTCTCTCTCACTCAAAGCCTTCATTCGTACCAGCTAGCACTGAGATTGAAGGAACCCGTTCGTGTGGACTGAGTAGAGACGTTGTCATCGTTCAACGTTCGTGATCGCTTCGTGGATCTGCATCAAAGGTTTTGATCGTCACAAGAGATCTGCACCAAAGGTTTCAGTCGTCACAAGAGGTAAATATTCTATCACTGATCATGACCATTCGTAAGGATCTCTAAAGGAGAAATTTTTTAATTTCCGCTGCGCTTTGGGTCGCAATTCTCCTTCACCCATTGCCTACGTACCATCACAAAGGAGGATCAAAACCTTGTAGTTCGGGGTAAAAATCTTAAAGATTGGTGAATTGACTTTAATCAAAAGTCTTAAGGTCTTTTGTTATCAAATGGAGAAAACTCAACCTATACCAACAATCCACCATGTGAGGAAGGCTTCAACATGCTAGTGAGGGGTTAACCCTATAATAAGCATGGAAGGCTTATAATCCAACACTAGGGATGAGGTGAGATTTACATCAACCATTATGGTAACTCAAACCTATGACTAATGTTTATGAAAAGGTTTTAACAAGTGGTCATTGGAACCACAAAATATCTTGAAATGGGTTGTATTCACAAATTAGACTTATTTACCAAATCAAGTCAAACTTGGATTAAAGTTTATTCACAATGAGTATTTATGAAAATAGTTTTGAAAAGTCAAAGGCTTAAGGCCTAGGTTTCTAATTTGAAATAAAGTCAAAGTTTTGAAAATGATTTTTGCCTTGGTTAGAGTGGGGAGAAGGAAAGAAGGGATATTCCTATAGCAAACAAAGATAAGAGGGGAAAGATAAACCCTTGGAGTTCCTTTTCTCGGAGTCATAGAGATGACTCAAGATGCTCCTTTCCTTTGGACTTAGCACACAAACAAGCAATCAATAATTGAATTCAAGATCCTAGGATCTGCATTTGGCTTGGCTCTTAACTTGGCTACTCATGACAATGGTCCTCTTTTTACAATCTCAAGATGGGATCCCTATCAAACAAAAGCACACATAAAAAAGCTCATAACACAATAAAGGAAATGGACAAAGAATAAGTTTGGAGAAGAAGTCCTTTGAGATCAACTTTGAATTTTAGCATTCTAAAGGTATGAGGCCTAGTTGCCCTTCAACAAATTTTGCATTCTAAAGGCATGAGGCCTAGTTGCTCTTGAACTCCTTTAAGCATAGGTAAATCCTAATTCTAAGTCCTTTCTCCTTTTGTATCTGGTTCACACAAAACAAACACAAAGAAAAACAAAATAGCAATATATTTACACAATAATGGGCTCAAATGAGCAAAAGAAAAATGACATAAACATAAAATATGTGCTCAAGTGAGCAAAGTAAAAATCAATATGAATAATGAGCAAGAAATAAATGACATTAAAAGTAAATGGCAAGAAATTAAATGCTCAAATTAAAGTTAGTAGTTAGTAAGGTTATGTTAGCTTGTCATAAGACAATGTAGCGCTATGTTAAGCAATCGTAAGTGGACTAATGTAGTAGTCACACCTATCTGAGGCCGGTTAATAAGAATATAGGAAAAGAACACAAGTTAGAGATCATGACTAGTAAGCCAAGCTCCATAAACTTGACATGCCAAACAAAAGGGGAAGGACCTTGTATTGACTTTTAGTTATTTGCTTGACCAAGAAGCAACCTATCTTGGACACAAAACAACTCACTTGATCATGGATCAAGTTGAGTTTGGTTTGGATCAAAGAAGGTTAAACCTCTCATTTGTCAAGACCAACTTCAAGACTTTAACTCATTGGCCATTGATGTAAAGAAAGGGATGAAGATGAAAGGGAGGGAAAAAGAAGACAACCAATCAAATCCAATTGATCAAATGTGAATCAAATCAACATCAATCAACACCAAACAGAAGAGAAATAAAGATAACAAGTCAAGAAGTCAACAATATTTTTTTCGTATTTTTTGAATTAAAATAAAATGCAAATAAAAAATAAACAAATAAGGTTGAACCTCAAATTCAATTCAAATCAACTTCAAAAAGTCCAATTAAATTCTCATAGGTTCAACATAGTCAAACAAGCTTTGACTAATTTTCTCACAAATTTTTGAAATCAAAACGTATTTAAAAGCAATTAAAATCAATTAAAAATAACATAATATGAATTAAAATCTCAAATAATCTCAAAACAATCAAGAAATTGTTGAGACTATTTTTCATTGACTTATCATGATCCATAAATGCTATGAAAATATTTTTGGATTTTTTAAAAGTCAGAAAGTATTTTAAAATGAATTAAAACCATTAAAAATCAAATAATCCATGAAAAATATCAAATGAAGTCACAAAAATAATAAAAAATCATAATGTGAAACTAGATTTTTCAAGAATTTTTTTTGGAATTGGTCTCATATTTTTCTGACTTCAAATGAATTTTAAATGAATTTTTGAAAATGAAATGAATTAACTGAAAATAAAAATAAAATGAAATAAATGGAAAAAAGCAGCGCCACAGGATGTATTTCATTAATTGACGTGGCGCTCATGGATGGTCCAGATCTGAGGACACACGCTGGGCTTGAGTCAAACGCGCAACAACATGCATTAAATGAAGTAATCAAAATGGATGCACACGATTAGATCCTGAAATGGAAATCCAATGGCCAAGGAGCAAGACATGTGGTGGTGGTGGTGGTGGAAACCACCGTCTTCTCCGGCGAAGCAACAGAATCCGACCACATTTGTAGAAAAATAAACTTCAATGAAAATGGAAAATAAGGACATGGAAATGAAGCTCGGGTGATGGAGATCATTACTATACCAATGGATCTTCCTCACTCTTCCTATATTGAGAGAAATGTGAAGGAGAAAATCATGGTGTTCAAACTGAAAGTTCATGAAATGAAGAATTGAAAGCACCAATGGCTTGCCTCAAGTGTGAGGACTTCAGAAAACCACAGAAACACAAGAATGCTACATTGAATTAAGAGATTTAGATCCAAAAAGTTTGAGAATAAACCTTTGAATTGATGCACTTCTGGCCACGAATTCTCCAAGATCCTTGCTCCTTCTTGATCTGTGAATGTAATGGAAGTGATAGGCTAAGGAATTTAGCTTTAAAACTCAGCTAATGATGCTGAATTTCAAGCTCGAAAATGGAAGAAAAAGTGATTAATTCCTTTGGTAATGGCTATGGTTTCAGTGCTGCAGCATATCAGATCTCCAAAAGGTTGCTAAATGAAGCCCGTGAAGTGGTTATTTATAGCTGAGGGTATTAGATCACACGCTTTGTTCATGTGCATGGCAATTTGAATTTGCATTGCATGGGCCTGTGTAAGCATGTGCAAGGCCCAATGATGGCTGAAACAACTTGCTGAGTTCATGTGAAAAGCAAATTGACGTGTACATTGGATTGAATATGCTTGCAAATCAAGTTTCATCACAAAATACCAAAATGCACATAAATGGAAATGAATTCGAAACTCACAAATGGTAAACCCCATGGACTATTGTGAGTAATGGTTGGAAAGCCATTGAAATAAGGAAAAAAAGTCATGTTGGGCAAAAAATCATTTGGCATTTGGAAATTGATCAAAACTGGCTTGGAAAATTCAAGTACAAAACATGTTCAAATCAATTTGAAAATTTTCACCAAAAGCAAGCTTAATCAAACCCCTCTGATTTCATGATACAAGCTTCAGATGGAAACATATCCAACATCAAAGTTGTATATATTTTCAAGATAGTCAATCTAGACTCAAAGTTTGCATCATTTGGATTTTCTATGACGAAGTTATGGGCATCTGAAGTTGGGTACTTTTTCAAATTCAATGAATTAGGTCCAAGGTGACCTATAATGTTATTCATTATCACATGTATTTATTTTAGGATTATGAAATTTTGTCCAACATAACATTTTAAATATACATCTCAAGCTTTCCAATTCCTTTGGTCTCACCTCAAAATCATAAAAATTAAGGAAGTTGTGCCCTTGGTAAATTGACCTAAGATTTGGGTTTCAATCAAAATGACCTATAATGTTTTTAAATGAATAATGATCTTCTAAGTTTCAAATGGATTTTTTATGAACATGAAAGTTTTTCATATGGTTCTTAGGAACAGTTTTTCTCTTAAGGTCATCTTCATTTGACAAACACATCAAAAGTTACATCTCATTGATCCTCAGTTTAGTTAGATGACTTGACTGGTCAACTTTTCAAGGCCAAACTTCCAATATTGATGAATGAATGATTGAGGATCCTCAAATAGGATCATATATGCATAAAATGATGAATGAAAGAACTTCCCTTGATTAAATTTTATCAGAGGTTGAGGTTGCTTCATGGGCAAGGCACAGTCAAAGCATAGTGAAATTAGGGTTTCCTTGGGAAACAATCTTCAAGCCCCTTGGATTATCTTGATCAAATTGGCAAATTGAGATAATTGGGAGACATATATTATGATTAGGAGCTTTGTGGACCATTTTCATGCTTTTTCTCATCTTCATCTAACCATTGCATTGGGCTTAGGGGCCTCATAGGAGCATTGTGGAGCACATGATCACTTGAGCTTCAAAACAAAAAGAGCTAGTGACATATTTTTGTGCTTTTGGTTAGTAATCAAATAAGAAAAGCAATAATATAAAATACAAGCATGCTTGGTGGTCTCAAAACACTCAAACAAGTCCCAACCCTAGGGTTAAGGAGCCAAACATGCAATGATCCTTGAGGCAATGCACTTGTGCAATGATATGATGCCATGAGGGATCTTAGGGTCAAAATTAGGGTCTTACAGATGCCCCTCTTTAAGGTCGTTCTAGCCGGAGATATGAAGGTTAAAATCTTCATTTCGATGAGATAGAATGAGCTTAAATAATAATAAAAAAAAGAGACGAATTTTGGTCCCTAAGAGACCTCATGATGCAAATGTATGCATGCAAAATAAAATCTTCATGGTGAATAATTGCCACGAAGGAAAAGAAATCAGGAGAGACTGAAAAAAAATCCATAGGAGTAATGAACTCACTAGGGAGACAGAGACTCTGGGGGGGAATAAGGTAAAAAAAAATGCGTGAGCAGGTCACGACTTGAAAACTTGCTGAGAGACACGAAGGGATTCCACGAAAATAAATCGATGGAAAGACTCAAGCTGACGCAAAGATGCATGTATTGGGTAATATGCCAATACAACACACTATCCACAAAGGATACATCATATAAAAATCCGAACTCAGACGGGGATGTCCACAAAGGACTCAACTGGGAAAGAAACGATGAGATATTACCGGTTACTGGGTAATAAACTCAAAGAGAGACATGTTATCAAAACACCGGTTACTGGGTGAGAGAACAACATGCTTAGGGAGAAAGAATATCTAAGACCAGTATAAGGGTGAGAGATATCAATCATCCGAAACCTCTGAGGAGGACCCAAAAGGCACATCTCAACTCAGAAGAATCTGACTCCACAGGGGACAAAAAAAGTCATAATAGGGAGCAGAAGGAATGAACACCAGGGATACCGGTTACTGGGTATATAATAGGTGACCAACCAAGCGTGAATTGGGAACATATCCAAGACACTCATCATCCGAAAGGAGGGCTGAAAAAGCAAACTCGACTTACAGGATGGGCATTCGATTCCACAAAGGGAATACGAATCTTACTCGACTGGGGAAGAGAGAGACTTCGACTGAAGAGCGCATGAGATATATTATCTACTACCGTTATATGGGTAAAACATAGATAACATACTCGCATGGAAGATTATCCACAACCGGTTACTGGGTTAATAAAGGATAAATCGACTGAAAAGAAAGGACATCGGGATACCGATTACTGGGTATAATATGATGACCAATCAGGGGGAGAAACAATCATTACCAAACAAGGGTAAATGAAATATGACTCGCTAGGGATAAATTTCCTGACAAAAGCAATTATCCAAGAGATATATCATCGGTTATTGGGTGGTATACTCAAAACGAAGGAATATCAATACCGGTTACTGGGTAAAGATAACCAACAAATAGGGAATTACATCTACCGGTTACTGGGTAGAAGGCCACAAGATCCGCTGGGGAAAGGATGGACAATTACTGGTTACTAAGCAATTGAACAAACGAACCATAGGGAACTGCAGGGGATAACACGAAAGGAAATCAATCTAGGAACAAACTAGAAAGACACAATCAAACAAGACTCCACCCGATGAGGGTATAACTCAGGGGAGTAATTCTATCCTGATACACAACTGGGGAGGAAACTGAAACAGTAATCATCCACGAGGACATAACTCAATGGGGAAGAAGGAAGAAAAGATAGACGCTTTCTGCCTACGGGGCTGACTCTATATGGAGAGATCAGACACAAACATCTGCTTGGGGAAGAACATTTCACCAATAGCAGGAGATAACAAGCAAAAATATATGGCAAAGAATGCATTATGAATATCTGAATGCTATGATTATGCATGTATATACACGATTTGTGTATGATTAATGTTGACAAATAGACATATCTAACACAAACAGGTCCAAAAGTCTCGAAAAGACACTCAGCAATCATCTCGACAAGAAGGGCGAAGCCCACTGGAGAACTCATCTTGGGAATAACCCGAGAAGGATGAAAATAAATCATCAGGGATATCAAACCCTATCCCAAAGCTACACACATTGAGGATACAAAGAAGATGTATTCAGGAGTAGCGAAAGAAGATGATCAAACAGAGAACTCAACTCCGATGGGGATCATCTCTGGAATAAGAACAAACAAGGGAAAACTTTAACCAAAGCTGGGGAATAATCAAAGTCAAAGCTTCCAACTGCAGGAAATAACACTCTGCACAAGGGAAAATCTTCCAGGGGCAAACAATCCTAACCTAAGGAAGATGCAGAAAATTTGCCAGGGAGTTTCCATCAACTTTCTCGGGGATAGGTAGTTAAAACAATAAGATTCATCGGAGAAGAAACTCTACTTGGGAAGCTTATTAAGGAATGATGTGAAACTCCGTGGGGAACAAACACCAACTAGATGTACACCAGTCAAAACACTCCCTTCTATCTGCCGGAGAGGAAACTCTACAAAGGGGGAAAATAGCATCTGGCTCCACTGGGAAAGGAGATAAACATCTTCACCACCATCTCTGAATGCTAGAAGAAATCTTCAGACTCAAAGGAGATACAAACATCAAACTCTGCTCTGACAACCCTAATGGGGACAAGCTGCAAATGCTCTTGAGGGAACTACCCTGGCTGGGGAAACTGGAAATGGATCCATCATCCACAAGCGACATATCGGGGATACTTCTTCTCAAAATAAATGAAATGGGATATAAGCCCTTCATCATCTGGAGACTTCACTGGGGAAACAATTATCACATGCTTACTCCCCTGGAGATTCCTACTCAGGCTGGGGAAAGACAAACTTCCTCGTGAGTAGACAGTCAAGATAACGAGACAAGGAATACTCTCCACTTAAAGCATATCAACTTTTATCAATCTATAAGGGATTTTAGGTCAATCCACACAAGGGATGACAACCATATAATTGATAAAACACAAATGCTAGCGCCAGACTTTCTGGGAAGCTGATGATGTATCATTCTTTCTGCGCTCGATAGGGAGACAACTTGAAAGCTGATGAAGAGGATATAAGAATGCCAAAATATGAACAAATGTCTTACCCTTTGGTGATCATACTATCCTTGGGAAAGCACTGAGGACATCCCACTTATCCTTTCAGTCATTGTGAATGTTCATTTTATTTAAAACAGTTTATTTATGAAAACTTTATTTGTTTAAAACAATGATGTTCATCAATTAAAACATGCAAACATTTGTTAAATAGAAACAAATAAGAGTGCAAAGAATTGGATAAAGGCTCAAATTCATTTAAAAGAATGGTAGTCCGTAAATGGCGAGACTCCATGGATCTTTATAAATTTGAAATTGGTGATATACATGGAAAAGGGCTACATTGAACATAACGACCGTTTCTCCACCAACTCCAATTCCACTGTATTTGAAACTTCAGTTGATGATGACTGAGAGAGAATCCTTGACAGACGACATATGTAGAACAAGGTCTTGTCGGGATGCAGTTACTTGCCAAATCTCTAATTTTTGCCTAGATTGCCCCAGGGTGAGGTACTCAATCTAGCGGGATATATATTCATCATTTTTCATGTCTCTAACTTTTTCCTGGATCGCCCTTTCAGGTTTTCAATCCACCGAGATGCTCATTTTTGCCTAAGCCGCCCTTTCGGGTTTTCAACTTAGCGAGCTATTATGTTTTTATTCTTAGGCGAAGTATTTCTTGACTGCATCTGAATTCACATGACAAGTGAATCCTCCCCATCCATAGTTGTGAGCAACAAAGCACCGCCTGAAAAGGCTCTCTTAACAACATACGGTCCTTCATAGTTTGGAGTCCACTTGCCCCTGGAATCGGGCGCGAAAGACAAGACTTTCTTGAGTACAAGGTCACCTTCTCGAACACACGAGGCTTGACCTTCTTATCAAAGGCTTTCTTCATCCTTTGTTGATATAACTGACCATGGCACATGGAAGTTAATCTCTTCTCTTCAATCAAAATCAGTTAGTCATAACGACTCTGAACCCATTCAGCCTCAGTCAACTTGGCCTTCATCAAGACTCTCATTGATGGGATCTCGACCTCTACGGGGAGCACAACCTCCATGCCATATACAAGATAGAAAGGGGTTGCCCCTATTGAAGTGCGGACAGATGTACGATAGCCATGCAAAGCAAATGGCAGCATCTCATGCCAATCCTTGTATATAACAACCATCTTCTGAATAATTTTCTTGATGTTCTTATTAGCAGCTTCAACAGCCCCATTCATCTTGGGTCTATAGGGAGAAGAATTATGATGTGCAATCTTGAACTCGCTACACAGCTCTGTCATCATCTTATTGTTCAAGTTAGATCCATTATCAATAATGATCTTGTCTGGCACACCATATCGGCATATGAGTTGGTTCTTGATAAACTTCACAACCACCTGCCTGGTCACATTTGCATATGATGCCGCTTCAACCCACTTGGTGAAGTAATCAATGGCTACGAGAATAAAACGGTGATCGTTCGACGCCTTAGGTTCAATCATGTCAATCATGTCAATTCCCCACATGGAGAAAGGTCATGGTGAGGAAATAACATTCAGAAGTGTCGGGGGAACATGAATCTTGTCCGCATAAATCTGACACTTGTGGCATCTCTTCACATACTTGCAGCAGTCAGACTCCATTGTCAGCCAATAGTAGCCTGCTCTCAACATCTTCTTTGCCATAGCATGTTTATTGGAATGAGTACCAAATGAACCCTCATTGACTTCAGTCATCAACAAGTCTGTTTCGTGTCTATCCACGCATTTGAGCATAACCATGTCAAAATTCCTCTTGTAAAGCACATCACTATTAAGATAGAAACTGCCAGATAATCTCCTCAAACTCTTCTTATCTTTAACAGATGCCCCAGACGGGTAAATTTGACTTTGGAGAAAACAATTGATATCATAATACCATGGCTTATCATATTTCACTTCCTCAACTGCAAACACGTGAGCTGGTCTATCCAAGCGCATCAGGGTAATATTGGGGACTTCATTCCAATAATTGACAACAATCATTGAAGCAAGCGTAGCGAGAGCATCCGCCATCCGATTCTCATCTCGAGGAATATGATGAAAGTCAACTTTAGTAAAGAAAGTTGAAATCCTTCTCGCATAATCTCTATATGGGATGAGGCCAGGCTGATTCGTCTCCCATTCACCCTTAATCTGATTAACAACTAGGGTCGAATCGCCATAAACATCAAGGTGTTTGATCCTAAGATCAATACATTCTTCCAAACCCATAATACAAGCCTCATACTCCGCCATATTATTCGTGCATTTGAAAGTTAGCCTTGCTGTAAAAGGAAAATATGTGCCTTGAGGAGTAATAATCATTGCCCCAATACCATTTACATACTGATTGACAGCACCATCGAACACCATACCCCATCGGGAACTAGGCTCCGGCCCTTCATCGAGCGTAGGCTCATCACAATCTTCCATCTTCAAATACAGAATCTCCTCATCAGGGAAGTCATATTGCACGGACTGATAATCTTCAATTGGTTGATGCGCCAAATGGTCAGCCAAGATACTATCTTTAATAGCTTTTTGAGCTCGATACTCAATATCATACTCAGATAACAACATCTACCGACGGGAAATTCTCCCAGTTAAAGCAGGCTTCTCAAAGATATACTTGATCGGATCCATTTTGGATATCAACCAAATTGTATGATTCAACATATAATGGCGTAAACGTTTGGTAGCCCAAGCCAAAGCACAACATGTCTTCTCAAGCATTGAGTATCGAGACTCACAATCAGTAAACTTCTTACTCAAGTAGTATATTGCATATTCTTTCTTTCCTGATTCATCTTGCTGACCAAGGACACAACCCATGGAATCATCAAGCACAGTCAAGTACATAATCAATGGTCTCCCTTCGACAGGCGGGGACAGAATCGGAGGCTCATACATATACTCTTTGATACTGTCAAAGGCCCTTTGGCAATCCTCGGTCCAATCATGACGCTGATCTTTCCGGAGGAGCTTGAATATAGGCACACATGTGGCAGTCATGTGGGATATGAATCTCGAAATGTAATTCAAGCGGCCAAGGAAGCCTCGGACTTGCTTCTTAGTTTTGGGCGCAGGCATCTCTTGTATCGCTTTGACCTTGGCTGGATCAACTTCAATACCTCTCTCGCTGACAATAAAGCCCAATAACTTGTCGGAACAGACTCCAAATGTACACTTGTTCGGATTCAAGCGGAGTTTGTACTTCCTCAAACGCTGGAAAAGCTTCAACAAGTGCTCTACATGTTCAACTTCCATTTTCGACTTTGCAATCATATCATCGACATACACCTCGATCTCCCTGTGCATCATGTCATGAAACAAGGTAGTCATAGCATGTTGATACGTGGCTCCAGCGTTCTTCAAAGTGAAGGGCATCACTCGATAATAGAATGTTCCCCAAGGTGTGATGGATGTTGTCTTCTCCATATCATCGGGTGCCATTTTAATCTGATTATAACCAGAAAATCCGTCCATAAATGAAAAGACATTGAATTTAGTTGTATTGTCTGCCAACATATCAATGTGTGGTAGAGGAAAATCATCTTTTGGACTAGCTTTATTCAAGTCACGGTAATCCACACTCATTCGGACTTTTCCATCTTTCTTAGGCACAGGCACAATATTTTCCACCCGTTGAGGATATGTAGAAGTCACCAGAAACCCCACATCAATTTGCTTCTGAACTTCTTCTTTAATCTTCACTGCCATATCAGGATGAGTTCTTCTAAGCTTCTGCTTCACAGGCACACACTCAGGCTTCAACGGCAAGAAATGTTGCACGATATCAGTATCTAGACCAGGCATGTCTTCATATGACCAGGAAAATACGTCGCCATATTCTCGTAGCAACTCAATCAACCCCTTCTTAACAGACCCTTCAAGGAATGCCTCAATCTTCACTTCACGAATGCAGTCTTCAGACCCCAAGTTGACTGTTTCCAGATTCTCAATATGTGGCTGAATGATCTTCTCTTCGTGCTCAAGCAGACGGGTAATCTCATCAGGAATCTCTTCAACATCATCTTCTTTTGCCTCAAATACAGGGAACTCAAAGTTGGGAGATGGTGTTGGATCATTATGTTCAATGGGTTTGATCAACCTGCATAATGATTTTGAGTATAAAAGAGATTTCAGAATTCAATCAAGGCAAATTATTATGCAGATGAAAAATTGATTCTATTCTCTTTTTTAGGGTTTTATGGTGATCACCAATTTCATGCGAAAAGCAAAAAGAAAAAATAATTTGAGAAAACAAATATTTAACATGCGATTATTGAATGAATATCATCGTATTAATCAATTATGCCAACTGTAACACCCCGATAATAATAAAATAATTATTTAAAATTGAGTTAATAATTTATTTATTAATTTAATTAAATAATTGGGAATTTTATTATTATTATTTTTGGATTATTAATATTATTGGGTTTTATTATTGGAGTATATAAGTTGGAATAATAAAAAGTCCTAATTTTTGGAAAAAGGGTTTTCACGTGAAAAAGGAAAAGAGAAGCGGCTGAAAGAGAAAGGACAAAGAGGCAGAGCAAGAGAAGAGGAAAAGCTTGAAGCTAACGGAAGTGCCGGATTAACTCAGGTAAGGGGGGTTTATCATCGATTAACGGGTATTATGGGATAGTATGTGATGGGTAGTGAGAAACCATTGAAATTGCCTCTGATTGAATGATATATGTGATGAACTTGTGACTTATTGATGAACGAATTTGGGTGATGATTGATGAGAAATTCGTAGGAATTAGAGGTAGAAAGGTTAACAATTTGTGAAATCGAAAATGTATGATTCGTGTTAGATGGTATGTGTAATATTGTGTGAAATTTGGACTGTGGAAGGGTAAATTGGATAGATCCCGTAGCAGAGAAAGCCATTGCAGATCTGAGAGTTCTGGTTTCTGGTCATACGCGTATGGCACTAGGCAATACGCGTATGAGATGGCTGGTACGCGTATGGAGGAAGCCTTACGCGTATGGGTGAAAAAGATGATATTTTGAACGTAAATTGGTCTCTGTTGGTACGCGTAATGGGAGATTGTTACGCGTAGCATACGCGTATGAGACAGGTGATACGCGTATGGGTTGGGCGAGGAAATGCGCAATACGCGTATGAGAGTGGGCATTACGCGTATGGATTTGGTCAGGCGTGGGCAATACGCGTATGGGCATAGGCAATACGCGTATGGGCAGAATTGTGATTTTCTGTGCTGTTGTTATGCAGTTTTTTTGGTTGTTTAGGCTGAGTGATGTACTTAGCTGATGTATGATGTAGCAGGGATCATTTCCCGTTGTTTTGAGTAGTATAGGTATTAGTAGAATGTGCTAATACTGTATTTGGTTATGTGGCATGATGTGATAGGCTTTTGTGATAAAATGTATTAATGATGTGCGATGATAAGCATGATGCTGTGAATGTATCAGTTATGTATGCATTTGTGAATAGACTGTTTTATGGCTTAGAGTGTGAGCTTATGTCTATTATTGAATTGTTGCTGTTGTTGTTGCATTGCTAGGTGATTAGCATGCATATTCTAGCCTTTGGGGCTGTAGCTAATTCCCATGGTGAGGAATTAGTGAGTGAACCATGGTGGGTTTGTTGTTGATGTTTGCATACTAGATGATTAGTGTGCATAGTCTAGCCTTCGGGGCTGTAGCTAATTCCCACGGTGAGGAATTAGTGAGTGAGTCATTAGATCTCAAATGAGTGGGACTAGTGAGCTTAGTAGCCGTATCTGGAGTTGATCGGTGAGCTTGAACTGTATGTTCAAGAATAGTCGGTACCGCATGTGTGGAGTCTCATTGCATAATGAATGTATGGCATATAATATGAATGGATGTATTCCAGTATTATATGTGTGTTGTGTGTTGTGCTGTTGATGTTGAGTATGGTTGAGATTATACATATGCTATGTGTTACTGTTGAATATGATGTTGAACGGATATTGCCGTTGCTGAGTGCGTAGTCTGATTAGGGTGAATTGATGTGTTATTTACTTAGCATTACATGTTGTTCTATAATGCTTATTATATTGATTGAGGAACTCACCCTTACATCTATTTTTCAGGAAACGAGCAGTGAGTTGAGTAGAAGCTAGTGCTATGGAGTCTAGTGTCGTCCTTAGTGGGTCATGCTCTGGTAGATGTAACATCGGGAGGGGATGTTTGACTACGTTTTAATTTAGTTGTTGATCAACTTTACATGTAATGTAGTACATGATTTGAATGTCGATGTTTTGTATCCGCTGCGAATTATGCAAAAGAGTCTTATTTTGATTAAATGAATGAGCATGACAGGATATTTTGACGAATGTTGTGAGATGATTGTGTGACACCCTTCGGGGCATAATTACTCTGATTGATATGTTATTGTTTTAATTAAATATTTTGGGGTATTTAGAAGGGTGTTACATTAGTGGTATCAGAGCATAGTCGGTCGAGTCGAGTCGTAATTATTCTGTTTCCCCTGTACGGGATAGGTGTTGTGTAACCCTATCAGTACTCATTGTTTTAGTTGTTTGGGTTTTCAGAATAGAGATGGCTGGAAGAGGTAGAGATGATGCTGCAATTGCTGAGGCTCTGGGTATGCTAGCTAGAGTACTTGGAGGAAATCCGAATGTTGTGGGAATGGGAGCTGCTCGTCAACTGAGTGAGTTCCAGAAGAACAATCCTCCAATGTTTAAGGGAGCATACGATCCAGATGGCGCTCAGAAGTGGTTGAAGGAGATCGAGAGAATTTTCCGAGTAACTGAGTGTGCCGATAACCAGAAGGTCAGGTTCGGTACGCATATGCTGTCAGAGGAAGCTGATGATTGGTGGGTTGCTACCCGCACTGAGTTGGAATCTGCTGGAAATGCTGAGATCACTTGGGCTGTGTTCAGAGAGAGATTTCTGAGGAAGTACTTTCCAGAGGATGTCAGAGGAAAGAAAGAAATAGAATTCTTGGAATTGAAGCAGGGTAACCGGTCTGTTACTGAGTATGCTGCTAAGTTCACAGAGCTGTCAAAGTATTATACTCTCTATAATGAGGCTACTGGGGAATTTTCCAAATGTGTGAAGTTTGAGAACGGGTTGCGTCCCGAGATCAAGCAGGCGATTGGATATCAGCAGATCAGGGTGTTTTCTGACTTGGTTGACTGTTGCAGGATTTTTGAACAGGATTCCAAGGCCATAGCAGAGAGCTATCAGCAGAGGGTTGATAGGAAAGGTAAGAATCAGATTGATCGTGGAAAACCGTATGCAGCTGGCAAAGGTTTCCAGCGGCAGAGTGGGATGAAGAGGCCTAGTGGGGGAGACTCTAGTGCTCCTGTTAAGTGTTACAGATGTGGTCGGGCTGGACATCGTGTTCATGAGTGTACCAGTGCTGAGATGAAGTGTTTCAAGTGTGGCAAAGGTGGTCATTTGGCTGCAGAGTGTCGGTTGAAGACTGTGACTTGTTTCAACTGTG
This sequence comes from Lathyrus oleraceus, assembly GCF_024323335.1. Classification (NCBI taxonomy): domain Eukaryota; kingdom Viridiplantae; phylum Streptophyta; class Magnoliopsida; order Fabales; family Fabaceae; genus Lathyrus; species Lathyrus oleraceus. The sequence goes on along the minus strand of NC_066581.1, from coordinate 364,002,967 downwards.
GAGAGTTGGGTCATATCAGTCCACAGTGTCCTAAGCCGAAGAAAGAGAATCAGTCAGGAGGCAAGGTCTTTGCTTTATCGGGTTCTGAGACTTCTACAGATGATCGTTTGATCCGAGGTACGTGTTATATTAATGGCTTTCCTCTTGTAGCTATTATTGACACAGGTGCTACTCATTCCTTTATATCTTTGGATTGTGCTGTGAAACTTAAGTTAGAGATATCTAAGATGCTTGGAAGTATGGTGATTGATACTCCTGCGAAGGGTTCAGTGACTACTACTTCAGTTTGTTTGAGTTGTCCTTTGAGTATTTTTGGTAGAGACTTCGGGATAGACCTTGTGTGTCTTCCACTAGTGCAGATCGATGTTATCTTGGGTATGAACTGGTTAGTGTTTAACCGAGTCTATATCAACTGTTTTGATAAGACTGTGATCTTTCCTAAGGTTGAGGAAGAAAAGAGTTTGTTTCTATCAGCAAGGCAAGTGAATGAGGAAGTAGCAGGTGGGGCAGAGTTGTTTATGCTGTTAGCGACTTTGGAAGCTAGAGATAAACGGGTGATTTGTGATCTGGCTGTGGTGTGTGATTTTCCTGATGTGTTTCCGGAAGAGGTGAATGAATTGCCGCCAGAGCGTGAAGTTGAGTTCTCGATTGATTTGGTACCTGGTACTAGACCGATATCGATGGCTCCGTACCGTATGTCTGCTGTTGAGTTAGCTGAATTGAAGAGTCAGCTGGAAGATCTGTTGGATAAGAAATTTATTCGTCCGAGTGTGTCACCGTGGGGTGCACCAGTGTTGTTGGTTAAGAAGAAAGAAGGTACTATGAGGTTGTGTGTGGACTACAGGCAACTGAATAAAGTGACGATCAAGAATCGGTATCCTTTGCCGAGGATTGATGATTTGATGGACCAGTTGGTTGGTGCGAGTGTGTTCAGCAAAATAGATTTGAGGTCGGGATATCATCAGATACGTGTGAAAACTGAAGATATTCAGAAGACTGCTTTCAGAACAAGGTATGGACATTATGAGTATTCTGTGATGCCTTTTGGTGTGACTAATGCGCCTGGAGTATTTATGGAGTATATGAATAGGATTTTCCATCCGTGTCTAGACAAGTTTGTTGTGGTGTTTATTGATGACATTTTGGTGTATTCGAAATCTGAAGAAGAGCATGCTGAGCATTTGAGAGTGGTTTTAGAAGTTCTACGAGAAAAGAAGTTATTTGCTAAACTCTCTAAATGTGAATTTTGGTTAGGAGAGGTTAGTTTCCTTGGTCATGTGATTTCAAGAGGTGGTATTGCTGTTGATCCTTCTAAGATAGAAGCGGTATCTAAGTGGGAAGCTCCGAAGTCAGTTTCTGAGATAAGGAGTTTTCTTGGACTTGCAAGTTATTATAGAAAATTCATTGAGGGGTTTTCCAAGTTGGCGTTACCGTTGACAATGTTGACTAGAAAGGGGCAAGCGTTTGTTTGGGATTCAAAATGTGAAGAAGGCTTCCAAGAGTTAAAGAAAAGGTTGACTACTGCTCCTATTCTGATATTACCGAGTTCGTCGGAATCATTTGAGGTTTACTGTGATGCTTCATTGTTGGGCTTGGGTGGTGTGTTAATGCAGAATAAGTAGGTTATAGCTTATGCTTCGAGACAACTGAGAGTTCATGAAAGGAACTATCCGACACATGATTTAGAGTTGGCAGCTGTGGTTTTTGTTCTGAAGTTGTGGAGGCATTATTTGTACGGATCAAGATTTGAGGTTTTCAGTGATCATAAAAGTTTGAAGTATTTGTTTGACCAGAAAGAGCTAAATATGAGACAGAGGAGATGGTTAGAATTTCTGAAGGATTATGATTTTGGGTTGAATTACCATCCGGGTAAAGCAAACGTAGTAGCTGATGCATTGAGTCGGAAATCATTGCATATGTCTATGTTAATGGTTAAAGAGTTGGATTTAATTGAGCAGTTTAGAGATTTGAGTTTGGTGTGTGAGAGTACTCACAATAGTGTTAAATTGGGAATGCTGAAGTTGACGAATAATATTTTGGAGGAGATCAGAGAGGGTCAGAAATCCGATATGCTTTTGGTTGATAAGTTGACTCTAGTGAATCAAGGTCAAGGTGGTGAATCCAGAGTTGATGAGAATGGTGTTTTGAAATTTGGTAATCGGGTGTGTATTCCGGATGTTACCAAACTTAAGAAGAGTATTCTTGAGGAAGGACATCGTAGTGGTTTGAGTATTCATCCTGGAGCTACGAAGATGTATCATGATTTGAAAAAGCTATTTTGGTGGCCGGGAATGAAGAAAGAAATTGCGAGTTTTGTTTATTCCTGTTTGACTTGTCAGAAGTCAAAGATTGAGCATCAGAAGCCGTCTGGGCTAATGCAACCGTTGGCTATTCCAGAGTGGAAGTGGGATAGTATCAGTATGGATTTTGTTTCGGGTTTACCGAGGACAAGTAGGAATTTTGAAGCTATTTGGGTGATTGTGGATAGATTGACGAAGTCGGCTCATTTCATTCCGATCAGAATGGATTATCCGTTAGAGAGGCTAGCTGAGTTGTATATTGAGAAGATTGTAAGTTTGCATGGTATTCCGTCGAGTATTGTTTCGGACAGAGATCCTAGATTTACATCGAAATTTTGGGAAGGTTTGCAGAGAGCTTTGGGAACTAAGCTGAGATTGAGTTCTGCATATCATCCGCAGACTGATGGTCAGACTGAGAGGACGATTCAGTCATTAGAGGATCTTTTGAGAGCTTGTGTTTTGGAAAAGGGAGGTGCTTGGGATTGTTATTTGCCATTGATTGAGTTTACCTACAACAATAGTTTTCATTCGAGTATTGGTATGGCACCGTTTGAAGCTTTGTATGGTAGGAGATGTCGGACACCGTTATGTTGGTATGAGTCCGGCGAGAGTGCTGTGGTTGGACCGGAGATTGTTCAACAAACTACGGAAAAGATTAAGATGATTCAGGAGAAGATGAGAATTGCTCAGAGTCGTCAGAAGAGTTATCATGATAAGAGGAGGAAGTCACTTGAGTTCCAAGAGGGAGATCATGTGTTTCTTCGTGTTACTCCGATAACTGGTGTTGGTCGAGCTTTGAAGTCGAAGAAGTTGACACCTCGTTTTATTGGTCCTTATCAGATTTTGGAGAGGATAGGAGAGGTAGCCTATCGTATCGCTTTACCGCCGTCGCTTGCGAATTTGCATGAGGTTTTTCATGTGTCTCAGTTGAGGAGGTACATTCATGATCCGTCACATGTAGTCCAAGTAGATGATGTACAGGTGAGAGATAACCTGACTGTTGAAACATCACCTATGAGAATCGAGGATCGAGAGTTGAAGCAATTGCGGGGTAAAGAGATCGCCTTGGTGAAGGTAGCTTGGGGAGGACCAGCAGGTGGCAATGTGACTTGGGAACTGGAGAGTAAGATGAAGGAGTCTTACCCAGAGTTGTTCGCTTGAGGTATGTTTTCGAGGACGAAAACTCTTTTAGTAGGGGAGAGTTGTAACACCCCGATAATAATAAAATAATTATTTAAAATTGAGTTAATAATTTATTTATTAATTTAATTAAATAATTGGGAATTTTATTATTATTATTTTTGGATTATTAATATTATTGGGTTTTATTATTGGAGTATATAAGTTGGAATAATAAAAAGTCCTAATTTTTGGAAAAAGGGTTTTCACGTGAAAAAGGAAAAGAGAAGCGGCTGAAAGAGAAAGGACAAAGAGGCAGAGCAAGAGAAGAGGAAAAGCTTGAAGCTAACGGAAGTGCCGGATTAACTCAGGTAAGGGGGGTTTATCATCGATTAACGGGTATTATGGGATAGTATGTGATGGGTAGTGAGAAACCATTGAAATTGCCTCTGATTGAATGATATATGTGATGAACTTGTGACTTATTGATGAACGAATTTGGGTGATGATTGATGAGAAATTCGTAGGAATTAGAGGTAGAAAGGTTAACAATTTGTGAAATCGAAAATGTATGATTCGTGTTAGATGGTATGTGTAATATTGTGTGAAATTTGGACTGTGGAAGGGTAAATTGGATAGATCCCGTAGCAGAGAAAGCCATTGCAGATCTGAGAGTTCTGGTTTCTGGTCATACGCGTATGGCACTAGGCAATACGCGTATGAGATGGCTGGTACGCGTATGGAGGAAGCCTTACGCGTATGGGTGAAAAAGATGATATTTTGAACGTAAATTGGTCTCTGTTGGTACGCGTAATGGGAGATTGTTACGCGTAGCATACGCGTATGAGACAGGTGATACGCGTATGGGTTGGGCGAGGAAATGCGCAATACGCGTATGAGAGTGGGCATTACGCGTATGGATTTGGTCAGGCGTGGGCAATACGCGTATGGGCATAGGCAATACGCGTATGGGCAGAATTGTGATTTTCTGTGCTGTTGTTATGCAGTTTTTTTGGTTGTTTAGGCTGAGTGATGTACTTAGCTGATGTATGATGTAGCAGGGATCATTTCCCGTTGTTTTGAGTAGTATAGGTATTAGTAGAATGTGCTAATACTGTATTTGGTTATGTGGCATGATGTGATAGGCTTTTGTGATAAAATGTATTAATGATGTGCGATGATAAGCATGATGCTGTGAATGTATCAGTTATGTATGCATTTGTGAATAGACTGTTTTATGGCTTAGAGTGTGAGCTTATGTCTATTATTGAATTGTTGCTGTTGTTGTTGCATTGCTAGGTGATTAGCATGCATATTCTAGCCTTTGGGGCTGTAGCTAATTCCCATGGTGAGGAATTAGTGAGTGAACCATGGTGGGTTTGTTGTTGATGTTTGCATACTAGATGATTAGTGTGCATAGTCTAGCCTTCGGGGCTGTAGCTAATTCCCACGGTGAGGAATTAGTGAGTGAGTCATTAGATCTCAAATGAGTGGGACTAGTGAGCTTAGTAGCCGTATCTGGAGTTGATCGGTGAGCTTGAACTGTATGTTCAAGAATAGTCGGTACCGCATGTGTGGAGTCTCATTGCATAATGAATGTATGGCATATAATATGAATGGATGTATTCCAGTATTATATGTGTGTTGTGTGTTGTGCTGTTGATGTTGAGTATGGTTGAGATTATACATATGCTATGTGTTACTGTTGAATATGATGTTGAACGGATATTGCCGTTGCTGAGTGCGTAGTCTGATTAGGGTGAATTGATGTGTTATTTACTTAGCATTACATGTTGTTCTATAATGCTTATTATATTGATTGAGGAACTCACCCTTACATCTATTTTTCAGGAAACGAGCAGTGAGTTGAGTAGAAGCTAGTGCTATGGAGTCTAGTGTCGTCCTTAGTGGGTCATGCTCTGGTAGATGTAACATCGGGAGGGGATGTTTGACTACGTTTTAATTTAGTTGTTGATCAACTTTACATGTAATGTAGTACATGATTTGAATGTCGATGTTTTGTATCCGCTGCGAATTATGCAAAAGAGTCTTATTTTGATTAAATGAATGAGCATGACAGGATATTTTGACGAATGTTGTGAGATGATTGTGTGACACCCTTCGGGGCATAATTACTCTGATTGATATGTTATTGTTTTAATTAAATATTTTGGGGTATTTAGAAGGGTGTTACACCAACAATGTCTTCACTTCTCATTTTGGCATGGGAGAAGGGTTTTTAAACAAAATGAACACATTACGTTGACTTATGGGTAACTATTGGAACATCAACAACGACCCAATTATTGCAGATTCCTCTAGGTATGACAAAGTTGCCAAGGTCTTCATCCTCATCTTCTTCAACAATGGCAGCAGCTTCCTGATCTTCAACGGTGTGGATGAAACCTCCACTCTGAAACAGCCCAAGATCATTGGAAACACCGGAAGAATACCCTTTACTAGCCCGAGACTTATTATCTTCCATCTTTATCATTTTCCCCAAACCAGTAGTTGCACCATGCTCGATGGCCAATTCGCGTCATTATAGGAGACAAATGAAGAAAGTCCTTTCCTTGAAGGATCAGCAATAGATAAGGCTTGGAACGGCGTTCCAACCTCATCCTCAGCATCAATGTAGGAAAAGGAAGATAAATGGCTGACTAAGAGAGCCTTCTCTCCCCCTATCACCACCAATTTCTTGTTCTTGACGAACTTCAACTTTTGGTGTAGGGTGGATGTCACGGCACCCACCTCATGAATCCATGGTCTACCAAGCAAACGGCTATATGACGGATGTATGTCCATAACCTGAAAAGTGATTTGGAAATCACTAGGTCCAAGCTTGATCGGGAGGTCTAACTCACCAATCACAGTCTTACGCGATCCACTAAAAGCTTTTATTACCACTCCACTTTGCCTCATGGGAGGCCCCTGGTACGAAAGTTTGGCAAGAGTGGACTTTGGCAATACATTAAGTGATGACCATGTATCCACCAACACATTGGACAGGGCATCATCTTTACAGTTCATGGAGATATGTAAAGCCAAATTATGGTCTTTTCTCTCCTCGGGAAGATCATCATCACAGAAGCTCAAATTATTGCAGGCAGTTATATTTGCAACAATGTTATCAAACTGCTCAATCGTGACATCGTGATCCACGTATGCCACATCGAACACCCTTTGCAACGCTTCACGGTGTGGCTCTGAATTCATCAACAAAGATAGGATAGATATCTTTGATGGAGTTTAAAGCAACTGCTCCACAACATTGTACTCACTCCTCTTGATGAGCCTCAGCATCTCATCACCATCCTCTTTCAACATGCCAGACTGGCCAACCAGGATAGGAGCTTTAACAGATTTGACAACGACAGGGTCAACACCCTTCACAACAGGAGTAGACTGATTCAAAGAAGAAGTCCCCACGGGACCGGCAGGATGGACAACATCTCTCTTCACGGCGTCTTCGTAGGATTTCGGCTGAGCCGAGAAAACACGACCACTACGGGTCACTCCACTAACGCCGTAAGTGCTTACGACAGAGGTTGAGGGCAAGGACACCTCCTTCCCATCTTCTAGCATAACAACGTTATATCGATACGGGACCGCTCTATCTGACACATATGGGACAGGGCCCGCTGGCTTGATCACAAGAGTTGGCACCACCTTCTTCTTGCTTCCATCATACTTGATAACGACAGGATTAGGAAATTTGAACACTGGGGTAATAACATCAACTTCATCCTCATTACGATTCTGAAGTATCTCAATCATCCCTTGGTCTAGCATCTCTTGGATGTCCTTCCTTACTCTACGGCATCCTCTTTCATTGACAGTGCACACTGGCACCTATCATGATCGTGCTCATAATGACTGTGCTCACACAACAGCCTATGCATCTCAACCAAGGATTTCCTTATGTCATTCACACAAAGGACTTTGTATTTGCCAGGGCACCCCTGAACCATATTGACAGTTGCCTTCCCATGCTCGGGCAATGGGTTCTTCTTAACATTAGGGCCTACATCCTCAAAGAATAGTATCCCGCTCCTCACAAGGTCTTGCACCTTGGTCTTCAAAGGAAAAATGTTCTCCACATCAAGTCCAGGCGCACCGGAATGATACACATAGTGAAGTTCGGGCTTGTACCACCATTGAGGATTGGCTGGCACAGCAGGAGGATCTCGTGGAGTTATCAACTTCCTATCGATTAAGGAAGGATAAAGTTCAGCATAGGTCATAGGAATCGGGTCAAAAGTCACCCTCTTCCTCTCATAGTTGTTGGTATTGTTGTTGTTATTGTTGCGAGGCTGGTAAGCCTGTTGTTGTTGACGATGTTGTTGTTGTGGTTGTTGAGCTTCTCTGAAAGCAGGTGCTATATGAGCCACCTAGTACTGGTTAACAGTTGGTCGGACCTCTTTCCTCCTCACAAAGGGTCTTCTCTTGATATTGGAAGCAACAGCATGAGCCTCCCCTTCTTTCTTCCTGGAAAATCCTCCATATTTCTTTGTCGAAGAGCTATCATCTCGGGACAAACGTCCTTTGCGGACTCCCTCTTCTAACCTCATCCCCATATTTACCATTTCGGTAAAGTCCGAGGGAGCACTAGCAATCATGCGCTCATAGTAGAAAGAGCTCAAAGTATTCAAGAAAATCTTTGTCATCTCCTTCTCCTCCAAGGGTGGCACTATCTGAGCTGCCAATTCTCGCCACCTCTGGGCGTATTCCTTGAAGGTCTCTTTGTCCTTCTGGGACATCGCCCTCAGTTGATCTCTGTCTGGAGCCATATCCATGTTGTATTTATACTGTTTCACAAAGGCCTCTCCAAGATCATTGAAAGTACGGATGCTTGCACTCTCTAGCCCCATATACCAACGGAGCGCAGCACCTGTCAGGCTATCCTGAAAGTAGTGAATCAGTAGTTGATCATTATCTATCTAGGTTGACATCTTGCGGGCATACATCACAAGATGACTGAGTGGGCACGTGTTTCCCTTAAACTTCTCAAAGTCAGGCACTTTGAATTTAACTGGGATTTTTATGTTGGGCACCAAGCACAATTCAGCAACACTCTTGCCAAACAGATCTTTACCTCTCAAATTTTTCAACTCCTTGCGCAACTCAAGAAATTGATCTTTCATCTCATCCATTTTCTCATATACGTACGGGACCTCAGATGACTCGGAATGATAAATGGTGTCTTCCACACGAGGTAAGATATGCACTACGGGTGGAGATACAGACAGGACCGGGCTAGATGCCGGCATAGAAGCAAGAGTGGGAGTGAAACCCTCTGGCACAAAATTAGATGGCATCCCCCAGGGGAATCCAACAGGCATACTCGGAGCGAAGTGGGCGGTGGCAGCAAGCACTGTTGAAGTAACCACTTTAGAGATGACTGTCCTCGCGGGAGGAGTTGCAGGAGTTGGAGAAGCTTGACTCTGCGCAGCAAGAACTGACTCCATCATGGCAGTCATCCTGACAATCTCCTCCTTCAGATCTCTATTTTCTTGTTTGAGGTGTTTCATGATCTTCTGATGATTTGCTCGGGTGTTGTACCGATGCGTCAACTTGTCTTCAAAATAAATGAAGAGAAAAGAGTTAGACCACTGTATCGGAGCTCAGAATCAAAACCTGCTTATGCATATGATGCATGCGATGCTTGTGCATATGATTTGTTTTTTATCAGAGGAACTTTATAAAGATCTACTTGCAAATGTTTTGAAAATATTGAACTTTTTAAAGACATATATGGAATACTCATAGCAATATAATATTTGGAAATTTTTTACACCAAAGAAGTAGTATAGTCTCGGTAACCAAATACAATACAAGAGAAAAGGAGAATAAACATCCTATGGAGCCCTAGAAGCAATCGTCCAAAGCCTTCGAGATCGGAAGATACGTCGCACGCAGCCTCTTCACCTCTCTCTCATAAGTTGCTTCCATGTCGGCCTTCTCCTTGGCAAGCTGATCATATCTCTTCTTCCAAAACATGGACGAGTGAGGAAGGAGAGAAGTAACCACATCATCAGGCTCATCAATAACCTGATGCTCTAAAGACTCGATCACTACATCCTTATCCTTGAGCTGCTGAAGAAGCTCCTCACGCTCACGAACCCAAACATGCGAACGGTCTTCGTCTCTCAACTCCTCTACTCCTTGATTAGGGAAGGTTGAAGGCCCAACCATAACCATAGGGGTAGGTCTCAGATACTCGTATGGCATGCGGTACTCGTATGGCATTCGGACCAAGCTCATTCCTCCCTTTCCTATGAACCTTGCCCCAGGCGCGGACCATCATATCCTTCAAGTTTTAGGGATCTTTACCCTCTTGAAAGAATAAGCCTTCCAACGAAATGTTGTTAGGTTTATCCTTTAAGGGGAACCCAAGCTGACGGCGAGCCAAAGCAGGGTTGTAGTTAATTCCACCACATGTACCAAGAAGAGGTACATTGGAGAACTCACCACAAGAATCAATAATCTGAACGCCATCATAAACACGATTATACCAAGAGATATCATCATTAGTGAGAGACATAAGTCTCGTGGACCACCGTAGACATCTTGTGTTCTCCTTGAAGGCAAGCGTCTGAGGCAAGTGCGAAATAAACCACTTGTACATCAGAGGCAGACAACACACAATGGGACATCCACCCTTCGCATTCCTCATATGCAAAGAGAAATAAGTGTCACCCAACAGAGTCGGAACGGGATTAAGAGAAGAGAAAATCCTAATAGCGTTCACATCCACAAAGTTGTCGATGTTGGGAAATAACACTAGCCCATAGATGAGGAGTACAAATATGGCTTCAAAATCTTCCTTACTCATGGCCTTCCCAAACAAGGTAGCTTTGGCAATCATAAAATCAGATGGGTGACCTTGAATTCCACCCTTGGTAGTCATAGTGGCAACAATGTCGGATACCTCCACATGAAGCATGTCAGCAATCTCTTGAGAAGACGGAATCTTCTCCAAACCACTGAATGGCAACTGGTCCAGAATAGGTATACTCACATGATAAGCATACTCCTCTAGTGTAGGCAGAAGCTGGAAATCCGAAAAAGTGAAGCATCGATACAAAGGATCGTAGAACTGCACCAACACACTCATCAGACCCTCATCCACCTTAGTAGAAAGAATAGACAGAAGCTTCCCATGGCGACCTTTGAACTCTAAGGGCTCTAATACATAAGATGCCAAACTCCTTAACTCTTTCAAGTCGGGTTGTCTGAAACTATACTTCTTCGTATTCCTTCTTTGCTTATCCATGTCTAAAAATTTGCAAATAGACCTTTTAAGTTCCTCGTGAAATCTTTATTGTTAATGACATGAATGCGGATGAATGCATGAATGCATGGATGCAACAAACACACTCAAGGATCAAGCAAGTCACACCACACAAAGGTCACGGGATGGCTCAAGTCATCGTCAATATCAATCATCCATTTTGGTGGATTATGGTTTACACCTTATCAACACCCAAGTTCCATTGATATTGAGGATATACGAGAACGAATCAACCGCGAATCACGGGTTTGTTGTAAGTCACGAGCATGGAGTCTCGGTTAAGAACCACCCAACAGGAGTGTACTATGGTTAAACCTGACGATCCTGTTCTAAAAGGTTCCCATAGTCATCATCTCATCTTTTGGATATTATCGGATAAAACGATGACTCGTCCTCCAAAAATATTCTCAAGAGGGACTCTTACGAGTGTAGTATCGCGTACAAATCGCATCAAGTCTTACACTTGAACGACCTTCGCAGTACGTCCTAAAATAGGCCAAGATGGGCTAGGTATCTAAGGTCCTTGGCTTATAGGGTTCCTATTGGAAAGAGTAATGCCTAACCACGACTACTCGTGTGACATTAGTGATCCCAATAAAAACCTCCACCAAGTGAATGGGCTTGCAAGTTAACTTGTTAAGGAATAACTCCACACAAGTCAACAAGACTATGCCATCCTCCTATCATAAGTGCACTCGAGTTCGGGTATAGAACTCATCTCACAAGAAACCACCAAGCATACAAGCAATTAATATATCAAGCAATTCATACATTACAAACAATACATTCATCCCAAATTTTCATAAAAATATGCCACAAATAAATATAGACATACAACACATACAAGCAAAAAGTAGGCTAAACCTACTGGGCTAGTGATATTCCCCAGCAGAGTCGCCACTTTTCTGTAGCGGGGTTTTCGTTACCTTTAGGTTTATTGACTAAACCAAAAGTCAACATACAATTCGAGTCGCCACCGCACTTTTATTTGTCCAAAGGAAAGGCTAAAAAGCGAACAAAAGCCAAGTAAGAAGTTTTTCAAATCAAAAACTAATAAAAATGTCAGAGATCTAGGTAAAGGGGTTGGTTATGAAATGGGAAGGTTTTACGCACCCAAAACATCCTTAGTACTCTAAGGGAACCCTTTTTGCAAACATGTGTTGTAGGTTGGTATTTGTGAAAAGATTTGTGCAAAAGATTGGAGGGATGAGAAAAGAATAAGTTATATTTATAAATTTTGTTGTTTGAATGGATGAACCCATTGTCTACGTACCATCACAAAGGAGGATCAAAACCTCGTAGCTCGGGGTAAAAATCTCAAAGATTGGTGAATTGACTTTAATCAAAAGTCTTAAGGTCTTTTGTTATCAAAGGGAGAAAACTCAACCTATACCAACAATCCACCATGTGAGGAAGGCTTCAACATGCTAGTGAGGGGTTAACCCTATAATAAGCATGGAAGGCTTATAATCCAACACTAAGGATGAGGTGAGATTTACATCAACCACTATGATAACTCAAACCTATGACTAATGTTTATGAAAAGGTTTTAACAAGTGGTCATTGGAACCATAAAATATTTTGAAATGAGTTGTATTCACAAATTAGACTTATTTACAAAATGAAGTCAAAGTTGGATTAAAGTTTATTCACAATGAGTATTTATGAAAATAGTTTTGAAAAGTCAAAGGCTTAAGGCCTAGGTTTCTAATTTGAAATAAAGTCAAAGTTTTGAAAATGATATTTGGCTTGGTTAGAGTGGGGAGAAGGAAAGAAGGGCTATTCCTAAAGCAAACAAAGATAAGAGGGGAAAGATAAACCCTTGGAGTTCCTTTTCTCAGAGTCATAGAGATGACTCAAGATGCTCATTTCCTTTGGACTTAGCACACAAACAAGCAATCAATAATTGAATTCAAGATCCTAGGATCTCTATTTGGCTTGGCTCTTAACTTGGCTACTCATGACAATGGTCCTCTTTTCACAATCTCAAGGTGGGATCCCTATCACACAAAAGCACACATCAAAAAGCTCATAAAACAATAAAGGAAATGGACAAAGAATAAGTTTGGAGAAGAAGTCCTTTGAGATCAACTTTGAATTTTAGCATTCTAAAGGTATGAGGCCTAGTTTCTCTTCAACAAATTTTGCATTCTAAAGGCATAAGGCCTAGTTGCTCTTGAACTCCTTTAAGCATAGGTAAATCCTAATTCTAAGTCCTTTCTCCTTTTGCATTTGGTTCACACAAAACAAACACAAAGCAAAACAAAATAGCAATATATTTACACAATAATGGGCTCAAATGAGCAAAAGAAAAATGACATAAACATAAAATATGTGCTCAAGTGAGCAAAGTGAAAATCAATATGAATAATGAGCAAGAAATAAATGACATTAAAAGTAAATGGCAAGAAATTAATTGCTCAAATTAAAGTTATTAGTCAGTAAGGTTATATTAGCTTGTCATAAGACAATGTAGCGCTATGTTAAGCAATCGTAAGTGGACTAATGTAGTAGTCACACCTATCTGAGGCCGGTCAATAAGAATATAGGCAAAGAACACAAGTTAGAGATCATGACTAGTAATCCAAGCTCCATAAACTTGCCATGCCAAACAAAAGGGGAAGGGCCTTGTATTGACTTTTAGTTATTTGCTTGACCAAGAAGCAACATATCTTGGACACAAAACAACTCACTTGATCATGGATCAAGTTGAATTTGGTTTGGATCAAAGAAGGTTAAACCTCTCATTTGTCAAGACCAACTTCAAGACTTTAACTCATTGGCCATTGATGGAAAGAAAGGGATGAAGATGAAAGGGAGGGAAAAAGAAGACAAGCAATCAAATCCAATTGATCAAATGTGAATCAAATCAACATCAATCAACACCAAACAGAAGAGAAATGAAGATAACAAGTCAAGAAGTTAACAATATTTTTTTGGTATTTTTTGAATTAAAATAAAATGCAAATAAAAGATAAACAAATAAGGTTGAACCTCAAATTCAATTCAAATCAACTTCAAAAATTCCAATTAACTTCTCATAGGTTCAACATAGTCAAACAAGCTTTGACTAATTTTCTCACAAATTTTTGAAATCAGAAAGTATTTAAAAGCAATTAAAATCAATTAAAAATAACATAATATAAATTAAAATCTCAAATAATCTCAAAATAATCAAGAAATTGTTGAGACTTTTTTCATTGACTTATCATGATCCATAAATGCTATGAAAATATTTTTGGATTTTTTAAAAGTCAGAAAGTATTTTAAAATGAATTAAAACCATTAAAATCAAATAATCCATGAAAAATATCAAATGAAGTCACAAAAATAATTAAAAATCATAATATGAAACTAGATTTTTCAAGAAAAACTTTGGAATTGGTCTCATATTTTTCTGACTTCAAATGAATTTTAAATGAATTTTTGAAAATGAAATGAATTAATTGAAAATAAAAAGAAAATTAAATAAATGGAAAAAAGCAGCGCCACAGGATGTATTTCATTAATTGGCGTGGTGCTCATGAATGGTCCAGATCTGAGGACACACGCTGGGCTTGAGTCAAACGCGCAACAACATGCATTAAATGAAGTAATCAAAATGGATGCACACTATTAGATCCTGAAATGGAAATTCAATGGCCAAGGAGCAAGACATGTGGTGGTGGTGGTGGTGGAAACCACCGTCTTCTCCGGCGAAGCAACAGAATATGACCACATTTGCAGAAAAATAAACTTCAATGAAAATGGAAAATAAGGACATGGAAATGAAGCTCGGGTGATGGAGATCATTACTATACCAATGGATCTTCCTCACTCTTCCTATATTTAGAGAAATGTGAAGGAGAAAATCATGGTGTTCAAATTGAAAGTTCATGAAATGAAGAATTGAAAGCACCAATGGCTTGCCTCAAGTGTGAGGACTTCAGAAAATCACAGAAACACAAGAATGCTACATTGAATTAAGAGATTTAGATCCAAAAAGTTTGAGAATAAACCTTTGAATTGATGCACTTCTGGCCACTAATTCTCCGAGATCCTTGCTCCTCCTTGATCTGTGAATGTAATGGAAGTGATAGGCTAAGGAATTTAGCTTTAAAACTCAGCTAATGATGCTGAATTTCAAGATCGAAAATGGAAGAAAAAGTGATTAATTCCTTTGGTAATGGCTATGGTTTCAGTGATGCAGCATATCAGATCCCCAAAAGGTTGCTAAATGAAGCTCATGAAGTGGTTATTTATAGCTGAAGGTATTAGATCACACGCTTTGTTCATGTGCATGGCAATTTGAATTTGCATTGTATGGGCCTGTGTAAGCATGTACAAGGCCCAATGATGGCTGAAACAACTTGCTGAGTTCATGTGAAAAGCAATTGGACGTGTACATTGGATTGAATATGCTTGCAAATCAAGTTTCATCACAAAATACCAAAATGCACATAAATGGAAATGAATTCGAAACTCACAAATGGTAAACCCCATGGACTATTGTGAGTAATGGTTGGAAAGCTCTTGAAAGAAGGACCAAAAGTCATGTTGGGCAAAAAATCATTTGGCATTTGGAAATTGATCAAAACTGGCTTGGAAAATTCAAGTACAAAACATGTTCAAATCACTTTGAAAATTTTCACCAAAAACAAGCTTAATCAAACCCCTCTGTTTTTATGATGCAAGCTTCAAATGGAAAAATCTCCAACATAAAATTGCATATCTTTTCAAGATAGTCAATCTAGACTCAAATTTTGCATCATTTGGATTTTCTATGACAAAGATATGGGCATTTGAAGTTGGGTACTTTTTCAAATTCAATGAATTAGGTCCAAGGTGACCTATAATGTTTTGCATTATCACATGTATTTATTTTAGGATTATTAAATTTTGTCTAACATAACATTTGAAGTAGACGTCTCAAGCTTTCCAATTCCTTTGGTCTCACCTCAAAATCATAAAAATTAAGGAAGTTATACCCTTGGTAAATTGACCCAAGATTAGGGTTTAAGTCAAAATGACCTATAATGTTTTTAAATGAATGATGACCTTAAAAGTTTCTAATGGATTTTTTATGAACATTAAAGTTTTTCATATGGTTCTTAGAAACAGTTTTTCTCTTGGGGTCATCTTCATTTGACAAACACATCAAAAGTTACATCTCATTGATCCTCAGTTTAGTCAGATGACTTGACTGGTCAACTTTTCAAGGCCAAACTTCCAATCTTGATGAATGAATGTTTGAGGATCCTCAAATAGGCTCTTATATGTATAAAATGATGAATGAAAGAACTTACCTTGATTAAATTTGATCAGAGATTGGGGTTGCTTCATGGGCAAGGCACAATCAAAGCATAGTGAAATTAGGGTTTCCTTGGGAAACAATCTTCAAGCCCCTTGGGTTATCTTGATCAAATTGGAAAATTGAGATACTTAGGAGACATATATGATGATTAGGAGCTTTGTGGACCATTGTCATGCTTTTTCTCATCTTCATCTAGCCATTGCATTGGACTTAGGAGCCTCCTAGGAGCATTGTGGAGCACATGATCATTTGAGCTTCAAAACAAAAAGAGTTAGTGACATATTTTTGTGCTTTTGGTTAGTAATCAAATAAGAAAAGAAATAATATACAATACAAGCATGCTTGGTGGTCTCAAAACACTCAAACAAGTCCCAACCCTAGGGTTAAGGAGCCAAACATACAATGATCCTTGAGGCAATGCACTTGTGCAATGATATGATGTCATGAGGAATCTTAGGGTCAAAATTAGGGTCTTACAATTATCGGTTCTTATTATTGGATATTCATTTTCTCTCATATCATCTCTCATCTCAATCACTAAAAATCAAAATTTTGAGCTCAACATGGTTCAATTTTTTTATCTAACATTTGTCATGCAGGTTTGAAATTTTAAATGCTAAACTTAGTAAGTACTTGCAACGAATAATAATTTTGCACCTAAAGATAAGAAAAAGTATTACTAAGCATTATTATGATACCTACATTCCTAAACAACTAGTTATAGGCATTCTTCTTTAAATTTGAAAGGAGCGGAAGTAGAGGAATAACTTACCTTTGTTTGGAGAATGAGGTTTATGAGTGAATTGAATTTTTTTATTCAAAGCTTTGAATCATCCAACTTCTTCTTTGTGTGCTTTTATTACTCATAAGTTTGAGTTAAGTTGCCTTTTTTAGCTCAAAATCGCCTTAAAGCAAAGTTTATATATCAGGTTAGAATTTTTTTTTTAAAAATTGAGTTCTAATGTTTGAAGTAAAATAGTATCGTGATACATTTTAACGCCAAATATGTTGGGTGAATTTAAATTCGCCTAACGAATTATATTCAGTATTTTGTTCTTCAATAGAATTTGTTTGGTTATGTTGAAAACTAAAAAATTAAAGAAAAATATTTAATTATTTAAAAATGATTGGATTGCCTCCAAACAAACGTTCATTTTACATCATTAGCTTGACGCACATTTTTCATGGATTTCAAGGTAGGTCAAAGTAGATATCTGGGTCAAACTGAGTGCTTGACCATTTTGATTTTTATGTCATACGTTTTGATGACGGAACCTGTCCTTTATTTGACCAGGGTTATCTTGGAAGGAGGTGGTTTTCCTCTATCAAGTATTTTTCCTCGACCAAATAATTGAAAACATAACCCCTTGATCATGTTTTTATTGTCTACATCAATATTCATCCTTGTAATTTGCACAAATGGATATCCAAAAATTAGAGGAATGTTTGGGTCCTCCTTTATGTACATGATCATAAAGTCGAATGGAAAGGACAATATGTCCATTTGTACTATTACATTTAGGGTAATTTGTGTTGAGAGTTTAACGTTTTTCTTAGTGAACTATAGTGTTTTTCATCCATTGACAAAGGTATCAAGTTTATATTTGCTCCCAAATATACAAGAGCTTCTCCAATATACATGCTTTCAATTAAGATAGAAAGTGTAACTCGCCATGGATTAGCTGCTTTATTTGGTAGATTTTCTTGGATCATAATACTGCAAGTTCCTTTGTTTTGGCCAAGTCTTGGCTCGAGATATCTATATTTATGTGTGAAGATGACCAACAACCTTTGTCATCTTATGTCTAATTTTTATCAATCTCATATGTTAAGTTATCAACTAGTTCATCTGGCTCAACAACAACATCATCATCAGAAATAACTATATTTAATTTACAAGGATAATCACTTACCCTCACCATCTTGTTTGATTTGATCAGAGTGTTCCTAAGGATTTGGTTAGGTGTTAATTGTGAATGCACCTCCTACTTTATCATGTATGTGCTTGACAATATGCCCCATTTGAACTTCAAAGTTTATGGTAAAAGCCTCAAAAAAAAATTATATTGGATATAGACATTTGGATGAATTGGTTTAGAGTATCACCAAGTTTATTCTCACAATATGTTTAGTTTTGGTAACTATATATTTTTTGTCCATTGGGTAGTCCAACGACATGTCTCAACCATTGGCCAAAATTATTACCTATTTGAAATGGAAAATGGAAAATATAACATATTTTCAATGATTATATTTCAAGTAGAAAAAATGGTTAGTTCTGAAAATATTTTTTATTCATAAAAGAGAATAAAGGAGAATAGTAGAAATAGGAGGGATGGAAAGCGTCGAGGTTAACTGCTATAATTATTATTATTATTATATGCATATAAATTATTAGTTATGCTCATTTAAACCATCATTACATATTCTAACATTTTTCTAAGGAGTGTTATCCATGTCTAAAATAGCATTAGGATACCAATCATTTATTATTATTTTTTGAAGATCTCACATCTTAATAAACAATATGATAGCATTATGCTTCAACGGTGTATGGGAATACCACGTCTACTTCTATATTTAGATTTTAGCTTATAATGTATGATTATCTAAGTTTAAATATAACATCATCTTTCACTCTCAGCTAGATCTACATATTATATTATAAATGATCATGTCCTTCAAAGTTGTACCCTCAATTACTCTTAGTCTAGACCTATGAGGCCCTCCCGACAAATAATAGATCCCCAAGCATAATATAGATATAACAAACATTAAGAAAAATATTATATATCAAATATTTTTCATTGATTAATCTAGGCATAACGTTGGTTTCATATCAAGTACATAAAATAAAATAATAAATTGGTCAAACACCCATATTTATAGTTTTACTATGTTGAGAAACTATAAATATGGTGGCTCAACAAATTTTACTTTAGGTTTACTTAGCATGGTAAAGTTATTTCAAATCACCTTTCTGAGTCACCATAAATTCTATAGGCTAGTTGAATATTCATTCAACAAATTTTCCCTATTTTTTAACCCTTCATTCTGTTTAGGAATCTCTGCCCAAATTTCCATTCACCTAGTGTGATTTTTGTTTTGAGTCATTACTCATTGAATCGTACTCATTGATCTAGATGAAATTCTCCTACACGGTTTGGCCTTGCTTGGCTTTCAAGTATTTTGGTTAGATTCTTGGTATGGCTCGACACTTGAACCTTTTTGCCTTGTTTTTCCATATTTTAACATAATATGATCAAAAAGATATAAAATATGATCAATGCATATTTGTAATGAAGTATAAATTGGAGTTTTTCTACATTACTTAGTTTCTAAGTTAATAAATGTGTGGATATGATTGTGATAAATATGTAAATCACACATTTACCAATCAAACCTCTAGCCTTCAGACCCCTTCTTCTCACATTCACCTTTCCTCCTATGTTCACCTTTTTCTTGGGGTTAATCCTTCTACCTAGCATTCTCACCTCCTCGATCACATTCAGATTCTCCTCCATGAAATCCTCCATCCGTAGAACCTCTCTAAAATCATATTCAAAGAGCATATCTCACATCACAGGTGAGGAAAGAATGAGTCTCCCTTTTTCTTAATTGATACAATAACATAGAGAGCATCCAAAGTATATGCAAGGAGAAACAATACATATCATTTCACATGAAGAAATTATTTGACATAATATACAATAACAAATCTCATAGTGGGATTACTCCTTACCAAACATTTTCTTCCTATCCTCTTTAATAATAGCCTCAAGTAGTAAACAAATTTCAATGTAATGGCTTTTATTCTTGATAGATCTAACACCCTTGGGGTCAACTTCTTCAATGCCCACAAAGATTGCTCTAGATTTCGATAAGGTCCCCCTTAAGCCTTTCCTTCTCATTATATAAGTCACCTTCTATATAAATATATGTCCTTGTACTTTGAAGAGAATAGTTTGCCTCTTTCAAAAATTGATATACACGCGGTGAATGGGAGGATAATGTTGGAAGAAGCATGGCATTACCCTAGATAATAAGCCACTTCTCTCTTTGGATTCATCATTCTCGTGAAAGAAATATTGGAAAAAATATGT
The DNA here is from genome assembly GCF_024323335.1 of Lathyrus oleraceus. Classification (NCBI taxonomy): domain Eukaryota; kingdom Viridiplantae; phylum Streptophyta; class Magnoliopsida; order Fabales; family Fabaceae; genus Lathyrus; species Lathyrus oleraceus. The sequence goes on along the minus strand of NC_066581.1, from coordinate 363,982,858 downwards.
TCAGAACTAACTCCTCGCCTATCTCTGACCTCAAAGACTTTTGTTGGAATCTCGCATATGAAGGTGTGAAAATCACAAGAAAGGGGGTTTGAATTGGGATTTACAAAACAAAAACTTTTTCCAACTCAAGAACACCACTTAAAAGTTAATACAAAGAGATAAAAACACAAGTATTTTTATCCTAGTTCACTTGAAACTCAAAGCTACTTCAATCCACCCTCCAAGGTGGATTTGCCTTATACACAAGGTCTTAATCCACTATAATCAACAGATTACAATAATCACAAAGAATAATCTTCTTTGTCTTCTCAAGGATCTGACTATACCCTAGTCTCCTTAAGGACTCACAAAGAATAACTTAATTTGTCTTTTCAAGGATCCGACTATACCCTAGTCTCCTTAAGGACTCACAAAGAATAACCTTTTTTGTCTTATCAAGGATAACCTCCTTAAGGAATAAAAAAAACAGTTTGAATAATATTTTATGTGTTACAAGTTGCTTCTATACAAGCAAATTTTACACAAATGATAAACAATTACTTAAATAAAAACTGTGTACAAAAGAATGATAGCTTTTCATAAAGAAACAGATTTGTCAAAAATGTTGTATCACCGGCGTTTTCTTCAAGTCTCCAAGTCTCACTTATATAGCATAAGAAGAAGGCCGTTGGAGGGCGAAATGGGGAAAGCCTATAGAGCAGTTGTCTATTGTTGGATGGTGAAAGGAGTGATATTGCGTACCGCCATTCTCCCACAAAATCAATGACAGATGTGATGTATAGTATTGTCCGTGCCCACGAAATCAGGTAGTGGAAAGGATATTCTATTTGTACTATGTATCATTTGATCACATTCTCATTTCATCTTATCTTCAAGTTCATTGGCTTCTGATGAAAGTTGATGAAGCATGAAATGAAGAAACATAAAGATGGATTCTGAAACTTCAGAATCTTTGGTCAGAACCTTGACAGTGTTAGTAATCTGGCTTGAGATCTTCAGTATCTTCAGAATCTTCAGAATCTACAGTCAGAACCTTGATAACCAATCGTCTGGCTTGAGATATTTAGAATCTTCATCTATCTAACACAACTTCAGAAGCTTGCCATTCTTCAGAATCTTGGTGATCAGAGTCACATCCAGAAGCATGAACTGAGAGAATGTTGCAGCAACAAAATAGCATATCCTCATAGGCTTCTCATGAGTGAATCAACACAGAAGCAGAAAGATCAGTGCAGCAACAACTTTGAACATCTTTCAGAACTTCTTATGGATGGCGCATAAGCAGAATCAGAACTCATCATTCAGAAATTGATGACATTGCACGTCATATACTCAGAATCGGAACTGGTTGTTAAAGCTACACAATAACAAACCATTAGGGTACCAAACTTGTTCTCACACAAAGACAACATTGTTATCATCAAAACTCGAGGTATAGATGCAGAACCAAATATTTTTCTAAGAGACTCCCCTTTTTTATGATGACAAAACATGTATTTTAATGAACAGTTTTGTACAGGGTAATCACAGAAGAATACATCTTACAAAAGCACAAAGCTCTTCTTGAGATGTATAATCCTAAAAAGATAAAATCAGAATGAAAGAACACTTTCCTGATTAACCTTTTTTAAGTCCCAAAGTAAATTTTCAATCAGAATCTGGTTTATCTTCAGAAGTTGATTGATGTTGTCCAGAGCACTGGTTTGTTAACATCAACATTCTGATGAGCTTCACTTCAGAAGCTTGGTTGAGATCTTTTGAAAAAGCTTTAGAGATGGGTGTCTTTAGTCAGAACTTGAATTCTAGTTCTCTTTGAAATTCTCTTTCAGATCTATATTTCTTTTGAAGGAGCGGAACTCTTTGAAAAGAACTTTCAAAACCTTTGAAAATAACTTTCAGAACCTGGTTAGTAATTCTTCTTAAAAACTTGATTGCCAAGTCTGATTACTATGGAGGATATTATTCCTCACAACTAGATGTCGAAATTTTCTGACTTCTTCATAACTTGATGCCAAGTACCCAATGTTCTAAGTTCAGAACATGGTTATTAATTCCTTGAAGATTCATATGCTTGAACCTGATTCTCAATCATCAACATGAAGGTTTTAGACTCAGATAATATACCATTTCATCAGAAACTGGTAACTTGTATTCTGATCTTTTAAACTTTATAAAAACTTCTGATGTTTGAACTAAAGAATTCTGACTTATGAGTTTAACCCTGCAAAATAGTTAATAGACTATTCTTCAAAGTAGTTGTTAGCAGAGAACATTGAACAATGCTTGGGTCTTAGTTAGGAATTTAGGTATATCAAAAATAATTACGAATCTTCCCCTTAGATATGTTTCTCCCCTTTTCTCATCAATCAAAAATACATAGACAAATAAAAATAATGGAAAGAAACAAAATACTATTTTTCATTCATCATGCCAAAAGGCAGAAAAGATACAAACAGAACCATTAAAACATACTTAAAAGAAATGTTAAATAAAAGTAATGCTAAGCGTTCTAAGGCGGAGGCGGAGGAAGTCTGGATAGAATCAACTGAAACATCATATCCTATTTGTCCAAATGCTCTTTGACCAACACATTATCAGCATTGATTTCCTCTATGGTCTTCCGAAGCGCATCAAGGATGTCTCCAGACGAAGTTCTAACAGCTTGTTGAGGAACAAAAGCTTCAACTTATTGGATCTCAGAAACAACTATTTGAGCAACAACTTCTTCCATGACACAATCCTGATGTCCAAAATCAACTTTAGCATCCTGAACAACTTCCTCATTCACTTCTTGAGTGACTTCCTTAACCTCTGGAGCAGGAAGACACAACTGGGAATTTTGTAACTTCCAGACTTCCATTAAGGGAAGAACCCATAACGGAAGTTTCTTTCAAATATTTCATACCCGAAGTTCTTCAACTTAGAGATCTTGGAATTAATCCACCTTATGTAGGCTTCCCAAGCAGAAACACTTTCAGCCGAATTTGTTGAAGAACGATTGATCGTCATTGCTTCATGCAGATGGCTTCTTGATTATGATTCAAACTTCCTCAAAATCTTACTAATGTTGGGAGTAGGTTTGGGTGGTTTGGGGAAACTAACAATTAGATCAATTTTGGTTTCCACAAGATCGGGACCAAAGAGAGTTGGAAGTGAAGGGAAGGTGATTAGAGGTGTTTTTGGATCAGATACTACCGGTTCAAGTTCAAAATTGAACATTCCCTCAGGAGTACCTTTGGACATATGGTCTCCATAATATATCAAAGGAGATGTTCTGAGAGTTTTTCTATTTGGATTTTTTATGTGGGGAGAAGAAACAGATGGTGGTGGAGTGGGTGAAATTTGTAACTGTGAAGGAGATGGTGTTGATGGTATCTGTTGATGTTGTTGTTGTGACTAAGTTTCAGAAACTTGAGGAGTTTTTGTAACAGGTTATATAATGGGTGTTTTTGGAGGAGGTGGAAGCAAAATTGCTTCATATATTTGTTGGGAAAATATAAAAATGGGTTAAGAAGTGGGAGGTGGCTGGATTGGTAAGATCCATTTGAAAACTACATAATCAGAAACAATAGGAGTGCTAGCTTCAGGAAGCTTACCAGAAGTAGTGTCACAAGCTCTAGAAGATTGCTGGACAACTCCAGATGTTTCATTCAGAAGCATTTCTTTTTGGCTCTCATTGAGAGGTGCCTCATCTTCATCCAGAAAGACAACGAATTTCTTCTTCTTCTAAGGCCTAGAAGATCCTTCTCCTCTTGAATCCTTCTTCCCTTTTCCATATACATCTGGGTATGTTTTTGGTATATTGAAAGGATCAACCATTGGGTCAATATCATCCTTCAAACAACTATCAAGATAAGCCATTAGAATTTTTGGAGAATCAATCTTAGTAAAGATTGGAAAGTCGTCTACTGGAATTCCCATTCCATAGATATCATCCTTTGAAGGAATGACATATGGCCTTACAACCTTAGAAATAAGACCCATGCTCTTGAGATTCTTCCCCTATAAGATCTTTCCATCATCCTTCACAAGTTCATCAGTCAAATCACTAACCATAAGGTCATCCACAAAACCATTCTCAACAAGAATGTTATAAATAAGCCTTCCATTGGGGATGAACTTGTTTTTGTTCTTCTTTGAAGATCCAGCAGTTCTGGATTCTATGATAGAATCCCTCGTGAACTTGAACAAGATAGAAGAGAGTGTCAGCTTGAGACCCTTCTCCAGAAAGAACAACATAAATTTCTGAGGAGTGTTGACAGAGTCAGAACTATTGGTGTTAGGCCTATGGTGAATGCAACCTAGAATGATGTTGAACCATACTATTAGGTTGTTTGCCAAATCCTTAGCACTTGGACCTTTATCATCCTCAATATTGGTTCTAGATTTGAATATGACAGGAGAAATAACTGCTTCTCTCTTAGCATTGATCTTGGGACTGTGAATTCTTTTTCCCTTTCCATTGTGCGAGATTAAGTCAACAATAGATTTCTCAATAATGACAATCTTCCTGTTCATAACATAGTAAGTTATTGTTTCCTTTTCTGCAGTAGCATAAACATAAAACTGCTTCACTAATACTGGGTAGACATGACCAATTAGTCTTTCAAAGAAATTCTTCCATCCTTGGAGTTCCAAGGTTTCAGAGAATTCGAACCCATTGTCCTTCAGATTCTTGAAATCCATAATCGTTTCACAAAGCACCATTAACTAACTCATATGAGTGTTTAAAGTCAACTCAGGGATCCCTTTTATGATGGGATGGTTTTCATCAACCATGGAGCGATTGGGAGAAAGTTGTTGTTGAATATGTTATTATGGGGAAGTCATTGTTGAAGTTGAAGGAGAGGTTGAATAGTTGCAGAGAGGTGTTTTAAGTTTGAAAGATGAAAGTGTGGAAATATTATGCGGGTAGTGTGAAAATGTGAGTGAAGTGGGTTTAAATATAAAAATTTACAATGATGACAAGGAAAAATATATGTCATCATAGGGAGAAGCGTAAGAGTTTTAAACCTAATTTCCAACAACGGCAAAACCCAATGTGTCACGCTTTCATCATGCATGCTCCGAAAGTGGGACAGTTGTCACCACTTAGAACCACATGAACTCAAATGATATGACAACCATTTAATGCAATGACTATTCAAAATCAAGAAGACAAATCAATAATATTGCTTTTGATTAGAACCTTTCTAATTTATGAAACTTCCTTACTTCAGAAAGCTTATGTTTCATAGTTAACAAATAAGATTCTTAGAATCTACTCTATAGTTATGAAGACTTAAACATTCTGAAATACATCTTTTCATTCTGGACATAAATCCATAAATACATTTTTCAGAATGAAAACGAATCTATCTTCAGCAAGGGGTTTTGTAAAAATATCAGCCCATTGAAGGTGATTAGATGTTTAATTTCAATATGTTTAGCCCTATAATGCAATACATGATTCTTAGATACACAAATAGTAGAAGTATTATCACAGAGAATAGGAATGTTACTCTCAAATATCTGATAATATTCCAACTGACTCTTCATCCAGAGTATCTGAGTGATGCATCCAGAAGCTGCAATATATTCAGCTTCGGTTGTTGAAAGCGCAATTGTTGACTGTCTCTTGTTGGACCATAAGATCAGATTGTCTCCCAAAAATTTACAACTTTCAGAAGTACTTTTCCTTTCTATTTTGTCTCCAGCATAGTCAGCATCATAATAGCCTACTACTTTATATTCACTTGATTTTCTATAAAACAAACCAAGGTTTGTAGTACCTTTTATATACCTAAAGATTCTCTTAACAACAGTTAAGTGAGTTTTCTTAGGATCTGATTGGAAGCCAGAACATAAGCAGACACTGGGTAAAATATCAGGTCTAGAAGAGGTTAGATAAAATAGGATCCTATCATACCTCTGAATAGCTTCTGATTTACCTTACTGTTGTTTACCGTGAAAATTGATAAACAATCGCTGATCTTCCAAAGTGAAATATTTTGGTAACTTACAGGATCGATCAAATTGATCCTAGGACATGTGCTAATTGTTTTAGGGTAAAGTTTGATGGATGATGAACACTTCGACAACGTTCATACTTAAAATAATTTGTTAAAGAATATGAAGGAAAAATAGCGCAAAGAAAGCAAGGAAACTGCTGAAAAGTAAATGGCGCTGAAGATAAATTTCTGAAAAGAAAAGATTGATTAAAATTGCTTTAAGTAAAAATATGGTGCAACATCAAATGTACATTTTCTCAAGTTACACTTTCTCCACACATGGATACTTTAGGTAAGATGATAAATTTGTACACACTTGAACACCTCCCCATCCTAACACTAAGACCTCATATTTATACCAATCGAAATAACCGCTTCCAACGACCTATTCACCAGATTGAGACAAGTGGCACTTTGCATGTATGAAACTGCCCACCATGCCCCACGTATACCCAACAGTTAGATAAGAACAAATAATTCCCTCTCTTATTTGAATTCAAATCCTTTGTCAAACTGCCATTAGTGATGCTTCTGTCGAAAACATCTCCAAACTGCTGGAAACATTTCTAAGTCCACACGGTATCTTTACTCTTGCATTAAGGTATCTTCGACTAGAATTTCAAACTGTATAATTTTGTCAAAACATTCAATTTCTTCACAGCAAACTTTATTTCCTTATTTAATTCCCTTAATCCATATCAGGCGTCAAAATTGGAGCTAACAACTACTTACCTCTTCTTTCTCCAGAATACATGTAGGATGCATTAGAGTATTTGCTTGCTTACATTCTCATAAGTTAAAATTCTTCAGAAGTTCCTCTGCATATTTTCTCTTATGAGTGTATGTTCCTTCTGAATGTTGATCAATTTGGATTCCCATAAAGAAATTAAGTTCTCCCATCAGACTCATTTCAAATTATGCCTGCATTGACTTAGCAAAATCCTTGCACAACGAAGCATTAGCAGAACCAAAAATAATATCATCAACATAAATTTGCACAGCCAGAATATCATTCTTAAAGGTTTTGCAAAAGAGATTTGTGTCCATTTTCCCTCTGGTAAATATATTTTTCAAAAGGAAGTTACTTAGTTTATCATGCCAAGTTCTGGGAGCTTGTTTCAGACCATATAACGAATTTTCAGTTTAAAAACAAAGTCAGGAGTTTGAGAGCTTTCAAAACAATGAGGTTGATGCACATATACTTCTTCAGAAATATATCCATTTAAGAATTCACTCTTAACATCCATCTGATAAAGGATGATTTTATGATTGACTGCAAATGAAATTAAAAGACGAATAGCCTCTAACCTGGAAACTGGAGCAAAGGTTTATGTATAGCCTATACCTTCTTGTTAACAATAACCTTGTGCTACCAGTCGAGCCTTGTTTCTGACAACCTCGCCCTTCTCATTGAGCTTGTTTCTGAAGACTCATCTAGTTCCAATAAAATGGAAACCTTTTGGTTTCTGAACAAGATTCCAAAGGTTGTTTCTGGTGAATTGATTCAATTCCTCTTGCATAGCTAGAATCCATTCATTATCCAGAAGAGCTTCATCATAGATGTGGGTTCTATCAGAGATACCAAACCTAGAAGAGTCTCTTTAGAAGATTTGAATGAAGATCTAGTTCTAACTAACGCATTTTTATCTCCCAGAATCAGTTCTTCAGAAAGAGAGGTTATTTATCTTCTCTTCTTTTGATAAGTTGGATCAACGACAGCTTATGGTTGAGTCTCTTTTGAGTCGTTTGCTTCAGATTCTTTAGCTTTTCTTTTTGAGTCTTTTTCTCCAGAATTAGTATCCTTGGATTTTGAAAGATTGATCTTCAAATCTGCAAATTTCTCAACTAGATTTGACTTTTCAAGGTCAAGCTTATCATTGAATCTAACATGAATTGATTCTTCAACAATTCGTGTTTCAGGGTTGAATATTATGTAGCCTTTAGAGCATTCAGAATATCCTAACAATAAACACTTTTATGCTTTAGAATCAAACTTGCCCATATACTCTTTGGTGTTCAACATAAAACATTCACATCCGAAAGGGTGAAAGTAAGAAATGTTGGGAATTCTATTCTTCCACAATTCATAAGGAGTCTTACCCAGAATAGGTCTGATGGAAATCATGTTTTGAGTATAACATGTTGTGTTAACTGCTTCTTCTCAGAAATGCTTAGCCATGTCAATTTATTGGATCATGGTGCAAGTCATTTCTTGAAAACTCCTATTCTCCCTTTCTACAACCCCATTTTACTGTGGAGTTGTAGAACGGGAGAAATCATGGGAAATGCCATTTTCATCAAAAATATTTTCAAAATATTTATTTTCAAATTTGCCACCATGATCACTTCTGACTCTAACTATTTTACAATTCATTTTTGTTTGCACTAGTGAGCATAAAGTGGAGAACACAAAATGTGACTCGTCCTTGTGTTTCAAGAACTTTACCCATGTCCAATGACTATAGTCATCAATGATAACCAATTCATACTTCTTCCCATTGATAGAGACAGTTTTCATTGGTCCAAACAAATCAATGTGCAGAAGTTCTAACGGTCTAAAGGTAGAAACAACAGTTTTCAATTTGAAATATGTTTTAGAAAACTTGCCTTTCTGACATGTTTCATAAATATCATCTGAAGCAAACTTCAGGTTGGGTAAGCCTCTGACTAATCCAAGCTTATTTGGCTGAGAAATCATTCTCATGCTAACATGGTCAAAACGTTTATTCCATACCCATTGCTCCTCATTAACAGACATTAGACATTTTACATTTTGATCCTCAAGATCAGAAAGTCTAATTTTATAAATGTTGTTCTTTCTCTTTCCGTTAAAAAGGATTGTACCATCTTTCTGACTAACAACCTTACAGGGCTTTTGATTAAAAATGACATCATAACCATTGCCACTAATTTGACTAATAGACAAAAGGTTATGCATCAGACCATCAATTAAAAGAACATTAGTAATAGAAGGAAGTTTATCATTACCAATAGTTCTAGAGTCAATGATCTTTCCTTTCTAGTTTCCTCCAAAACCATCGAATCCTCCAGGCTTAAGTTCCAAATCTTGGAACATAGACCTTCGGCCTATTATATGTCACAAGCATCCATTGTCCAGGTACCATGACCGGTGTTTCAGCTGAGCTGTTAAGGATGTTTGCAACATAAATTATTTTATCCTTAGGTACCCACTTTCTGGGCTCTCTCTTGTTAGTTTTCCCAGAGCTTCTTACAACCTTGGGTCTTTTAGCAGAAGGATAACCATGGGGAATTTGTGCATGATACTTAGGTTTCCTCCTATAATTTTGAAATTTTGCTTTTCAAAGCAAAGTTGTTACTTTCTACAGAAAATAATTTTTCATTTAGAGAGGAAATATCTTTCAAAAGCTCGATGCGAGTTTCAGAAACAACTACTTGGACTTGTTTAAGGTCCTTGCATTTACTCTGAAGACTCTGGTACTTTTTCAGCATTTCAGAGAGACAAGATTCAAGATCGGAACGAGATAGGTTAGAAAACACCTCTTCAGAATCAGAGTCGGATTTTGATTCTGATCATACCTTATCTTCTGGTTCTTTAGAACCTTTGGTATCATTTGTAGTTGCCATCAATTCCACATTGACTTTTTCTTCATCAGAATCTTCTTCTTTGGATTCTAAGTCATCCCATGTAGCCATCATCCCCTTTTTGCCTTTAGAAAATTTCTTTTTAGGCCTTCTGTCCTTTTTCAGCTTAGGGCAATCATTTTTATAGTGGTCTGGCTTCTTGCACTCAAAGGAGATAACTTCTTTTCTAGAACCTTTCTTCTTTTGTCCAGACAAAGAATCAAAATGACCAGCAGTCCTTATGGCTCCTCTGAACTTTCCTTGAGCATTGTGCATGTGCTTCCATAGTCTGTTGACTCTCTTTGAAATTAGAGACAACTCATCATCATCTTCTGAGTCTTCCTTAGATACTTATGATTCTTTCTCAACTTGATAAGCTTTTGTCTTCTCAGGCTTATACTTTAAAGCGACAAATTTACCTCGCTTATGAGGTTCATCTTCCTTGAGCTTAATCCCATGGCTTCTTAAAAAACTAACAAGTTCTTCAAGAATGATATTGTTGAGATCCTTTTCCATCTTAAAATCAGTTACCATAGGTCTCCATTTTTTAGGAAGACTTTTGATAATCTTCTTGACATGGTCAGCTATAGAGTATCCTTTATCCAGAACTTTCAGTCCTGCAACAAGCATCTGAAACCTTGAGAGCATAGTCTCTACTATTTCATCATCTTCCATTTTGAATGCCTCGTACTTCTGGATTAAGGCCAAGGCCTTTGTCTCCTTTACTAGAGCATTCCCCTCATGAGTCATCCTCAGAGAGTCAAAAATGGATTTGGCGGAATCTTTGTTTGTTATCTTCTCATACTCAATATAAGAGATAGCATTTAGCAATATAGTTATGGCCTTATGATGATTTTTGAAATCTTTCTTTTGTTGATTAGTCATAGCACTTCTTAATATATTATTTCCTTCAGCGTTAACTAGGTGAAGGTAGCCATCGACCACAAGATCCTAGAGATCATCATTGTAACCAAGAAAGAAACTTTATATTCTATCTTTCCAATAATCAAATTTATCACCATCAAAGATTGGTGGTTTTACACTATAGTGATCTCTTTCATTATTGTTAACAACATTAGAAATGTTAGCAGCGGCCATTATTTCTCACACAAACTAGATCAGTATTGAACACGGCAAAGTGTTGATAAAACTTTTATCATAATCATAATCAGAGCTTTGATGCCAATTGATTGTGTGAAAAACACAAGAAATTGGGTTTGAATTGGGCTTTACAAAAAATAAGTTTTTTCCAACTCAAGAACACCACTTAAAAGTTAATAACAAAGAGATAAAAACACGAGTATTTTTATCTTGGTTCGCTTAAAACTCAAAGCTACTCCAGTTCACCCGTCAATGTGATTTTTCCTTATAAACAAGGTCTTAATCCACTATAATCAACAGATTACAATAATCACAAGGAATAACCTTATTTTTCTTGTTAAGGATCCTACTATACCCTAGTCTCCTTAAGGACTCACAAAGAATAACCTTCTTTGTCTTCTCAAAGATCCGACTATACCCTAGTCTCCTTAAGGACTCACAAAGAATAAACTTCTTTGTCTTCTCAAGGATAACCTCCTTAAGGAATCAAACAAACAGTTTGAATAATATTTTTTGTGTTACAAGTTGCTTCTATACAAGCAAATTTTACACAAATGATAACCAAACACTTAAAGAAAAATTGTGTACAAAAGAATGATAGTTTTTCACAAAGAAACAGAATTGTCAAAAATGTTGTATCACTGGCGTTTTCTTCAAGTCTCCAAGTTTCTCTTATATAGCATAAGAAGAATATCATTGGAGGGCAAAATGGGGAAAGCTCATAGAGCGGTTGTCCACTGTTGGATGGTGAAAGAAGTGATATTGCGTATTGTCCTTCGCCCACAAAATCAGTGACATGTGTGATGTATAGTACTGTCCTTGCCCATGAAATCAGGTAGTGGAAAGGATATTAGATATGTATTATGTACTATTTGATCACATTCCCATTTGATCGTATCTTCATGTTTATTGGCTTTTGATGAAAGTTGATGAAGCATGAAATGAAGAGACATAAAACTGGATTCAGAAACTTCATAATCTTTCGTCAGAACCTTGACAGTGTTAGTAGTTCGGCTTGAGATCTTCAGTATCTTTAAAATCTTCAGAGTCTTCAGAATCTATAGTCAGAAGCTTGACAACCTCAATCATATGGCATGAGATCTTCAGAATCTTCAACTACGTAACACAACTTCAGAAGCTTTCCATTCTTCATAAGCTTGGTAATCAGAGTCACGTCCAGAAGCACTAATTGAGAGAATGTTGCAGCAGCAACATAGCATCTCCTCAGAAGCTTCTCAGGAGTGAATCAGCATAGAAGCATAAAGATCAGTGCAATAACAACTTTGAACATCTTTCAGAGCTTTTTATGGTTGGCGCGAAAGCTTAATCGGAACACATAGTTCTAAAACTGATGATGTTGCACGTTATATACTCAGAATCAGAACTGGTTGTTAAAGCTACACAATAACAAACCATTGGGGTACCAAACTTGTTCTCACACAAATACAACATTATTATCATCAAAACTCAAGGTATAAATACAGAACCTAATCTTGTTTTAACAACATATACTTTCATCTGTGGCACGATTGAGGGGATAAAAAAAGTAATATTAGTCCTTGAACCCTTTGAAGTTATCCATGTATACTTCTGTAGGGTGGGTTCACTCTTAAAGTGGGTACCACCATTTATTTAGGGAAAAATAAGAAAGAAAAAAAAAGAAGAAAAAGAGTTTTTACATGAATTGTTTCATTTGGGACATACCAAAATTGGGATGTATTTAAAAGAGATCCTTTAATCCCTAAAGCATCACAACAAACAAGAAACTAAATAAGGGTTTCAGGGAATTGCAACAGAGAAGGAAAAAGCACAAGTGATAGATGAGTATAGAAAACCTTATTAGATTTAGCTACAAATTCAGTATGTTGTTCTTGTCACTTAGCTAATTTTATGTATATTTTTGTTGAGTGGTTTTACCTTCTCTTAGATTTGTTTTAGTATACCCATACTTTATGGATTTGTTACTTAGAGTGTGTTTCTCACCTTCATTGTTTATCGGTGAAGATTGGTATTCCCTACTATTACTAGGAAGACTTTTGTATATCCATTATTGATATATTGGAAGGTTTTACTGGACTAGGTCCCATGGTTTTTATTCTCCCACTTTGAGGGAAGTTTTCCACATTAAAATATGGTCTTATTATTATTTAATTTTTATGTTATTAGTATTGTGCTCTGGAATTAGTTCTATTTTTTGTCCATTTAAATTGTACAGGTTTGGAAAGTATTCCGCTTGAGAAAAATATTTTGATTATTTGATAATTCCTTAACAACTTCAAACATTTTACAACCTTGCTTGAATGAGATCAAGCCTTAAAGGTGGTCAAAATCGACATATTTTCTCAAAACATGAAACAAATGAAAGAATAACGTTAGTGTAGAAACATTGTTTTTATACTCACACCCGTATTGAAACACCTTCATATAAGATCAACTTATAGGTGCAACTGTGAAGGGGTAATCCCTAAGTGGTTTAGAATTTCAACTTTAGATTCATTAAAAGGAATGGTGTGAAGGAGAATATTGATCCAAAATGCAACGGAATTTAAAATTTTCTCCTTTAGTGATCCTTACGAATGGGCATGATCAGTGATGGAAATCATTACCTCTTGTGGAGATTGAATCCTTTGATGGGGATCAAAGGAATGATTACAAACGTTGAATGGTGACAACGCCTCTACTCAGTCCACACGAACGGATTCCTTCAATCTCGGTGCTAGCTTCTACGAATGAAGGCTTTGAGTGAGTGAGAGAGAGAGAGAGAGAGAGAGAAACGAAATTTTCATCTGGTCAAAGGCTTCTGTACAAGGGTTCTATTTATAGAACCACTTGTGTGGGTTGTAAGCTAAAAAGTTCACTTAAGTGCATGTGACCCATATCTTATGAAATACCAAAATCACTTAAGCACATGATACCTTACCATATTTCATATTCTACTTAAGTGCATTGTACCTTACGATGTTCTAAAATTCACTTAAGTGCACCGTACCTTACAGTGTTCCTTATTTACTCTATCTCTCATCAATCTGTCCTTTTGTGTGTGACCCTATAGGTTTTCAGGGCATTGGCAATTATATTAAATCACGGATTTAACATAATAAATAGTGAGCGGTATCTAGCAACACATCACTACTACCCAAGACACGAAAATGTCATGTGATCTAACAAATCCTTTTGTGATAATACTTATGTGTATAATTACCCTTTTACCCTTATGAATATATTGAACACAAGGCATAGACCGTGTCATCCTTGTCCAGTTTAATACTGGGCCCATAGATATTTATCTTGTTACGCAGGATGGGCAAATTCCATCTAGGTCACTCATGTCCCTCAGCATGCTTCGTGGAGTACCCATCAACTGTCTTTATGGTCATCTAGTTACGGACAATGTTTGATCAACAATAAAGCACTCGACTCTATATCTAGGGTCCATAGTGGTTTCAGGTCGAAGGGTGGAATACACCACTATCACGATGAGAATAACTTATGAAACTTTGCATAACATTCTATATAGTATTCTCATAGCGGATCAATCTAGTATAAATATTACTCCTAATATTCATACCTATGTTTAAGACTTGATAACTTCTTATCAATGATCCATGAGATGTGATCATTAGTCTATATACATAATAGTCTGAATGCTTTAATGTTATCCCACTTCATAATAAAGCTTGACTACGGATACTTTAAGAATATTGTCCTTATGTTTAATGGAATCTCATGATTAAATCACACTTGATACATTAAACGGACTGGCTATTCTAGGGACATTATTAAACAAACATAATAAAGAAAAAAGGATTTTCAGAGTGATGGATTATTCTGAAGCACATAAGGCTTTTTTCTTTATTATGTTTGTTTAATAAAGTCCTTAGAATAGCTAGTCCGTTTAATGTATCAAGTGTGACTTGATCATGAGATCCCATTAAACATAAGGACACTATTCTTAAAGTATCTGTAGTCAGGCTTTGTTGTGAAGTGGAATAACATTAAAGCATTAAGATTACTATGTATAGCCCTTAAGTTTAAATAGTTAAAAACAATTAAGTTTAAATAGACGTTGGACGGCTTTCGATCTAACCCAACGGAAATTAAGTGCGAAAAAACTTAAGTTGAAAGTTAAAATAGCCCTTAAGTGTTTCTACGAACAATTGTACGGATTATTGGTTCAATTACGATCCTTACATTCTAACCTTATAGATTTAGTTAGACATGGTAAAGTAAAGGTGCATTTATATTAAATAAAAGTAGTGTGAGTGCGGAAACTAAATAAAAGTAGTGCGAGTGCGGAAAATAAATAAAAGTAGTGCGAGTGCGGAAAATAAATAAAGTAAAGCGAGTGCGGAAAATAAATAAAGTAAAGCGAGTGTGGGAAATAAATAAAGTAAAGCGAGTGCGGCAAATAAATAAAGTAAAGACAGTGCGGGAAATAAATAAAGTAAAGACAGTGCAGGAAATAAATAAAGTAAAGTGAGTGCGGGAAATAAATAAAGTAAAGGCGAAGTAATAAAAACCTGCTCCAATCGGAGGGTTGAATAAAATGCAAAGCGGAAATGAAAATGGCGGCAGGATTAACTTCCTTCTAAAGTGCTCCAAACTCGATTACAGACTCGATCACAAAACTCGATTACACAATTGTGGTAACACCCCAATGCGAAGCGATTACCACTTTAAAATACTGAATATATGCCTAAGTGAAACAAAGTTTGCTCTAAGTTTGCCTCTGCTCTAAGTTTGGATGATTAAACAAGTGAATTCGAGTTTCTATTTATAAGCAAGTAAAATGATGGAAATGACAAGGATGCCCTTTAGTTTGAATTTAGGAGGGAAAACTTTTCCTCTTGTGGCGCCCGCCACAAGGCCAATCTATGGTGCCTTAGTGGAAGTAGTGGGGAACGTGGCATTTGAGGGAAGTTGAGCTAGGACACGTCATGGGAGGGTCTATGGCGCCAGCCACAAGTACAAAATGCTGAATTTTAGGGTTTTTAGCTCTTTTTCACTCCTTTTCTCGATCGGGGCTCCGATTAAAGTAAAAACCTGAAAACAAAGGGAAACATAGTAATAACACAACAAAATGACAATAAAACTACTAAAATGCATGCGAAATCGGAGTCGAAAATACGGTGAATTACAGTGTCATCAAACTCTCTCACACTTAAACCTTTGCTTGTCCTCAAGCGAAACATTAAAAAGCTCATAGAAGAAAAACTGGTGTAAACGAGTGCTTCAGGTTAAAAAGGTTCTAAGTTCAAGTCAGGATGCAGTGATAGGTACTAACTGAGTGAACTAAGGGTATCAAGATGACACTAATCCGCAAATATACGGACATAAACTCCATTCCTATATTAACCAACCCATATTATCCCACAATACCTAGGCCTGCCTCTTCATCTCTTTTTATGTCCTTTTCATTCAGGCGCAATCACATTAAGCCCGTCATCCGTACATGCTTCATAGCAGAGTGACCTGTTAGTGATTATGATCCAAACATGGGGTTTCTGGCACATAAATATGTGTAAACCCTTTTATTTGACCCAACTGCAGTTATGGGGGATCGGATCGTAATCCGCCCTATCGAGTTCAGTGTCAGATACCTCTGAACCAACTAACAGCGGGTAAGTTTTTTCTTTTTCTTTTTTTTTTCTTTTTGTAGCAAATTTATACAACTCTTTGGTTTAAATGACTTTGTGAGGGTCACCTATACCGGATTTGCCTTTTTGCTTTCTTTTATTTATTTCTTTCACTGGATCATTCACTTATATTCATCGATCCCCTGCGTAGAGGATGCGTAGGCCGGAGCTGACTGCTGGGATAAACTACTGAGGACTTATACTGAAATGATGATTAAGGCCATGGTATATGGGGTTTCGGGAATGATTCCTATATTTACGAAGTTTATGGTGCTAAAACAATACTGATGTTTCACAAAGTTCTCCCAAGTCAACGCATCCTTACTCAAACCCGTCTTAAAAACCCAAAAACTTTCAGAACAACATTGTTTTCTTTTGCAAAAAAAATTAGGTAGGGCTAAAGGTATGGGGAGATTAGACTGTACTAAAGATACACTATATTTGGTGACTCGTCAGACTCATGCATTATCTAAGACACTTAAACTAAAAGCAAAATAAATAACTAAAAGGCAATAAAAATAAACAAACTATCTAAAAACAGCAAAGAAAAGCGATAAAGAAAAGCGATAAAGTCTCCTCCCACACTTAAATCGAACATTGTCCCCAATGTTTCGAAATAAGATAAGGGAAAAGTTACCTGACAACCTACTGCTGACCACTGGTGCCCTCGCCTACCTGAGGTGGACGACGGGATCGGGTACGACGACGGTCTCTCTGATCCATCCTCGCCCGTAAGGCATCCTGAGAAGTCCTCACTTCTTGAAGGTTACCCATAATGGAAGCTTGAGTGGCTTCGATGAGTGCAGTATGCTGACGGTGGTAGTGTTGCTGACGGGCTTGCGTGTTTGTGATCGTTTGTAGGGACTGTAAAACAGTGTCATAGGACTTGTCTGTCCTCCGCTGCGATTCTTGCATGAAGCTCATGTTGTTGGCCAGTTATTGTTGGATGGTAGAGAGTAGGTCGTCACGCCTTTGCTCTCTAGCCATGTGGTCACGCCACATCTCTTCTGTAATATAAAAGCCAGGAGCGGTACCTGCAGAAGAAGAAGATGGTACGGTGTGTGGTGGTGAAGTGTGATGGGGGGACACATCAGGTACGGGAGATCTCTCTCTCCGATCATATTCTTCATCAGTGTCATGTCCCGCCTCATCAGGAACATTAGGAGGAAGAGGACCCAAAACAGGTGGAGCATCTAAAACGTAGGTCCAATTCCTTTCATCACGTACATCGGTACGTCTAGTGCATGGTAAAACAACATATGGGATAGCTACTCCATGAACCATAAGCACATAGCTTCCTTCTCTCCTCAATCGGCACAATTTCATGTCTCTCAGAAATTTTAGGTTAATTGTGCGAGGAGGTAAGGGGTTTAGGGTAGCTATCTCATTGTTCAGGTTAAGCACCCGAGCAATAGACGTAATCAATCCTCCGAAAGCAATCGGTCCCGCTTTATTTAAAGTTAAAGCCATATGCGCGACCATGAACGGGACCGAATTAATTCTTCTATTTGTGAGGCTTCCTTGCAAAAATAGAAGCTCTCTAGCATTAACCTTATTTGGATTCTCCCAGCCAAAAATAGTACATGCCAACAGATATCTAAAAACTCTGATGGTCGGGTTATGGATAGTCGAGGCAAGAATTCCTTCAAAAGAACTTATGGAAGTGTCTGACAATCTCTGCCAAAAGGAAAACACCTCGACTGACCAATCTGAATCCAAAGGGGCCTCACAAATAGCACCGTCCCCATGAGGGATTCCTAACAAGCCTGCTAGTTCAACAACAAACATTCTAAATCGGACAGTACCAACTGCACTAGCAGTGTTAGGATTGACAATATAGATTAGAGAACTTAAAAATTCGATTGTCAATCGCTCATAGGTAGGTTCTTTGTTTGAAAAGATACTACGCAAACCTAAAATATCTAGTAAATAAAATATGCTATGGTAGATACCTAAAGTGTAGAGACAATTTTCATCAACATACCTTGTCGGGAGGATCTCCCGATTTTGCAACCGTTCGATGCTCTTCCTTTGCCTATCTCCCGGTTTCCCTCCTCGAAGAATGAATCCATTAAACTCCATTGCGTAGCTCTTGTAATGAGATGAAGAAGATGAAGTGGGTTGTGAAAAAGGTTGGATTTTTATGAAATCCGACGGATGAAAATGAAAATGGAAATCGGGAAAATGATTTGTATGGTGCGAGGATGAGAAAAGTGTGAGCTTTTTGTGGGTTCAAGGACGTTTTTGCAAGGTGGAAAAATGGGTTTTGAAGGTTGTAAGGTGTGAAAATGGTGAAGAAAGGGAGTCCGCCCCGAGCTTATACAGACGTTGTGGCGGGCGCCACAGGGTCTATGGCGGGCGCCACAAGACAAAATTCGGCTAGGCCGGATTTTGGTCCTTTGGCTTGGGCTTCTCGTTGTCTTTTGGCTTGAGGGGTCCGGATAGCGTTTGTCTTGTAATTCCTATTGACATAAGGCTTGCATAATTTTTATAAAAAAATAAAAATAAAATTTAAAACATTAGACTAGAAAATAAATAAACAACTAAAATGAAAATGTAAATAGAATAAACATATATAAAACATATATATATATATATATATATATATATATATATATATATATATATATATATATATATATATATATATATATATATATATATATATATATATATATACGTAGAAATATCAATGTGCTGACATAATAAAATATCCCAAATGCAATGATATAAAATAAGGTATGTAAATGCAAGTAATATAAGCATAAAAAGAGATAAAATAAAATGAAATGGTAAGATCATATAGTAGGGGGTTCGTCTTCCTGAGTAGATCCACGGAGCATGGCTACCTCCTGCCTGAGCTCTGCGATCTCCTGGTATAAACAGTCGGCCTCGGTAGCATGAGTGAGATCAGATACTCCCATCTGCAAGGTGAGGTCAGTCACCTCCTGTCTAAGCTCTACGATCTCTCTACGACATTCCGCAATCTGAGTGCGGATGTCTGGGGTCTGCAATGATAGATTATTAGAGAATACAGTGATCTTGGGAGAAGGTGGTGTAGGCGTATACTCAGCAATAGGTGGTGATCTCGGCTCCTCGATAGTCTCTCCCTGGCCCTCCAGAGCATAACTCCAATTCGCTGGATCATGCACACTAGTCATCATAGGATCAGGTAGTGTAAAATAATGAATAGCCTCGCTGTCGACTAGCAATCGGAACTGACATGGGTGGAAGGAGGCTCTTCTCATCAACCCTCGGGTCAAACATAAGTCGATATCCATGGTAGTGTACCCACAGTAGGTCCGGAGATGTAACAGCTTGCGAGATAGACCTAGAGCGATAGCAATCTGTGTGATGATACCTCCTACATGGATGACTCTTTCGGTCGATCTGGAAACACCGTTGAGACCATATAACAGAAAGTTCTCACATGCTACTGGGCTAGACTGGGATGCACAAAATAGTAGGAAGATCTCCTCCTCACTCAGTAATGTCTCAGCATCCGGTTTTCCTAGGAAGGAATGTGCCAATATCATCTAAAAGTATCTAAAAGCAGGGTTATGTGTAGCCTGAGAAAACTGCATTGAAGGATCCTGACTCCCTCCACCTGATATATCACTCTAGAACTTTTCCACCTCCTTACCCAGAAAGTATCCCATAGGTGTCTCGGGGATAGCATCAGGAGTGGTCTGGAAACCCAATAGGTCACCGAACTCTTTCTGGCTGAAAGAGTACTCAACTCCAAAGAGTTTGAAAGCATCATACCCATCCGGTCCAGGGTATGGGTCATAATCAAATGAACTGAGGAACTCCAATGTCAAGTTCCTATAGGTGTTACTCAGGTCGTCAGCGAACTCGTCCCAATGAAGCTGGTGGCTCAGAAATCGGATACTCGGCTCAATGCCCAGTGCCTCCATGCAGTGCTGATCAGGATAACGTGTGGGCGCCATAGGGCGCTGATACAGAGCGATGTAGCGCTCTCTCTGAGCATCATCTCTATAGGCTACGTGCATATCGTCGAAATCCTGCATCCTGTAAAAGTTAGGAAAGGGGTCCTGAAAATACAAACCATTCAAATATTTAGTCTCAGTGAAAATAAAAATAAAATAAAAATTAAATTAAATAAATGCGAAAAAGTAAAATGAAAAACCATGGGTTGCCTCCCACGCAGCGCTTGTTTAACGTCATTAGCTTGACGATCAGAATTTATACACCTGTAGTAGTAGGAATCGGTGGATCAATCAGAGTGTGGCTTGAGTAGTATGCTGGAATGTCTCCTCTTTCGTAGAGCTTCAGTCTTTGTCCATTTACAATGAATGGACTACAGGTTCCGTTCTTGATTTCTACGGCTCCGGATCTCAGAATCTTGGATACTTCGAAAGGGCCAGTTCATCTTGAGCGTAGCTTCCCAGGGAAGAGTCGTAACCTAGAGTTGAAAAGGAGAACAGGGTCGCCTATATTGAAGTTTTTCTTTACTATTCTTTTATCGTGGTAGGCTTTTGTTCTCTCTTTGTATATTTTTGCATTCTCGTAGGCAGATTGCCTAAGTTCTTCTAGTTTGTGAATGTCAAAGGTACGCTTTTCTCCAGCGGTCAGGTAGTCTAAATTCAAAGTTTTAATGGCCCAATAGGCCTTATGCTCTAACTCGAAAGGTAAGTGACAGGATTTTCCATAAACTAGTTGGTAAGGAGTTGTTTCTATAGGGGTTTTGAAAGCGGTTCGGTAGGCCCATAATTCTTCTTGAAGCTTCTGAGACCAGTCTCTCCTAGAGATAGAAACGGTTTTCTCTAGGATTTGTTTTATCTCCCTATTGGATACTTCTACTTGGCCACTAGTTTGTGGATGGTATGGTGTTGCTACTCTATGCCTAACTCCATATTTTCTTAAAAGTTTATCAAATATCCTCGATATGAAGTGTGATCCTCCATCGCTTATGACTAAACGTGGTGTTCCAAATCTAGGGAATATATAGTTTTTAAATAGTTTGATCACTACCCTAGTGTCGTTTGTGGGTGCAGCTATAGCTTCAATCCACTTAGACACGTAGTCTACAGCTACCAAGATATACCTATTTCCTAAGGATGGTGGGAAAGGTCCCATGAAATCTATACCCCATACATCGAAGAGTTCTACTTCCTGAATGTTTCTTAGAGGCATTTCATCACGCCTTGAAATGTTTCCAGTGCGTTGGCATCTATCACATTTGAAAATGCAAGCATAGACATCACGCCACATGGTAGGCCAGAGTAGGCCAGCTTGAAGAATCTTGGCGTATGTCTTAGAAGTGCTCGCATGTCCACCATAGGGTGCAGAATGACAATGCTCGATAATACTATTTACCTCTTCTTCTGGAACGCAACGGCGAAAAATGCCATATTTCCCCTTTTGAAAAGGAGCGGTTCGTCCCAATAGAAGTTTCTCACATCGTGGAAGAATTTTTTTCTTGCGGTGGTAGTCAAGATCGGGGGGTACAATATCAGCAGCTAGGTAATTAACGAAGTCTGCATACCAGGGTACGTTACTTATTGCTAAGGAATTTTGGGAGTGCTTATCAGGGCCTAGGTTATTATCTTCAATGGTTTCTAGTCTAGCTATCAGTCTATCATAGGCGAAATCATTATTTATGGGTACTAAGTCTGGTTTTAGATGTTCTAGCCTAGAAAGGTGATCGGCTACTACATTTTCAGTGCCTTTTTTTATCTCTTATGTCTAAGTCAAACTCTTGTAGTAATAGAATCCATCGGAGTAACCTGGGCTTGGCATCTTTTTTACTTAATAGGTAACGAATGGCAGCATGATCGGTGTAAACTATAATTTTTGCTCCTACTAGATAAGATCTAAATTTGTCTATAGCGAAAACTACAGCGAGTAATTCTTTTTCAGTTATTGCGTAGTTAAGTTGGGCAGCGTTTAGGGTTCTACTGGCATAATAAATGGCATGTACTTTTTTATCTTTCCTTTGTCCTAGAACGACTCCAACCGCATAATCACTAGCATCGCACATTATCTCAAAAGGTTCTGACCAATCAGGTGGTTTCATAATGGGTGCAGATACTAATGCTTGCTTTAAAAGATTAAATGCGTCATTACATTTTTCATCGAAAATAAATTCAGCATCTTTCATTAAAAGTCTAGTTAAAGGTTTAGTTATTTTGGAGAAGTCCTTGATAAAACGCCGGTAGAACCCAGCGTGTCCAAGAAAGCTTCGGACTTCTCTGATAGTTTTAGGGGGTTTTAGGTTCTCTATAACTTCTATCTTAGCTCTATCTACCTCTATACCTTTTTCGGAAACTATATGTCCTAAAACAATTCCTTCGGTCACCATGAAATGACACTTTTCCCAGTTTAGCACGAGGTTCACCTCCACGCATCTCTCCAGGATTTTCTCAAGGTTAGCAAGGAAATTGTGGAAATCAAATCCGCAAACCGAGAAATCATCCATAAACACCTCCATGATACCATCTAGGTAATCTGCAAAGATTGACATCATGCAGCGTTGGAAAGTAGCTGGGGCACTACAGAGGCCGAATGACATTCGTCTGTAGGCAAAAGTTCCATAAGGGCATGTAAAGGTAGTTTTTTCTTGATCTTCGGGGTGGATAGGTATTTGGAAGAATCCAGAGTATCCATCTAGATAGCAGAAGTAAGAGTGACTAGCTAGACGCTCCAACATCTGGTCTATAAATGGTAAAGGGAAATGATCCTTCCTGGTTGCTTTATTTAATTTTCTATAATCTATACACATCCGCCATCCTCCTTCTAACCGTTTTGCTACATGTTCGCATTTATCGTTTTGTACGACTGTGATGCCTCCCTTTTTAGGTACTACATGTACAGGGCTCGCCCACTTACTATCTGAGATCTGATAGATTATACCTGCCTCAAGTAACTTAAGAACTTTCTTTTTAACAACATCACTCATTATAGGGTTTATTCTTGTCTGATGTTCTCTGGAGGGTTTTGAATCTTCTTCGAGCGAAATTCGATGCATGCATACGGATGGGCTTATACCTTTCAGGTCAGAGATATTATATCCTAAGGTTGAGGGATATCTTCGTAAAATGTCTAAAAGTTGGTTCATTTCCTCTTGGCTCAAGGTAGCACTGACTATAACTGGACGGTTCATCTCTTCATCGAGGAACTCATATCTCAGATTCTTAGGAAGTTCCTTAAGTTCTAAGGTTGGTTTCTTAGCGCATGGCATAGGATCTGGGGTAAGGGATAAACATTCGTAAAGGTTGTCATTGATGTAGGGTTTCTTAAAGTCATCATCTTCTATTATGAGAGTTGATGGTAACTTAATTGTTTTTATAATGTCTTCTTGTTCTAATTCCCTAACGCATTCATCAATGATATATAAGGCATAACACGCGTCTCCCATCACAGGTGCCATAAGAAATTTCGAAAGTATAAATTCTATTTTCTCGTCACCTACCTCAAAGGTCAACTTTCCTCTCTTGACATCTATTATGGCTCCTGCAGTTGATAAGAATGGTCTACCTAGAAGGATTGGTATATCATTGTCCTCTTTGATGTCCATGACAACAAAATCAGTAGGGATAAATAGATGACCTATCCTAACAGGGACATCTTCTAAAATGCCTATTGGATATTTAACAGATTTATCGGCTAACTGAAGTGACATCTTAGTGGGTTGTAATTCTCCTAAGTTTAACCTCTCACAAACCGCTAAAGGCATTAAGCTCACACTAGCTCCTAAGTCTAGAAAAGCTTTTTCGATGACATGACTACCCAAAAGACCAGGAATGGAGAAATTTCCAGGATCTTTATCTTTTTTTTCTAATTTATTCTCGGAAATAGCATTACATTCCAAAGGCTTCGGATCGTTAAGTCTACGTTTGTTGGTAAGGATGTCTTTAAGAAACTTTGCATAAGAGGGTATTTGGGTGATGGCTTCTATGAAAGGGATTTCTACGTGAAGTTTTTCTATAACTTTAATAAATGTTTGATATTGGTTATTGATTTGGGTTTGTTTGAGTCTTTGCAGATATGGTATAGGTGGTTTATATGGCAGGGGTGGTATGTAAGTTTTATCTTTAGGTTCTTCTACTTTTCCTAGACCTTCCTATTTTTCAGATTCCTCTGGTTCCTTCGCTTTGTCCGGGGGTTTGGTATATTCCTTAGAAGTTTTGGGTTCGCTCAATCTTGGGTTTGGTGGCTCATCATAAGCGTTCCCACTTCGTAGGGTAATGGCATTGGCTTGTCCTCTCGGATTTTGTTGAGGTTGTCCAGGGAACTGTCCTCCAGGTGTAGTCTGAGGGGCTTGGTTTAAAGCTACCTGAGAGATCTGGGTTTCAAGCATCTTGGTATGAGTAACTATTTGGTCAACCTTGGTTCCTAACTGAGTAATTAATTCGTTAACATGAATGTTTTGGTTCATGAACTCCTTATTTTGTTGGGTTTGAGCAGTGATAAAATTTTCCATAATTTTCTCAAGGCTCGGCTTTGGTGGTACAGGTTGCATAGGTTGATTTGGTCTTGGGGCTTGATAACTAGGTTGTCTCGGAGGTGCATTATTTTGGATAGGGTTATTGTTTTTATAGGAGAAGTTCGGGTGATTCCTCCATCCAGGGTTATAAGTATTCGAATATGGGTTCCCTTGGGTGTAGTTCACTTGCTCAGAGTGGGTTTCGTTTAATAGACTGCATTATGCAAATTGGTGTCCTTTGGTTCCACATATCTCACAATCCGACGAAACTGCGGCTACAGTATTCGGGTTTATGCACATATGCTCGACCTTAAGGGCTAATGCGTCCATTTTAGCTTGCATCATGTCTATAGAGCTTAGTTAATGCGCTCCTCCTTGGGCTTCCTTCTTCTCAACTGTCGCTCGTTCGACTCCCCATGATTGATGGTTTTGAGCCATATCTTCGATGAGGGCACTAGCTTCAGGATAAGGTTTGTTCATCAGCGCACCGCCTGCGGCAGCGTCGATGGTCATCTTGGTGTTATAGTGAAGTCCATTATAGAAGGTTTGAATGATTAACATATTTTCTAAACCATGATGTGGGCATGCTCTTAACAACTCTTTATATCTCTCCCAAGCTTCGAACAACGATTCTCCTTGGTTTTAGGTAAATCTAGTTATATGGTTTCGAAGAACGGTGGTCTTACTTGGGGGAAAGTATCTAGCAAGGAATACTCTTCTAAGGTTATCCCAAGTCGTAATGGAATTGGGTGGAAGGGAATCTAACCATGATAGGGCTTTATCTCTGAGGGAAAAAGGGAATAATCTTAAACGGATTGCCTCAGGAGAAGCTCCATTGGTTTTAAAAGTGTCTGCTAATTGGAGAAAGATTTTTAAATGTTGGTTTGGGTTCTCAGTAGCGAGACCTGCGAATTGTCTTTATTGCACTAGTTACAACAGAGAAGGTTTAAGTTCGAAATTATTAGCTGGGATGGTTGGGTTTACTATACTAGAACTAGGTTATTCATTGGATGCTTGGGAGAAATCCTTAAGAGGTCTTTGGTTTTGATCTTCGGCCATAGCTCTCCTAATTCTATGAAAGAATAAACGTGTGCGAGCGTAACGTTCAGGTTCCGCTAGAGGATATACTAAGCTTCCGGTGCTGCGAGCTTTTCGCATTGACCGGCGGGAAATAACCTAAGTCTAAACGATATAACAACAGGGTAATGAAATTTGACGAAATTGGTCCCCGGCAACGGCGCCAAAAACTTGATGCGTGCTTTTCGCAAGTATACGAACGCGTCAGAGTAATATAAAAGATTGTCGAATCCACAGAGACCAAGTGTCAATCTATCGTTATCTATTGTTATGGTGTTTATCAAAGGTAATCAAAATAGGGGTTTTTAGAGTGTGCAATGAAAAGTAAAGTGTTGAATAAAGTTCAATTAATAAAGACAGGCTCGAATGTAATTCACATAATCAATTAACAATCCAAGTACTTGCTAATAGAACTACTTATGGGCAGTGTTTCCTACTTTGAAAAGAACTAACTTAACAGGAACTGTCGCTTTCGCGTATTCAGAACCGAGTTGTACTCCCTAATCAACCCCTCTTATTGTCACTTATAAAAAGGCGCACATTACGTTAGAGTAGTAAATCTATTTTTAAGAAATATAGTATCTTGACTAAGTTGAAAAGTATTTTAACTTGGATTTCTTAACCAAAAGAGGTTCTCACGAACCAGACCCTAAACTTATAAACGCGTCCGAAAATAGTTTTAAAATCTATTTTCTTCTTAAGTTAAAAACTCCTAATGAACCAAATAAAGCGCTTTCGCTGTTTTTGAAATAGTTAAAAACAATTAAGTTTAAATAGACGTTGGACGGCTTTCGATCTTACCCAACAGAAATTAAGTGCGGGAAAACTTAAGTTGAAAGTTAAAATAGCCCTTAAGTGTTTCTACGAACAATTGTACGGATTATTGGTTCAATTACGATCCTTACATTCTAACCTTATAGATTTAGTTAGACATGGTAAAGTAAAGGTGCATTTATATTAAATAAAAGTAGTGTGAGTGCGGAAATTAAATAAAAGTAGTGTGAGTGCGGAAAATAAATAAAAGTAGTGCGAGTGCGGAAAATAAATAAAGTAAAGCGAGTGCAGAAAATAAATAAAGTAAAGCGAGTGCGGGAAATAAATAAAGTAAAGCGAGTGCGGGAAATAAATAAAGTAAAGACAGTGCGGGAAATAAATAAAGTAAAGACAGTGCGGGAAATAAATAAAATAAAGCAAGTGCGGGAAATAAATAAAGTAAAGGCGAAGTAATAAAAACCTGCTCCAATCGGAGGGTTGAATAAAATGCAAAGCGGAAATGAAAATGGCGGCAGGATTAACTTCCTTCCAAAGTGCTCCAAACTCGATTACAGACTCGATCACAAAACTCGATTACACAATTGTGGTAACACCCCAATGCGAAGCGATTACCACTTTAAAATACTGAATATATGCCTAAGTGAAATAAAGTTTGCTCTAAATTTTCCTCTGCTCTAAGTTTGGATGATTAAACAAGTGAATTCGAGTTTCTATTTATAAGCAAGTAAAATGATGGAAATGACAAGGATGCCCTTCAGTTTGAATTTGGGAGGGAAAACTTTTCCTCTTGTGGCGCCCGCCACAATGCCAATCTATGGAGCCTTAGTGGAAGTAGTGGGAAACGTGGCAGTTGAGGGAAGTTGAGCTAGTACACGTCATGGCAGGGTCTATGGCGCAACCACAGTGGGAGCCACAAGTACAAAATGCTGAATTTTAGGGTTTTTAGCTCTTTTTCACTCCTTTTCTCAATCGGGGCTCCGATTAAAGTAAAAACCTGAAAACAAAGAGAAACATAGTAATAACACAACAAAATGACAATAAAACTACTAAAATGCATGCGAAATCGGAGTCGAAAATACGGTGAATTTCAATGTCATCAGCAGCCCACACAAGTGGTTCTATAAATAGAACCCTTGTGCATAAGCGTTGGATTAGAAGAAATTTTGTTTCTCTCTCTCTCTCTCTCTCTCTCTCTCTCTCTCTCTCTCTCTCTCTCTCTCTCTCTCTCTCTCTCTCTCTCTCTCTCTCTCTCTCTCTCTCTCTCTCTCACTCACTCACTCACACACACACACACACACACACACATACACATACACACACACACACACACATACACACACACACTCAAAGCCTTCATTCGTAGCAGCTACCACTACGATTGAAGGAATATGTTCATGTGGACTGAGTAGAGGCGTTGTCACCATTCAACGTCCGTGATCACTCCTTAGATCTGCATCAAAGGTTTCAATCGCCACAAGCGGTAATGATTCTATCACTGATCATGCCCATTTGTAAGGATCGCTAAAGGAGAAATTTTTAATTTCCGTTGTGTTTTGGATCGCTATTCTCCTTCAGTATTAACGGTGACAAAGAGAATAAGAAAAAACTATCATAAGAATCATCAACAAAGAAAAAGATTCAATTAAATCAAACAGCGATAAGATTTTGGTATTTGCCTAAAGGAAATCAATGGTTAAGAACATCGTCAAAGTTCATAACTAAAGATGTAAAAGTTTGCCTAATCTCGAGCTTAAGTCTTTCAGTCCTTTTATCAATAGTATGTAAAATAAGTAAGAGTAAGTATTGAAGTACTAAGGCGATGCACACACGCACTAAAATGTATTCAAACTCTTTATCTAATTCATATTTCTTATAAAAAATCAATCATGGAAAGGTCTTAATTGATTAAGAAGTAATTATGACCAATTAGGAAACAAAAACTTGTTATTTAATCTATTAAAGCCTTCTACTAATCGATTAAAGACAAATTTTACCGCCTAATTGATTAGGAATTCATTAATCGATTAAAGAGAAAACCTGGATTAGGATTTCCTATTTTGGCTAAGTATAGTTGATTAGTGGAGGCGCCTAATCATTTAGAGAGCATTCAGGGCCATGGGTTGTACTTTTTTTTGGCTAAAAAGATCCATACATATAGGTTTTTGTGCTCACTTCAAAAGCATGGATTTTCTGAACTATATACTCTCTAATATCACTCATTCTCCTTCCAAACACGCTTGTATTCACTACACATTGTCTAAGTATTGAGATAGTGAAAAGCTTACTTTAAGAGTTGTGTAATTTGTTGTTGTGCTTAATGTTTATTCAAAATCTTAGTTCTATTGTGAATTTTTAATTTACTAGAAGGTTATAAGCTAAAACTGCTAAAAACTTGATGTAAGGAAGGTTGTTGAGATGAACCTGAGTAAAAGCTCAAGTTATTGATAGCAAAAAACTCAAAAGGAAATACGCTGGTACTAGAGTAGGTCGCGTGGTTTAAGGCTTGACTAGTATAATTTTTGGTGTGGTCTCTCTAACTATATCTCTTTAATTTATGCTCTTTCTTTTTTACTGCCTAATATTGGATTCTACTCTCTTCTTAAAATTAACCTTTTCCGAAAAGTTTTTTTTAAAATAACATAATCCAGCCAACCCCCTCCCGTTCCTTTTGCAAAAAGTAGTATCCTAGTCTAACTTCTATTATAAGACTAATCGTCACATCATTTAATGGATAATGGTATGCTTATTGGAAAGAGAAGATGAAAATCGTTTGCAAGTGTTCAAGAATGATTCAAAACTACTTTGAAAATATGAAAGAACATTTGAGTCGTGAGTTTTCTAATCAATATTGGAAGTCGATGTTTTATAACATATACCTCTGATCAACCTGTCATCACTAGAAGTCTGAGTCCCCGTCAGGGCGAACATCTTTCCTCCAGTTGAAGCTTGCTTAGGCTTTGCACAATGAGTGTTGATATGTCCTAGTTCACCATAGTTGTAGCAAGTCACCACATTCTCTTTGCAATCAGCAATCAGATGTCCTAACTTCCCACACTTGTAACACTTCTTCACATCACTCTTGCATTCACTGACACGATGACCCAACTCGCCGCACCTATAGCACTTAAGAGGAGTAGGAGCACCTTTCCCACTTCACCTCTTACCATCAGCATCACTCTATTTACCTTTATTAGCTAAAGCAATATATGGCTTCCCACAGTTCATATTTTGCTTTCCTCTTCACTCACTCAGCCCCTTGTAGTGAGCCGATCGAGCCTTACTATCATCCTCATAAATTCTACAGCTATTTACCAACTCTAGAAACCTCCTGATTTGTTGGTATCCAATTTCCTGCTTAATTTCAGTATGCAAACCATTCGCGAATTTGATACACTTCAAGAACTCAGCAGTCACCTCATTGTATAAGGGTAGAACTTAGCAAGTTCCACATATCTAGAAGCATACTCAATAACCGACAAGTTACCCTACTTCATCTCCAGAAACTCAATCTCCTTCTTCCTACGAACATCCTCAGGAAAGTATTTTCTCATAAATTCACTGCGGAACACAGTCCAAGTTACAACTTCAGCTGCAACATCCAACACCTAACGAGTGTTGATCCACCAGTCATCAGCTTCCTCCGCTAACATATACATACCGAATCGCACCTTCTGTGCTTCAGAATAATCCATCACTCTAAAAATCCTCTCAATCTCCCTGAGCCAAGTCTATGCTCCATTAGGGTCGTACCTACCCTTGAAAGTAGGCAGATTGTTCCTCTGGAACTTCCCCAAATGTCAGAACTCATCGTTCCCACCAACATTAGGTTGATTTTGCACAACCTGAGCAACAGCCTATAAAGCAGCAACAATAGCAACATCGTTTATTCCAGCCACTTTCTGTTTCACACCAACAACAACAACAATGGTTAAAGAGACAACATCGACAATATTCAACTATCACACCACACCGACTCAACAACTTGGACAGACAGACCGACCTGCTCTGATACCACTATGTAACACCCTAAATATTCCCCGTGTAAAATTAAAACATTTATCATACTAAAACAATTCAACATGCAATTTAGGATGCTACACTATAACATACAATCAACCTACTATATTATAAAGACACGTAACACTTTACATTTATAAAAATAGTAATAATAACCACATGTCTGAATGTTAACTTTTATTAAATCGTAGCAGAACAACAATAACAAACAGTTAACTCAACATATCCAACATCAACATAACATGTCATATAAGAAACATTAAAACATAAAGAAAGACACAGCATTTCAATTCCCCAGTGTTACACATCAGAGCAGACGCCGGCACTAAAATAAAATGGAAGACTTTATCTTCCACTCACATCTGAGCTCCTACTGTGGATTATCTGCATGTTACCCACGTGGAGGCAACATTCAAATAGAAGTGGTTATATATCATAATTATATAAAGGAAAGCATGATAATAAGTAAGCATCAGATTATTACATGCATATCACCTATTCCACAACACAATTACATATAATCCACATGACGGCTATTCACACATAATAGCAACATAACAACCATCCAACATAACAACAACATAATCAACCATCCAACATAATAACAAATGAAACTAATGTACAATGCAATGAGACTCAACAACT
Organism: Lathyrus oleraceus; assembly: GCF_024323335.1. NCBI lineage: Eukaryota > Viridiplantae > Streptophyta > Magnoliopsida > Fabales > Fabaceae > Lathyrus > Lathyrus oleraceus. Next base: position 363,951,566 of record NC_066581.1, on the reverse strand, counting down.
CGACTCAATTCATGTGGTACCAATACGTATACACTCATGTTCACCACTTCGATCCTCATCTCCTAGGATCAAAGTCACAAATTCGTTACCATCACCTTCGATAATGTCTCATTGATTCCATCACCTCTGAAATCAGCTACCGGCCCAATCCACAGAATGGTATTTGAGGCTCGCCAACAACTGACCATTTGTCCAACAACAATGCAACATATAATACATGCAACAACAAAATTATGCACAATGACCCACCTCCATAGTCAATGTACATCGCCAATACTGACCATCATGCATCAAACACATGTTATACAACTCAACAACATCAACATACAAAATAACAAGCAACAACAATGCATTTAAGGTTATGTCACGCCGCCACATAAACATTTCAATGCATATCAACACCCTCACACAAAAAAACATTCATTTTCAAGTACTGAAACCAATTTTAAATGACAGTACACTCTCTCATCTTTTTGACGCTTCGAACAGCACTCAAATCGGACATTTGGAATAAAAATTATGAATTTTTAAAGTTTTAAAGAAAATTCTCCCAATGTAACTGGTTATCCCAAAACCAGTAACCGGTTACACTACATCCAGTAGCGCAACCCACTGCCAACAAACACACGGTAATCGGTTACCCAAAAACTGATAATCGGTTACACCCCATTTCTAGCCCCTACATGGCCTCTGTTACACAGGGTGATCGGTTATCCAAAAACCTGTAACTGGTTACACCCTCTAATTTTGACCCAAAAACGTGTTTTTAAGGAGTGTAATCGATTACTCCAATTCTGGTAACCGATTACATTGTCGCATAAGCACTTTTCTGCAACTTTTTCAAAACGAAAATCATCTTAAATTCATCCCAAAACCCCATTTTTCTCCCAAATCGTTTATACCACATTTTAACACGAAAATCACTTTTCAAAGGTTCAAAACCCCAACTTATTTACATCGAAAACATTCATAACTCGGTTCCGACTCTTACCCGAAACAACATCAATTCACACAACATTGACAACAAACAATCAAATCAAATTTCATGATTCTAACAGCAATAATTCATCATTCAAACAATTCAACAATTAACAATATCACCATGATCATGAACATAAAGAAGAGCAACACAAAACCTACATGGCATAATCTACCCACCATCATCATGTTAACCCTTAGATAATCAAAACTCCACCCCTACCTTAGAGTTTCTAGCAGTAGATTCTTTAACCTTAAACAATGGTTAATTCTCCCCTTAAGCCCTAGCCTCTTCTTCCCTCTTTTTCTGTTTCTTCTCTTTTCTCTCAAATGTTACGTTTTCTGAGTTTCTATCTCAAATCCCATTTCCTATTTTTATTATAACTCATATTATTTTATTAACTTATTATATTATCACTAATTTATTAATAATAATATCTCACTCAAATTAAATAATTGAATTAATATTCATCTAATATTAATTAATTAACTAAATAATAATTAATATAGTTAATTAATTTTACTCACCACACCATCATTTTTACATTTTTGCTCACACAATCCCCTAACACCTTAATTTCTAAGGCAACTACCCTACATCAAGGGTACACAAATCATCAAAATACCAATCAATACAACACAAACACATTTATTACATAATTAAATTACGAAAAACAATTTAAATAAAATCAGGGCATTAAACTATTGCTCCAACCCACTCTAGGTGGTTCAGATACAACCATGTCTCACTTTCTTTTTTGTTTTTCCATTTTTGACTACTTCTTTTTCCTTTTTCTTTATTTTGTTTTAATTTCATTTTAGAATTCTTTTAATGAATTTTAACATAAAAATGCCTTAGAAAATAGTATGCTTAGATTTGTAGATTTTTGTGTAAAATCCATTTTCAAAAATAAATAAAAAAATAGTAATACACGTGTTTAGAAATTAATCATTGATTTTAGGATGATTTTCAATCTTAGGATAATTTTCAATTAGATTCATATTAGATATTGGTTAACTTTTAATTGTTTAGTTAACTTTAGGTTAATTTTAGAAAATGCATGACTAACATCTTAATCTTTTTTGGATTCTAGATCTAATGAGAATCTCTATGCTTGATTCATATTCCTGATTGACTGATTGATCAAAGTTCTCTTGATCAAATAGTCCATTCACCTATCTTACCCCTTGTCCAATCAAGTGGTCAAAAGCCTCTTGATCATTTGATAGGATTAATCCTCTGTATAGGCATTGCATTAGACATCAACTCAAGTCAAGCTTCATGCTCAAGACTTTGAAGACGTTGGATAAAAAGTCTGGATCACTGATCCAGCACAACAAAAAGATTCATCTTCAACACTTGTCGGTTATTATGAGAATGACACGCCACGAGTGTTAAACAACAGAGAAGGATGAGAGGGATTTTTCTTATCCTTATTCTGAGTACCTCTGCATACGGGGCATAGGCCCCTGCTATTCAGAGTATTTGCCTCCGTTCATAGACTTTGGTACAATTCAAATTGAATGATTTTCAATTCATCTTCACTACATTCAACATTGCAACACTGCTTCATCAACAACACTCTTCCTCTTTGGATCAAACACTGCTCTCTTTAACATATGTGTATTCTTTGGGTTAAGCACCTCATGGTCAAGCATCCATCTCTAAATAAATATCCTCACACATTGCCCTGTGGAGTCTCATACTCCAAAAACTCTCATGCATTTCCCTATGGAGCTTCATGCTTTGACAACTCTCATGCATTTCCCTGTGGAGCTTCATGCTCTGGCAACTCTCATGCATTGCCTTGTTGATCTTCAAGCTCTGGAAACCTTCATATCATTGCCTTGTGGAGCCTCATGCTCTGGCAACCCCTTTGTAGGTCTTGGTCCTTGGATCTAAGAAAAATCTTACAATTCTACATTGGCCACACCATCTATTGGTCAACGTCACACACTATTTTATTCAGATACACCTACCCTATGGTTTCAAACAAAACAATCATGGTCCAACCAACAATTTCCTCATTTCACCATTTCTTTTACACTTCTTCAACATTTTCTATTCAAGCAATTATTTCCTTTTAATGCAATCCAATCAACTCTTTCTTTTCTTTTTGACACATAAACCTTTTTCCAAAACAACTCTGCTTTTTAGAAAAGAACTTTTATTTATTCGTTCCTTAGCAATCAGACTAAAAGCTTGGAGCATCCGACCTAGAATCAAGTCAGCTAACATCTACACACTTCTAGGATACGATTATAACTATTCCCTAAAAAACAACCAACAAATTCATATTTTCTACTACGAACTACGGAGCTCTGATTTTCTTATTGCACTATGAGAATATGTAGGCATGAGGGTTCGAATACTTGGAGAGCACACTAATTATTAAACCTTTTCCCCTCTTTTCAATCGATTTGCAAGTAATCTTTAGATAGTAACAATCATTCGCACAAAGAACAATCAAAATGGTTCCCGTTGAGTACAACGGATGTGAGATATGCTAATACCTTCCTCTTGCATAACCGACTTCCATACCCATTTCTCTTCCCCTGGGTTTTATCGATATTTTCCCTTTCCTTCGGGAATAAATAAAGTTCGGTGGCGACTATGTTGTATCTTCGAGCGTGTGATGCGCTCAGGTATTTTTTGCAGCGCGACAGAAGGTCAATGGAAAAACCAACTTCGCAAAATAAATTTATGATGATATTTTGGGTGTTGGTGTGTTGGATGATAACCCGAGAGGCCAAGGAATCTTACTTTCGCGCCTTAAGAAATATTACACCAGTTTAACATTAGATGAAAATTCTATCGAAAAAAGAAAAATAATAAAACTAGGTGTTATATTATACTTTTAATTGGTTCATTATTATTTCTCGAAGGTAGTGGTTCTAGTATGCAGGTTATGTATTTACCCTTATTAAGACCCATAAATAAAATAGGAACATATAGTTGGGTTTCCGCTTGTTTGTCTTATTTGTATAACTCTTTGTGTAGAAACGCAAAGAAAGACACGTCTACCTTTTCTGGATGCACCGTTTTGCTCCCAGCATGAGGTTGGTCTAGATCTCCACACCTAGCGCCCATCAACCACAGCAGCTTCACATTCCCGTACGCATAAAAGTAATTTAATAACATCATTTTCATTTACTTACTTTACTGATTATTATCTCTAAATAATTTATTTGATCTTTTTTAGTTTAGATGGTCGACATGTGGTATGACTTACAGCAGATGTCCTAGACACTGTATCATTCAATATCGCAATCTCTTGGATCACCTTACACCAAAAGATGTATTTTCACTAAACGAAACAGTTTATTTTTAATATTACCCATTTTATAATCTAATCTATTTTCCTTCTACAGTTCATTTGGCGTCCATATCTAAACTTGGAACATCAACATGAAGTCAGAGAAGAAGATGTAATCGTTTGGACTACATGCACGTTGATCATCAGGTTCACCACTGTGGATATGCATCCTAGTGATCCTGTGAAACTACAGTTCGAAATGCTTCAAAACATCTCAGATCCTCCGAAGTGCCTCGGACAATGGCACCAACAAAAAATTAATGAACAATGGAACTTTGACAATTGGAAGGACTTTGCTAAATCTGAGTGTCCTAAATGGAGGAACCATTGTGACTGTGTCTTATGTGACGATGTGATGCCAACCCCATCTAGACTAACTAATACTTATATGACTTACTACATATTGGTTACAACTGGATTTGTCTCCAAAGATAGGTATATATACGACCCACGATAAACCACTTACACACAAGAAGCTTCAACGTCTAACATCTCATAAAATCACCAATTGGCGCTGACACCATTGTATATCGTCAATTCAATTGGCGCCTCCATTAAAAAATGCAGAGTTATCGTCAATTCGCCTGACAACAACTCCAAAAAAAAAATTGTTTGAAAGTAGGATTCTTTAAGAATTTTTTTGAAATCTGAATTATTGTGGAAATAAATTTGAAAAAGTAGATTATTTGAGTAAAAAAGTCTTTATTTTCTTGTATACAAGAATGAATTTTTTTTAATCCTTTTAAACTTTAATAATGTTATATTTTGTCTATCTTAAAAATAATCGTGTATAATTATATAAATACATAAATAAATTTAATATATCAATCAACTTTCAAAATTCCATAATATAATGAAAGGAGTTTTATATTAAAATAGAAATAGTAAAAAAAAAGGAAAGGATTAACAAAACTTAATTGATATAAACTATCTTTATTTCCGTCCCTTTATGTATGTATTTCCGAAATCACTTAATATAATTTAGATTCTTCTTATATATTATTATAAATAATAAATTTAAATATTTATAAATCAATACTATATTAACTTAAATTTTATGGATGAAAAAATATTATAGAGAGGGAAGACTCCCTAAAGATGACCATCCAAAATGTTAATCAATAAAGTCAATAGATATTTCATATCACTAAATGGCCATAAAAAAATTACTAAAAAGAAGCAAGATCTACTTTTAAAATTTGCTGTCGTTTTATCTTGAACACATTTGATGTCATTACCAAAACAAGATTAATTGATCTCATTACCAAAACAAGATTAATTATAGTAAACCTCAAGTAACTAAAGTATGATCATATACAACCATGCAATTAAGATACTAGTAATGAAGTAGGTAATTATTGTGGCCCACACTTCACACTAAGCACAATAATTTCCGACATAAGATGTTGATGTTGCATTGGGAAATAATGGGGACTCAAAAGTGTTACCATGGTGATGAGACCCAAAAAGATAACAATTTCCACAAAATCAAATATTGGTATCTTTGTTATTTGTTTTGATTCGGAACTTTGGATAGTGATGCTTCATCAACTCCCTTAATCATGCCTCCTATATAAAATACCTAAATGTTTCTATTATTATTATAAAATAAAATAAAAGGTAGTGACTTCTTTATATCATGTCGTTTAGTTGAAGTGTTATGTAAGTAAAGTATATTTTTATTTTTATTTTTATTCTAAAATAAAGTATTAAAAAATGGTTGTCATTAAATAATTTGATTATTATGTATATGTTATTCACCAAATAATAATAATTGATTACATGCTCTGGTAAATTATTTATAAAAAAATGAATTCAACCATTACAATGGAGATTGGAACTTGAAGTTGTGAATCTAATTAGTGTAAACTATTTTACATAGGTATTTAACTGTTAGATTTTTGTGAAAGACATAAAAAAAATTGTATATCTTACAACACAACATTTACAGGATTGGTGAATAGCTATAAAACTTTAATGTTATATAGAAAATTTAAATTAGTTTTAATAAGATTTAATTTTAATATTAGCATAGTCAAAATTCACTCCGTCCAACTTTTTTATAATTAATTACACAAATAAAATTTTGCTTTTTTTTTGTCTAGTAGGATAATGGGCAAAATTATAATTTTAAAAATAAATGAGTGGAATGTAGCATATTCAAACTTGAGTTCCTGCATTCGGATGTTTCTCTACCGTTATAAGTTGAATTGATTTAACGAGATAAAATTTTATATTTTTATATTATTTGTTTATTTATTTAAATTTAATTATTTATAAAAAAATTACTATGTGATCTATATGTTCTTTATTTCATATTTATTTTTAAGTACATATAGGTTTGGATAAACAACTTTTTTTATAGATTATAATACAAATTCTTATCAAAATAAATGTTTATGGATAATCTTGTATAACACTGTTTCTATAATAAAAGATTATATATTATAGGCATAATTAGTCACCAAATCTCTTAATTTAATTAAATGTTTCCTTTTAGTTCCTTAACTAAAAAACGTTATGATATAGTCTCTTAACTAATATTTTGTTACCTTAACTGGTCTCTTCTGTTAGTTTTGTCGAAAAATATATTAAGTAGTGACTATGTGGCATGACGGATAGGCAAATGTAACTTGTTGACTCAGCATCTGTGTTATATTTTCAATTTATGGTTGATTCTTCATCTTGCAGCTTTCATTTTCAAATTCTATGGTTGAATCTCCATCTTTCAGCTTTCGTTTTCAGATCGTTTTCATCTTCCAGCTTTCATTTTCTTTTGTTTTTTATTGTTGTTGTGTTTTCTTTCGTTTGCTTCCCCAATGTAAAAGAATGCAATCAGTGCTTCAATTTCAAACCATTAAAGTTTTAGGACAATTAGATTTGTGTTTCGTATAAATAAGAGGGTGAAGTGTTTTTGTCAATTAGATATGAACAGTGTGAACTATGAGAGAAAATTTTGGGGTTGTAGAAATTATAGAAATTATATGGATAAGGATTGTAATTTCTTCAAGTGGTTAGGTGATGAAATAGTTGATGAAAGGGATTTGAAGATTGAAAGGAAAAAGAAGAAAATTTTAAAATTGAAGAAAAAGGTCTCTAGACTAGAGGGTGGTTGAAAATGTCCATTGAGATTGGGATTTTGAGCTTAGGGTTTAATCTTGTGTTTGTAACAATGTATTTCAAATAGATTGGGATTTTGAGCTTAGGATAATGCAATGCGTTGTCATGAGTTTATCAATATAATTTAGCTGGATTGAATTTTGTAACTAACATGAGTTTATCTATGTAACATTTTTATTGATTTAATGCATAATATTATGATAAATAATTTGTGTTCATTATACTCTATCAATTTGTATTCATTATACATTGTTATAACACTGATATAAAAGTGAAACAAATTACTAGTATAAAAGAACGGGAAAAAACATTGGTGTAATATTTCAATAAGCAGTAACAGAATTGCAATAAGCAGATAGTAATATCAGAAATTCAAAATGGCATTATAAACCATATTATTTCAATAAGCAGTAACAAAATTACATAATAATTCAAAATGACATTATAAGTCATATCATTCAAAACAACATCAGGATTCACAATGTAAAACTACATAGCATTCGTATAATATGGTTACATTTCAAAACATCATAACAAAAGTATCAAATAAAACTCAGAAATTATGGTTGACTTGAAATAGGTTTCTCCCCTTTTGAAGTGTTCTTTTCATTTTTGGTGGTGTTTGAGTTAAAGGTACTTGTGGTGGCTGACTTGGAGTTACTTGTGGTGGCTGACTTTAAGGTGTTTGTGGTGGTTGGCTTGAAGTTGCTTGTGGTGGTGGCAGTTTACATGGGGTCTTGTTGTGATCATCCTTATGGAAATGACTGCAATTGATTCCACGTTTTTCTCATTTCAAATGTAACTCATCTCTCACTATTTCTCTAGCCTCTTTATTCCTTTTTTTCTTGGATCTACCAGGTTGTCTCTTTATGGGTGGTGGTTCCAGATTAACAACATCAGTTTTTGTCCACAGAGTTTCCTCATTAACTGGATAAAGAACTGATGCATAACAAGCTTCATAGTGTTCCTTTTATAACAGTCAGACACAATCATCAAGTTCTAAGTGTTGATCCTCCGTGCATGAAATTGCATGACAACATGATAGCCCTGTCAGCATCTACATTCTACATGAGCACTCTTTTTTGGAAAGATTAACAACATATTTTTCTCCATTGGATGATATATGCTTAACCCGTAGTCATATTCACCTGCATGCATGTAACACATGTAGAAATCACAATATAATCATAAGCAAGTAGATAAGTGGATTACATTGTAAATAGATTAAGATAGTGATACCTAACACAAAATCTTTGGTCAACATCAAGTAGCAACTCCTCAAGTGCTGACAACAAACCCTACAATACAATTAAAATAGATGAATATTTAATCATGTGAGAAATCATTAAAACATATTTAAATATCATTAAAACATATGAAGATATTAACCTTGTGTTGATCACTTATGAAGGTGTAAGTTTAGCCTAATCTAACTCCTCCCAAATCAGTTGTCAATAATTTCAAAAATCAACTCCATGAATCTTTAGTTTCACCTTCAACAACAACAAATGCAATTGGAAGCATTTTATCATTTAAGTTCCTTCCAATGATAACTAGTATTCACTCAATCCTATAATAAATATGCATTTGAAAAAATTATCTTTGCAAGCTTTGAAGCATATGTTCATCCTTGAAAATAAGGATTCGTTGACCTCTCAGAATGTTCATTATTTTCGCCTTCACTTTGAAATGGTTACCTTAAAATTTTAACAATTGATCCAAAGTTTTCCCTTAACAGTTCATGCCAATAATCATCAAGTCTTTTATATTGCTCCCTAAATGAATCATCCCTAAATGAATCATCCACAATATCAACAAGTGTTCGTACCTTAGGGTTTCTTTTTCAAACATTAGTTGTCTACAGATCGTCTTAGTTTCGTCTTCAACGGAGCTAGTGCTTCAACTTTCGTTTCTTCACACTTTGTTTCGTCTTCAACAGAACTAGGATCAACTATCGTTTGCATCTTCAAAATACAAATGATGTTTCTCTCACTGAAACTTTGCCCTAATATGTTTCAGCTTCATTTCATTTTTTATTTCAAAATTTTAAATCAATATGTTGTAAAATATTTTACTGATATATTAAAAAGTGATTCTTACATGTTACATCTACATGTTTTAAATAAGAGAGAATAGAAAACCTAATGGGCTTTGACTAATGGGCCTCATTACTAATAGAAATAATTACTATTTACAATCTAATATTTACAACACTCCCCCTCAAGCTGGTGAATGGATATCTATCATTCCCAGCTTGCAAGTAAGTTGCTTGAATCTTTCTGTTGGTAAGCCTTTTGTTAACACATCTGCCAGCTGATGCCCGGAAGGAACGTAAGATGTAGTTATCAGTCCACTATCCAACTTCTCTTTGATAAAATGTCGGTCAATCTCAATGTGTTTAGTCCTGTCATGCTGAACAGGATTATGAGCAATACTAATAGCCAATTTATTGTCACAAAACAATGTCATAGGACCTTCACATTGTATCTTCAAGTCTTCTAGAATTTGTTTCATCCACAATAGCTCACAAATTCCTAGTGCCATAGCTCTAAATTCTGCCTCAGCGCTTGATCGAGCAACTACACTTTGCTTCTTACTCTTCCAAGCTACAAGGTTACCACACAGAAAAGTACAATAGCCTGACGTAGATCTTCTGTCACTCACTGATCCGGCATAATCCGCATTAGTGTAAGTCTCCATAGTTAGATTTCCACCTCTTTTAAACAAAAGTCCTCTCCCTGGAGTTGCTTTAAGATATTGTAGAACGCGGTCTACAACCTGCAAATGTCTCACCCTCGGATCATGCATGAATTGGCTTACCACACTGACTGCATATGCCAAATCTGGTCTAGTGTGTGCCAAGTAAATCAATTTTCCCACTAATCTCTGATATTGACCCTTGTCAACTTTGTCACTTTCCTCCTCAAAGCTTATTCTGTGATTTTGTTCAATGGGAACACTTGCAGGTTTGCATCCAAGTTTGCCAGTTTCCTGCAAAAGATCAAGCACATACTTCCTTTGAGAAATAAAGATGCCTTGCTTTGAGTAGGCTACCTCAATTCCCAAGAAATACTTGAGTTGCCCAAGGTCTTTCATCTCAAACTCTGCTGATAATTTCTCTTTGAGGAAATGTCTCTCAATCAAATCATCTCCTGTAACAATAATATCATCAACATAAACAAGAAGTACAGTCAGTTTTCCTCCTTGTGAATGTTTAAAAAATAAAGTGTGGTCTCCTTGACTTTGCTTATAGCCCAAACACATCATTGCCTTTGTGAATCTTCCAAACCATGCCCGAGGGGACTGCTTTAGTCCATATAAGGCTTTCTTCAATTTACACACCTTGTTAGCTCCATTTGTTATGCCAACACCTGGTGGAATCTCCATATACACTTCTTCCTCTAAGTCTCCATGCAAGAACGCATTTTTAACATCAAACTGTTGTAATTCCCATCCACATGAAGCAGCAAGAGATAGTAAAATTCGAACAGTATTCATCTTTGCCACTGGGGCAAATGTCTCCTCATAATCAATACCATACGTCTGAGTATAACCTTTTGCCACCAGTCTTGCTTTGTACCGATCAAGTGTACCATCAGATTTGTACTTTACAGTATAGATCCATTTGCATCCAACTGGACTTTTGTCTCTTTTCCTTTCAATAATCTCACAAGTACCATTTTTTTCAAGTGCTCTCATTTCCTCATCCATAGCTTGGACCCAATTTCTATTTTGCAATGCTTCTTCAACAGATGATGGGATTTTCACAGAATCAACAGCTGCAATAAAACTTTGATATTGTGTGGAAAGATGTTTAGTGGAGACATATTGAGAGATAGGGTGTCGATATAGGGAGGGACAAGATCTTTTATCCTTCCTCAAAGCAATGGGTAAATCAACTGGATTAGTGTCACAAGTATCAGAAATGGCACAATCATCACTAGAGGAATCATTTTCAGTACTTACCTCCGGTTCAGGCGATTGAATTTGTTTCTGGAGAAGGTCAGGTTTACTTCTTCTCTGATACACTAGAGTTGGTGTTGGAGGTGCTGATTCCTGTAAAACAGAAGGCCTTGAAGGACCAGGAACACTTACTGGCTCAGATTCAGGTGTTGAACTAGGACTCAAACTAGGTGACAACTCGGGTTCAAGAGAGGGAACACTGATAGGTGTTCTAGGGAGGCTAAGACCAAGGATCAGAAACTCGGACTCAGACTCTGACTCTGACTCTAAGTCACTTATGTTCTCCCCCTGAGACTGAGAACGAGTGAAATATGACACATTTTCATGAAAGGTGACATCTTTGGAGACAAAGAATTTTCGACTCGGAGGATGATAACATTTGTACCCTCTTTTGTTGGGTGCATAACCCAGAAAGATACATCTGACAGCACGGGGATCCAATTTGTTGCGATATTGTTTGTGAACATGAACAAAAGCAACACAACCAAAAATGCGAGACTCAAGAGTGTGTAAGATAGGAACAGATGGAAAACGTGAAAGCATAAATTGGGCAGGACTTTTATTACCTAACACTCGAGATGGGACCCGGTTAATCAGATAGGCAGCAGTAAGAATTGCCTCACCCCAATAAGAGGTAGGAACAGACATTTGAAAAAAGGAGAGATCTAGCAACTTCAAGTAACTGACGATTTTTTCTTTCTGCGACACTGTTTTGTTGTGGGGTGTCAACACATGTGAATTCATGGAGAATGCCATGTTTACTAGGGAAGTTGGAAAAGGTATGATTGACATATTCTTTACCATTGTCAGAACGAATTCTTTTTATGCCTTTCCCAAATTGCGTTTGTACCATATTATAAAATTGGATAAATATTTGTGGTACTTCGAATTTAGTATGCATCAAGAAAATCCAAGTTACCCGAGTACAATCATTAATAAATGAGACAAACCATTTTGCACCAAAAATATTAGAGGTAGGGGCAGGTCCCCAAACATCAGAATGAATCAAATCAAAAGGTTCATCACTTTTATTAAAACTGGAAGGAAAGGATACACGATTGTGTTTTGCCAACTGACAAACATCACACTTAAAAGACTCAACAGAATGGTGTAAGTACAACGACGGAAACATAGACTTAATTATATAAAATGGAGGATGACCGAGACGCTTGTGCTGAAGCCAAATTTGTGAGGCTGAAGAGGAAGACTGAGACTAGAAACAGGAGGACAACACCTTTGGATGGTCATCAGAGAAGTAGTATAACCCTTCCTTTTCCTTAGCAATTTCAATCGTCTGCCCCGTGATAAGGTCCTGAAAAACACAATGGGACATAGAAAAAATTATTTTACAATTCAGATCACGGGTAAGCTTATGGATGGAAATTAAATTGTGGAAAAGTGTGGGAACATGAAGCACAGATTGCAACTGGAATGGAGGTTGCAAGTCAATATTTCCAGTGCCAACAACACAAGCATGAGAGCCATCAGCAACAGTAATATAAGGAATACTCGAAGGTGTGGTATAAGAGCATAATAATGTGGAATCAAATGTCATATGATTAGTAGCACCAGAGTCAAGAATCCACGCATTCTTAGGAATATTACCACAAACAGTAAGAGATCGGGAACACAAAGGTGAAGGTGGAGGTGGTTGATCGTTAATAATCTCAGCCATTGAAAGGACAATCGAGAGAAAACAAACCAAGAAACAGGATGGGTTAGGGTTTCAAAGATGAGTGAACAAAAACAAGAAGCACGATGTGCTACAACACAAAACAACAATGACCCAAACACCCAAAAACAACAACAAACTGCAAACTGCAGTAAAAAAAACTCCGCTACAAGGCGGTTAGGGTTTAGGCGGAAGCGAATCCCCCAAAATCGGGAGCTCTTGATACCATGTTGTAAAATATTTTACTTTTATATTAAAAAGTGATTCTTACATGTTACATCTACATGCTTTAAATAAGAGAGAATAGAAAACCTAATGGACTTTGACTAATGGGCCTCATTACTAATAGAAATAATTACTATTTACAATCTAATATTTACAACACAATATAAAATAAATAAATTTCATGTCAGATTCTAAATAAACTATCTTGAAGAATTTATCAAAATAAACTTTAAAAAATGTCATAAGTCGGTGTCACAATTATGTCAGGAAATAAATTCAAATAAATCAATTTTAATTGTTTGACATTGTTGAAATTTGCTTATTGTGTAGACTGTAGTAGAAATATTTGAATGGAGTGTTGCTTAAATTCAAATCCAGTAATCCAAAATGCACATTTCTATGCTAAAATTGGTTGATCTCGATGAGTGAGCTTTTCATGTATACATAATAACCCTGTGAAAAGCCCCACGCAACCAACTGAAAGCAATGCTATATTTCCAACTTTATTTTATTCTAAACTACAATTACAACATAAATGACACAATATAACAGCGCTACACAAAACTGTACTAAGCTCACTTCCATTTGAGGGACTGCCTAATGCCTGTATAAATGAGTCCTACAGACCTACCAATCAAGCTAACCAAAAAGAAAGAGATCGCTTCACTTGCTTTATTAATAACTTTTCTAACAATCGGCATGGTGATGTCAGACAACTCGAGGAGAAGGCTGAAGTAATACCGCCTGCAATACATTAGCACTAACATCAATTAGATTTATTGGGAGAGAATCTCTGTTAAATTGAGTGTCTTTAAAATCCAAACAATTCTCTGAAACTCTGAACATATGACAAAAATGAAAAGCATAAAGTGAACATGACATAAAATGCAGGGACCAGATTTAACTATGCCTAAATAGGTATGGAAAGAGAAAACATACCATCCTATCAGGGCTCTTAACTCCTTGGTCCGTTTTACGGGCATTGAGAAATGGCTTATCACAATCCAATGTAACTCATGTGACATGGTTTTTGAAGGTTGCTGGGTAAGATTCCTCCACCAAGATTGTTTTTCAGTCTGACTGCTGTCTGGTAGATTAATGGGTTGTTTCTCAAGTGTACACAAGTCAAAACGATCCTCGTACATTGACACAACTGTGTCCATGTTGTGGTGCAACCACTGGTTCAAAGCAACCTGAAACAAGAGTATATATGAAATAAAGTCTAGGCATAATTTCATCCAAATTTAAAATGCACATATATATAAAAAAACAGAATACTATGCATTTGACCCTCTCCTGTGGTACCATAATAGAATCCCAAATACTCAGTTCAGCTGTGACTGGATTTAAAGACAATAATTTAAGATATTTTATTGGGCAATACTCATTGCACCCTCTCAAATCCTATGGAAATCCGAAAATACTCATTTGCACCGTCCGGAGATTGAAATCCAGATTGAAATCCAGACACACCCAATGCACAAATAAACATGTCCGAATATTGTAATCCAGATTCACCATCTAATGACAATAGTATATCATTTTCGTCATATATGGTGTGGTGCGTGACAACATTGCATTTAAAATATTAAAATTTTAGAAGAAAATAAAAGGCATTTCGAACAAGTATGGATTTTGAAATTCTGACAGGATTTTTTGTGCATTTTGGACATTTCGGATGAACTTGAGCTCTTTGGTAATATGTGGTGCGTACGGATTTTGAAATCCGGTCAGGGTTTTTTGTGCATTCTTGGCGTTTCAGATAAACTTGAACTCTCTTGTAATATGTGGTACGTCCAGATTTTGATATCCAAACAGGATATTGTGCATTTTGGAAGTTTTGGATGAACTTGAACTATCTTGTAATATGTGGTGCATCCGGATTTTGAAATCCGGACGGTGAGAGAAGAGCATTTTTGAAAATTCCAGAGTTTGAGAGCACTATTAAGAGTGCAATGAGCAACACCCATTTGATTACTTCTTTATTGTAGGTATAATTAGGACCTGATTGTCTATTTGCTGGCCTATAAGTTGTATCATAACTCCCAATTTTGGGAGAATCCGTATCTGCTCCAAAAACACTAGCAACTTTCATTGCAGAAAAACCCTAATTTCCTTTAATATAGAGAAACCTAACCACCTTTACTGCAGACCCCTTTTTGCGGCCTACATAACATATATCAACGCTTTAAGATTGCCCTTAGCAGTGTTTTTCCGTTGGGCTTAATCCATGAATGAAGAGGTAAATGCATTGGAAAGAAATCAGACCTGGGAAATTGTTGATAAGTTGAAATACAGGACAGTCGTAGGTTGCAAATGGATATATAGAGTGAAATATCAATTTGATGGTACCTGAATTCATATAAGGTACGGCTAGTTGCAAGGAAATATACCCAGACAATCAGACATATGTGATCGACTATGAGGAGGCATTTTCCTCAGTTGCAAATATGAATACGGCCAAAATCATTTTATCCTTGGCAATGGCATCTCACTTTGGATAGGAGTTACAACAACTCGATGTTAAAAATGCATTCTTGCATAGGGACCTTGAAGAGGAAGTGTATATAGAGATTCCACTAATGGAGGGAACAAGGTATGTGGAATGAGGAAAGCCTTATACGGGCTCAAGCAATCTCTTCTCTCCAAGCATAAATGTCTAGAATATCATGTGAAGAAGCGAACATGAAGAAAACATACTAAAATATCAGTATGCCACTTAAAGAGATCTTATTAATAAACAGAGCATTGACCAAGCTAATTAATATATTTTTAAGTGTTCTAACATTAATTGACTGGGTGATAGAACTGGAACTAGGGATTTATCAAGAATAATATCAAAGTAGGAAACTCCCCTGCGTTGGTATGAAGCTTTATTGATTTTACTGAAAACACTTCACAGATTTTCGAGGAATCTGAAACCTCCCAAATACAATTCTGATTTTCGAGAAATCTGAAACCTCCCAAATCCAATTCTAATTCATCGATAGGGCCCGTAAAACTGTTTTTTAATTTTTAAAATTTGAAAATCATATAACTTGTTTGGTAGTCTAGTTTTATAAAACTATTTTTAAAAATTATTCTCTATTTGAGAGTTTTAAAAACTAAAAAACTAAAATAAATTTTGGAAGTTTTTGGTTTTGGTTTTTAATTTTGGAAATTAAGAGGGAAAAAACAAGAAAAAGTGATACATTTTTTTATTAACGGCAAATTTGTAATATTGTACCACTTTCAAACAATTTTTAAAAATTAGATTACCAAACATATTTTTTTTTCTTCAAAACTCTTTTTTTAAATTGATTTACAAAATAGTTTTTAAAAACTAAAAACTAAAACTCATTCAAATGAACCCTTAATATCTACGATACATTTTCTTATTTATAGACTAATTTCCCACTGACGGCCTCACTTCTAACTGCTTAATAGGAGGCTACTGTACTCTATCACTATATATATCTAAACATGAAATACATTTTCTTACAAAATCCAGACTAAAAAAAAAAAAAAAAGAGATTTCCAAACTCCAATATGTATTCATTTGTTTGGTAAAAAAATTTGTCCAAAGTGAACCATGACAAAATGAGCACAGAAAATTGTAAAAAAAACTGCCCTCTCCTTATACCACAGAATACTAGACAAATATAAGTGATCGAAAGATAAAGAGATTCTTGAAATACAAGAGACTAAGAGACATTTGAATAAACCGTGTCTTGAAAAGCACTACGGAGACTTTATTATATATAGAGAGATTATAACTAATTACATGATATAGTCCATGTGGGACTATTCGATATACAAATATTCTTAAGACTATATTTACAAATATCAACACTCTCCCTCAAGCTTGAGCATATAAGTCAAATGCACCAAGCTTGTTACATATATAATTAGTTCTGGGGCTTCGCAGAGATTTTGTAAACACGTCTGCCAATTGATCATTAGAGTTGACAAAGTTTATGACGATGTCACCTGATTCAATTTTCTCTCTGATAAAGTGACAATCTATCTCAATATGTTTGGTCCTCTCATGGAAGACTGGATTAGAAGCAATGTGCAATGCGGCTTGATTATCACAAATAAGTGTCATTGGTCTTGCTTCTTCAATTTGAAGTTCCTTGAGCAACTATTTTAACCAAATAAGTTCACATGTTGTCATTGCCATGGCCCTATACTCTGCCTCGGCGCTTGATCTTGTAACTACGTTTTGTTTCTTACTTTTCCAGGATATAATGTTTCCTCCAACAAGTACACAATACCCAGAGGTGGATCGTCTATCAATGGGTGGCCCTGCCCAATCAGCATCGGAGTATCCAACTATCTGAGTATGTCCTTTATTTTCATACACTAGACCTTTTCCTGGAGCACATTTGATGTATCTCAGAATCCGGATAACAGCATCCACGTGTTCCTGACAATGGGAGTTTAAGAACTGACTTACCACACTAACTGCAAAAGAAATGTTTGGACGAGTGACTGTGAGATAATTCAACTTTCCAACCAATCTTTTATACCTTCCTGAGTCAGATAGAGGCTCCCCCTGATTGGGTAGTAGTTTGACACTTGGATCCATAGGAGTATCAGCTGGTTTAGCATTCAACAAACCTGTTTCTTCCAAAATATCCATAGCATATTTCCGCTGAGAAATCACCAAACCATCTTTAGATTGAGCTACCTCAATACCCAAGAAATAGTGAAGTTTACCAAGATCTTTTGTTTGAAATTGATTCGAGAGATGTTGCTTTAACTGGAATATACCCTGCTGATCACTACCAGTTATGACAATATCATCTACATACACAATAAGATAAATACACCCTTGGGCTGAGTGACGATAAAAAACAGAATGATCAGCTTCACTACGGATCATACCAAACTGTTGTACTACAGTGCTGAATCTGCCGAACCAAGCTCTCAGAGATTGCTTAAGACCATAAAGAGACATGTGTAACCTACACACCATATTCGATGACTCCCCCTGAGCAACAAATCCAGGTGGTTGCTCCATATATACTTCCTCTTCAAGATCACCATGTAAAAAAGTATTTTTGATGTCAAGTTGGTGAAGAGGCCAATGTCGAATGGCTGCAATGGCTAGAAGAAGTCTAACAGATGCCATCTTGGCTACAGGCGAGAAGGTATCACTATAATCCAATCCAAAAATCTGAGTGTATCATTTGGCTACCAAGCGAGCTTTAAATCGATCAATCTTACCATCTGGACCAACCTTCACTGTTTAAAGCCAACGACAACCTACTAAAGATTTTCCATGGGGTAGAGGAACCAGTTCCCAGGTACCACTGCTTTGAAGAGCACAAATTTCATCAATCATTGCTTGCCTCCACTCAGGGTGAGATAATGCTTCACCTGGAGTTTTAGGAATAGAAACAGAAGACAAAGAAGACAAACAAGTATACTGCAAAGGGGAAAGACGATGATAACATAAATCAATATATTTTGGAGAAGGATTTCGTGTTTGACGTATACCTTTTCGAAGGGCAATCGAAGATCGGACTCAGGTTGCAGGATCAAATCCGGTGATGACAGAGGCGTCGAAGGAGAGTTTTCAATGACCTCAGGGACAGGTATGACCTCAGGGACATGTATGACTTCAGAGACAGGGACGACAGGCGTTGGGTGACGACGCTGATATGTTTGAAGTGGTCGAGAAGTGGGTGGGTCATGAGCCCTAGACTGATGGGGCATAATGGTAGGCAGGACATTAATAACTGCCGGAAAAGGTGTGGGAGTACTTTCCTGAATGGGTTCTGGAGTTACGTGACTAGACTCGAAATATGGAACCTACTCGAAGAAGGTAACATCGACCGATACTAGGTATCGTTGTAAAGTATGTGAATAACAACGATAACCTTTTCGGGATCAATGATAACCAAGAAAGACACACTTTAGTGATCGAGCTGAGAGTTTATCAAGACCATGAGAGAGATTGTGTACAAAATATGTGGACCCGAAGACTCGAGGAGGAATTGGGTGAAGTGGGGAATTGGGAAAAAGGATTGAATGAGGGATTTTATTGTTAAGGACAAATGAGGGCATGCGATTTATAAGGTAACATGTCGTTAGCACAGCATCCCCCCAAAACCGAAGTGGAACATTACTAGGGGTGTTCACGGTCCGGTTTGGATCGGTTTTGAGACAAAATATCATCCGATCCAAAATATATAAAGCATACGGTTTGGTTCGGTTTTTGGATGACAACAAGAAAAATCCAATCCAATCCAATCCAATTTATACGGTTTACTTCGGTTCGGTTGAATCGGTTTTATTCGGTTTTTAAATCAACACTGTGAAATTTAAAACGAATATATTTCAATACCAGTTACAATTATGCCACCAACGTCTACTAAGACAATATCTAATTTTCATATTATATGGCTATTTGATGTCATTGTTGCAAAGATTCATTATAATATATGGACAATATCTATCCCAACGAAATAGACATTGCTGTAATAAATATTTTATATGGAGACCTGCTTACTTAGTGCTTATAGGGAGACTTGTAATATAAATTAAATATATGACAAATATATATGACAGTAACATACCAAAGCTGCATTAAAGTGAATATAATATATGGAAGTAATACCGGTTCGGTTTGGACCGGTTCGGTTTTTATGAAGCCAACCGTAAACCGAACCGAACCGATCGGTTATGCAACATGGTGATTCAAATACATCCAAAAAAAATCGGTTTTTTTGGATTTCGGTTTTTTCGGTTCGGTTTTTGGTTTTTTTTTTGGATTGGATTGGATCTGAACACCCCTAAACATTACCATGGAGAAGTAGGGTCCGAGTGGTTTCTACAAGATGTCGATTTTTGCGCTCGGCTACCCCGTTTTGTTGAGGTGTGTGAGGGCAAGATGTTTGATGGAGAATACCATTGCGTGACATAAAATTCTGAAATTGTTGGGATAAATATTCACGGGCATTGTCACTTCTTAAGGTACGGATAGACACACCGAATTGAGTTCTTATTTCTTGATAGAATTGTTCAAAAATAGAAAATAATTCAGACCTATTCTTCATTAAAAATAACCACGTGCAACGTGACAAATCATCAAAAAAAGGTGACAAAAAACCTAGACTCAAGAGTAGAAACAGTACGCGAGGGACCCCAAACATCGGTGTAAACTAAAGCAAAAGGGGACGAAGCTCATTTATTGACTCGATTGGGAAACTGACCACGAGTGTGTTTCCCTAGCTGACAAGACTCACAATGTAAATTAGATACTTTCGATAAATTTGGCACCAACTTATGTAGTTTGGAAAGACTGGGATGACCTAACTGAGCATGGATAGTGAGTGGAGAATCTTTGGCTGAGCATGTCTGAGATGACACTGAGAGGTAATAAAGGCCTTGAGACTCACATCCGACACCAATCGTCCGTCCCGAACTCCGATCCTGCAGGGTAACATTATTGTTAGTGAAGGTGACACTACAATCAAGAGAACGAGTTAAACGACTGACTGAAAGTAAATTAAATGGACAATTAGGTATATAGAGGACAGAAGTAACCGAGAGAGAAGGTAGAATTTGAACAACACCAATCCCTTCAGATCGGGTTTGAGAACCATTGGCAGAAGTTATAGTAGGTAAGAAACCGGATATAGAAAGGGAAGAGAAAAGATTTTTATTACCGGTGACATGATCAGAAGCACCAGAATCAAGGATCCAAGATCCAAGAGAAGATGATTGAGAGAGACAAGCAGATGAATTACCAGTGTGTGCTACCGAAGCAGTAGAATCTAAGTTCTGATAATTCTGATACCACCTGAGGAAATCATCGTAGTTCGGCGTAAAGTTATGAGGAGTAGTTATAAGTATCGGATCTGAAACAATTGCCCTATGGAGAGTGGAGCGGTGGGAAAATTGTCGGGATCGACCGTCGGACGTGTTGTCACGTGCGGAGGTTTCTGCCGATGAAAAATGGGGAGCGGCTGGATCGGAAGAGGCGCTTTTGCTGGTAGGTTACCGGAGAATTTTGAAAAGTGAGAGGCAAATCGGAGTGATGACATGGTTTGCAAAAAAAAAATTCTCACCGGAAGACAGTGGGTCAACCGGGTAAAGCACGGCGAAGAAAGAATTGCCTCTTAGCAGGCTCTAGATACCATGTTAAGAATGTGTGATTGGGCCTAACTCAACCCTACAAAACCGGTTGGTAGAGTGAGGACTGCCCCCACTTATAAACACATGTTCAGGCCATATATTGTCCGATGTGGGACTCTTAACACATCCGCTCACGCCCAGGACTGGATATCTGGAGCGTGGAAATAAATGGTGGGTGACCCGATAGCAGAAACCATAGTAGGTGGCCCACCGGATCTTACACGAGACTCTGATACCATGTTAAAATACAAGAAACTAAGAGACATTTGAATAAACCGTGTGTCTTGAAAAACACTACGGAGACTTTATTATATATAGAGAGATTATAACTAATTACATGATATAGTCGATGTGAGACTATTCGATATACAAATATTCTTAATACTATATTTACAAATATCAACAGAGACAATATGAACAATTCCAGTTAAGTTGTTTTTAAGAAAAGATTTCTGCTTTGGCTCCTAACCACATTAATGCATAATACAAGAAGAATGGATTGTTTAAGTTAATAGTTATATGTTATATGTTATTTTAGAGCAAAATATCACTCTGAGGAACTACCATAGAATTTTTTACTAAAAAGGATCGCATTCAGTTCTTAGAGCTCCGAGATAGAGTGAAATGGACTAATATGGGTAAACAACAGAAACAAGATTCATAGGCTTGAAATTTATATACCTCGTTACGTAATTTTTGGAGTTCCCTGGTGGACATAGCACAGAATGACATGTCCCAGCTATTTGTTTTACTTGACACCTTACTATCAACAGAAATAAACTCCAGATAGACGCTTGCAACCCCGTCTGCCAGAGTTATCACTAAATCTTCCAATATGGAAATGCCATGGGTAGCAAATATACTGGAATCATAACAGCAATCGTCCCTGACAAAAAATGGATGACTGGTGACTGTCTTAAATCAGAAGACAACACTGAAAAATAAATTTAGAAATTAACAACAGCAACTAAGCCTTATCCCACTAAGGGTGTCATCTACATAGATTACACTATGTCAGAATGTTCTATCGGATGTCATATCTCTATCCAACTCATTAATCTCTAGATCTTTCTTAATAGTTACTTTTGTAGTTTTTCTAGGTTTTCCTCTACCTCTACTAATTTGACTACTCTATATATGATCTCCTCTCCTTAGTACATAATCTCCGGATCTTCCCTCTACATGTACAAACCACGTAAGTCGAGTTTCCGCCATTTTTTCTACGATAGGTGTTACTCCAATGTTTCTCAAATGTTGTCATTTATTATCCTATCATGTCTAGTCTTACGTTAGACTCTTCAGTTACTATTAACTGTTATTAAATTATTAGGAGAGTTAGTGAATAATTATTATAATTATTATATTATTGATTTAGAGTGTTTAGGTCTAGAATAAATAGGGGATGACATTGGAGAGTGGATCATCTTGGAATTGGATAGGAAAAGGGATCATTTTGGCATTGGGAGGTGCAGACCCTCAAAGTTCTGCGGTACTATTCTGAAACTCAAAGGGACTTTCCCTATTTTCTTTTATATATTAGTTGGTTTCTATCAGCGGGTAACAGAGCAGTTCTGATCCAGGAAGATTCTGCGGTGTGCTGGAAATCTTGGTAGGAAGATGGCTGCAGATTTGATTCCAAGATTTGATGGAAGGGAGGCCTATTGGTGGCTGATCCAGGCAGAGCAACATTTTGGATCAAGAAGAATGAGTGAAGAGATAAAACTTTGGTGGGCTGTTGCATTTGCATTTAGAGGAGATGCTCTTGATTGGTGGATTTCTTGGAAGGAGGGTCATCCAAATACTTGTTGGTGGGATTTTTCAAAGGCCATTCTCAAGGAATTTCACCCAGAAGTTTTGGATTGTCTTGTAGATTTAGAAAAGGAAGAACAGGAAAACAGAGGCAGCGCTGAAATTGAAGATGAGGAATCTGAATTGGAAATGGAGTCGTCACTGCCTCACAAACTCAACCTTCAATAAAAGGAAAAAAACCAAGAAAATTTCGCTCTCGTTCTGATAACAGAAGTGACAAATGAGGAAAAGGTAGAAATCGCAAAAATAGAAGATGCCGAAATTTCTTCCGTGACATATGGAAAAACATGAGACAAAACTAGATTTTTGCAAAATTCTTGGTATTGGCATAGACTTTGATGGACATGGCGCGAGTATGGTGCTTGAATCGAGAATGAGACTTTCTAAAACAACTACCGGAGAGAGATGGGCTTCACACAAGTTAGAAAGCCTACCGCCGGCGAAGCCGCCAAATACAAACGGGTCCTTGTTGAAGGGTGGATTTTCCTCTGATCCAACCACCGTTAATGCCTACTGTTGTCCTCATACTTCAATACATGACAAAATTATATTAAAATGGAATCAGAAAAAATCATAAAAGTACAATTAATAAAAATTACCTAAGCAAACCGAAAGTAAGATACCAAAGTAATTCTGAATACAGATCCTTCTTGCCAGACCTTGTAATGTTCTGTGAAATAGCATTATCCCCTTTCACTTTTTCAAGTATCAAAGAAAGAAACTCCTAAGAACAATTCCGAAGAACTAAAATCAGTACATCATATGAAGCATTTAATTATTTCTTCATGATTGTCATATCATGTATGCAAAACAATACAGGTAATTTAATAAAACATGTGGTGGATTATCAGATATGTACTCAATTCTTTTTCTTTTCAATTTTCGCTATCAATACCTTTTTAGATAAGAATACAATGAGCCAACATTACTCAAACTCACGCCAATCCAAACAAAAATACCAGGTTTGCTCATTGTTTGCTTTGCTACTAAATGAGAGAAACTGTTGGCCCCTCTTTCAGTGGAACTTTGCTCATTGTACTTTAGACTTTTTCCAAAGAAAAGTACAAAGTTATATTCCTTTGTCTCATTATGTCACTATAGAATATTAATTTGTCTCAAATTACTTACCGCTTTATAATATCAAGAAAGTATTAATTATTTTTCAATAATACTACATTTATTGGTATCTCAACCCAGTGTTGTCAAATTTCAGCCACTGCGGCGCCATGGTGGATATTGATGGCGGTTTTTTGGCTCTCCGCTATGGCCTAATATGTCAAGGATGGCGGCGCCACGACACCATATGTCAGGCTTTATTGCAGAATTTTGGCTCTCTGCCATGGTACGCCATCGATAACAGTCTCAGCCTACAATACTATAACCAATTCTCATTATCTATCTACCTACCACAATAAAGCATTTTAGTCAACAGAACTTATTTTATCATTGCAATTAGTATAATAAATGATTTCCTTAAGATGTGTGTATTACCTTAAATGACAAGTAATATGAGACAAAGGGAGCAGTTAACATTGCCAATCGCAGATAGCAGAAAATAGCAATTTGTTAAAATTCTGCTATGGAATAGTGTTATAGTGCCAGTATAGCAGCTATTTGACAACATTTTGTATAAAATAGCATATCACGGAACAATAGCAGTTTGTACGAACTCTGCTACGTGACAGCAGTATAGCACCACTATAGCTGCTATTTAACAACACTAGAAAATTGAAAGATTGAAATCGTATTAACATTTATTATATATGCGCATGTAAGTTATCAGTAACTCATCCATTGTTTTTCTAATCAATGTTATAACTCTAAGAATCAACTCCTCAAAGATGAAAGGTAAGGGGCTGCTTATAATAGACCTACAATGGGTTTGACCTTCTACTAGATCACATCAGGGAAGGAACTTTATAATACCAGGTTTCCCTATCCTAATAAAGCTCTATAATTTTCTCTTTAAGGTGCATTCGCCATTTTTGAGAAGCCAGACCAGCTTACCTGATACAACTTATGGAATTTTCTTCAAAACCTGAAATCAAAATATTATGAAAATGGGGTTTATCTTATGATTTAATAACTTGGATTTAACAAGTTTTATATACATAAGATATCATCCCATACACCAAACTCAGAAATTTATTGTACTCAAATCTATCCAACCTAGTTCAGTAATTTACCCAAATGTAGTAAAAAGTCCATAAATTTATTGACATATGCACTTTATAAAATTACCTTGTCAGTGTTGCCTTTTACAAGGAAATACTCCTTTTCCAGCCATGTAGCACAGATAGAATGGCATGACCTTTGAATAACTTCAGAAAAAACTTTGAAAAGATCATCCATACCAACAGATCTGGAAATGCTTGAGTTATTATTAACCTGGATAAAAAAGTAACAATTAAATACATGCTAGAATAATTGTAAAAATAGCTTACACCAACTTATTCACTTTGATATGCATTTTTTTAGTTTGGAAATGAGTTATAAAAAAATAAAAAATAAAAAGCAATGAAATGTACAAACTTTGTACTACAAAGAATCAAACTTTTGGACTAATTTTTAATTTCAAGAAAACAAATTAATTTTAAAGTCTAGTAGTTAAATAAAAAATTGTTGATTGATTGATATACTAGAAGGAAGCAAGTAATGTAGTAAATGAGTGGCTGGGATATTACAAAAAAAAAAAATTAGTGACATGGCATTCTTTAAGATTTCTTTCGAATAAGTTTTGTAAAGGTATGATATCTAATAATCTAAGATATACCAAGCCAGAAGACATTTCAAGCATTTATTGCATTCCAACTTGTCAAAATTCCAAATTATACCAAAATAACATAACATTGCATATGACAAACAATGAAAAGAGAAAATAAAAACAATCCCTGCCTCTTCCTCAATTTGCAGAAAAGCAGCCCAAAGTAACCTTAACTTTGGACCCGCGGCCACAGCATTTAAACTCAAGGGTCTTTTTGCATATTGAAGGGTGGTGTCCCCCGCATAAGCCTCATTCTCTAATGCCTTTAGTGAATTCAAAAGTTTTTCTCTCACCACATCTAATACATACTTTGACTCAACTTGATCATTTTGCTTCATTGCACTGCAAAAGAGACAAAAGTTCTCAAGTAATTAGAGAAATAACAATCATCTGTCTCCAAATACTTTAACGGTATTTCCATCTACGTAGAAGATTAAAAACAATTCAACCTTGATATCTTAACCTGCTTACCCTTACCTACCAGAAATGTCTGAGCTCTCACGTAACACATTTTTAATAGAATTGATCTTTTGATCACTGGTATAAGATTTGTTAATAGGAACTACTCCGGCCATATAAGCGAGCAATATACTTCCCATCAAAAGAACCTGATTAACAACAGGCACCAAACTAGAGGCTGTTGAACCATCAAAGTCAACCAAGGCTCCTATGCCATTGCAATTTAAAGGGAATGTCCGAAGAGAGTGAGTCATTTTTAAATCTGGAGCCCTAAATACACTTGGCTCGAATGTGTTCTGTGCTGAGAAGTGGAAACATTCACATCCATTTCTGGAATACTTTCTGCAGCAAAAAGTAAATATTGAAAGGTCAGGCCATCAAATTCGTGATACCAGCCATAAAAAACAACAAAGATCACCACTGGTTGTATAGAAACAGGAAAGTCATACTTCCTATCTATCAGAACTATGTATTAAGAAGTATCACAAAAAAAAATTATGTATTAAGAAAACAGGGTGAAGTAGCAGAATAATCAATATTGATTGTACTCTTAGAATCTTATTAATGGCAACCAAACAAACTATGCAGGAAAATGAAATTTTGGTTAACTGCAAAGTACTACAATATACAAATACAAAATATACTAATAATAAGAAAGCGTAATTTTCAAAAAATAAAAAGTAAGAATATTCCAATTTTTGGCCTTCACTTTTAAAAAGTCAAGACTTACCAACAACAAATAACAGGGGGGGTAATTTTGCAAAGCTAAAACCCATGACACATAATACTTTCAAACATCATCAAACAGTGGGATTTTATTTAATTTAAATTTAAATTGGTCTATTAATTAAACACATCTCATTTTCTCTAACAAATTTTTTACTCTAAATTTACTATTTTATTAATTGATCTATAAAAAATATGACCATAATCTATACAGTGTGCAATATGATGATCATGTATGTAACATTCTAAATGATTCAGACAATCGTAGATATACAATTTAATAATACACATTTACTTATAATTTTAATATCATATATTGACATACAACAACAACCAAGTTTTATCCCACTAAGTGGACGGCTACATGGATCAACTTCCGTCATAATGTTCTATCCAGAACCATGTTTTTATCCAAATTGTTAATCTCAAGATCTTTCTTAATAACTTCTCTTATAATTTTTCTAGATCTTTCTCTACCTCTAATTGTTTGACTTCCCTCCATCTAATCTACTCCCCTTACCACAGAATCTACGGGTCTTCTCTCTACATGTCCAAACCACATAAGTCTATATTTCCACCATCTTTTTTACTATAGGTGCTACTCTAACACTCTCTAAAATTATCATTTCTAATCTTATCATATGTCTAGACTTACCACACATTCAACACAACATCTTCATCTCTGCTACACTTACTTTATTCTCATGTTGATTCTTAACCACTCAACATTCTGTCACATACAATAATACAGGTCTTAACGCAGTCCAATAAAATTTTTCCTTCATCTTGAGCGGTACCTTTGTGTCAGTGTCACATGAAATCCCTAAAACCCCTCCATTTCCGCCACCATGTTTGAATCCGGTGGTTAACATTCTAATGCTAAATTGGCTATTTTAAGATTGAATTGACTGTGAAAAGGCATGTTAAGTTTGACACAGGTATTCTAACTATAATAAATAATAGTAGCAACGATGACGAAATGAAACCTGTGAACAGTCTTGAAATTTGTAGTCTGATGAGAGAAAGCTCTTTCAGTAAAAGGCCTTCTCTGCATATTCAGCTTAAAACAGAATGGGGAAGTCACGCATTCTGCCATTGATAACTGCTTACTCCACGGTCAACACATTATCCACCACCTACATGCGTATTTGATCACCTACAACACATATAGAAAACCAGAAACATCAATGATCAAAATGTATGAAAAATATGAGAACAAGATCCAGATAAAAACACTCAATAAAGCTAACCTAAATTAAAATTAATTCAAATTGGGAACTAGGAAGAATCAGTTTCGTAACACAGAAATTGTGAAGAAAAGCAAAATGCTAATTTGAAAAGAAAATAGAGAATGGAAATTAGGTCGATACCATACCAGTTGAGAAATGGAAAAGCGAAGAAAAGCACAATTTTTGAGTGAGTGAGAGAGTGAAAGGGTGAAGAGTTTGGCGGGGAAAGCAAGGCTAGTGAGTGATGTGAGAGAATGAGAAGAAGATTGGATTGGCTTTGTGCGTACCTGATTCGCTTCTTCCTATCACTTTGTTAACTTTAACGGCCCAATTAGGGCATTTAAGGCTTTTTCTTAACAAGTTATAGAGACCAAATTTATCATATTTCAACTCAACACAAATAATAAAAACCTCAATCAAATATCAAGTGTTTTATCCCTAGTCAAATCCAAATTATCTAATCATATTTAAATATTGTTTCAAGGTGAAAATGAAGATGGTCTAGAGCCTTCGATTTCTCTTCTCGATTGTTTGGTTACGAGTTGCCTTACTCGGTCATTCGAACAATTATCATCCACTAAAAACTTCTAATTTGATTCACTTCAAATCACTTTCATAATCAAACTTAACTCAAACACATTTTCGTAATAAACTTGGATGAAAAAGGAGGTGGTCTATAGTCTTCTATTCCCTTTCTTGAATACTTGGATACGAGTAGTCTTACTCGACCATTCGAGTATTTGTCGTCCGTCCAAAATACATCAAATTTATCTAAATCTTTTTACAATTAAGAGTGAAAAGAGAGATGGTCTAAAGCCTTCTATTCCTCTTCTCGGGTACTTGGATACGAGTAGCCTTACTCGGTCATTCGAGTAATAGTCATCCAACAAATCACTCAACAAATCAAACTTGTTTTCTGCCCTTGTGCGACTTCAAGAACCTTTTCAGAAACGAGTATGCTTTATTCATATCGACGTGAAACAAACAAAGACTTCCGCCTCTAAGAGAGAGCAACAAGTAAAGGTTTAATCATTCGATATTTCTAAATGACCACTTCTTAAAAACAATCAACCCAATAGTTCTTTCTAAGTAGAACTACGTAGACTTGAGTTTTCAATAACACTTGAAGATACCTAAGAGTAGGATTTTGAAAATCTTGTTAGACATCCCTTTAATAAAAAACAGTTTCCCTTTCTTTTTTTTTCTTACTCAATAAGTAGAAGATAACAATTAACATTAGCTAACATTTCTATCACAAACCTAACTGAGAGGTTTCCATTGAGTACAACGGATGTGAAGGGTGCTAATATCTTTCCATGATATAACTGACTCTTGAATCCGAATTTGGTTGTGAAGAACATTTTCTTTTTGTCGATATTTTCCCTTTCCTTCATTTAAATAAATAAAATTCGATGACGACTCTGTTCAAAACTCTTTTTCGCAAGCGTGTGAGCGCCTCACGAAGGATTGCGTTTTTCGAGATACAACACGTCCAATAATTTTATGAAATTATACATGTTGTACTTATATACTCCCTCCGTTCCTTTTTAAGTGTCACTTTCTTGATAAATTTTTGTTTCTTTTTAATTGTCACTTACAGAATTCAAGGTAATATTAAATGCACTTTTGTCAAAATTACCCCTGTTCAATTATTATAGAGAGAGAAAAAGTAAAATGAATGTAGAATATTATTAAGGGTATTATAGGTAAAATGAGAATTATTGTTTAAAAAATAACAATAATGATTAGTTTTTTTGGTATGCGTAAAAAGTCAAAAGATGACACTTAAAAAGGAACGGAGGGAGTATAATTTATGGCCCAGTGATATTTTTTTCTCTAAACTCATGCTATATGTGATATGTGTTAGTATTATTAACTTATTTCCTTAGTTTTGTGTTTATGTTTGTTAAATGATTTAGTTAGTTATCATAAATACAGGACACATCAGTAGCCCAACCTCTTAATTTTGAATAAATGATTTCTTTGATTTAATTTTATGTAATTAATGATAGTTGTCATAGAATCTATAATATTATAATAAGTTTGTGTTGAACTTCAATTTTATGATTTTTTTATATATATTTGATTTGATGGACAAAGAGTAGACTATATATAAGATTTATCATTAGATATATTGTTTGTTTTGTAATAACTAAATATTGATTCTTTTATTGCACATGTCCAAGACCATGTATTATGTTTGAGATTATTAAGAATAATGATTAGAATTAGCAGGGCCTAAAGAATCATGAATATATCTACTTAATATTTAAGTGTCAATTCATAGTCAAGAGGAGGTTGAACAAGTAACAATGGATAGTAAGCCTAGTAAATATGACTAGTATAATAATATTTTGATGTCTGAATATCAATATGTTGAAGCATGAGTGATGATTATTTTAAATGAATAATTGGGAATTGTTGTTAATGAAAGAATTAATCAGTTATTCCTTTCTTACTTTGAACTAGCTAGCAATTTTATTTTAATTACTTTGTTCAAATATTAAGATTTTGCCAGTGTGGCGATTATTTTGCTTCTTCATCAAGGGAATGTTTATGCATATTATTGTTGATTGTGTTTTTTAATGTCATTTATCATGTTTGATATTTGTTGTGTACAAGGGAATTTTTATGCATATTACTTTTATTTCGTAGATGAATAATGATGACATTGGTGGAGAATTTCAAGATTGGAACAAGGTCTTGGAGTTTCTTTTAGTGTTACTAAGTGTATTACAATGGAAAAAAGTTTCTAGTGATATGGTTTGTGTAAAAGTTTCATTTTACACAAAATTATTAATGTCTCAATGTATTTTTGAATGTTGTTTTTATTCTGATATTACATATTTACATTGTAAAAATTAGATGTTAATAATATTTTTGTTTGACTTTATGATATTAAAAAGAAAAAATGTTGCAATGAAAAATGCAGTTTTTTTAATATCAGATAGAATAAGAGACGAAATTATAATTGATTGAGACTGAAATATAAGAAACTTCTTTTTAAATATTTAGAGACGGATTTTGCTTGTTTGAGACAGAATATAATAGAGACAGAATAATGTTTTTGTTTTTGAACACTTT
Organism: Lathyrus oleraceus; assembly: GCF_024323335.1. NCBI lineage: Eukaryota > Viridiplantae > Streptophyta > Magnoliopsida > Fabales > Fabaceae > Lathyrus > Lathyrus oleraceus. The sequence continues at coordinate 363,920,093 of NC_066581.1, read as the reverse complement.
GAAACGAATTCTTTAAAAACAGAACATGATCTGTCTCAAACCTCGTCTCTAATATGATTAGTGACGGAAATTTTAGGTTTTAGAGATTGATTTCTTCTATCTCTATTTTCAATTTTTCTAGTAGTGAAAGTTGTCTTAATGTTAACTTCTGAACTAATGAAGTGGTTGTTTGAATTTTGTTTATTTTCAATGGTTGTAGGTATGGTGCACCCTAATATTTTCAACTCAATTAATGCATCAAAGGATGGTCTGCTGGGATGTCTAATCATGTTTCTGATAGAAAACATGTATTTTTTACGATGAGATGTTAAAAAAGTGGTCAGTATAAAGAATTTATCTAGAAGTTGAAACGTGATGACACCAAAATAAGAAAATATCAATGTCATTTTAAGATGTGTGGGTACCACATAGCAAAAAAAGTTTGGAAATTTAGTATGTTGTGCAATGTATATAGATATAAATTGGATCGCAAGTTAGTCGGTCATCCTATTATCATTCATGTAGATTTTGATGAAAAAAATTGTTGTCAAGATGAAAATAAACATGATCTCTAATGAAATGATGTTTAATTCCAACATGTTTTGTCCAAAAATGATGAAGCTATACTTTTTTGTTAGATTTATGGTATTAATATTGTAGCACACATCAGTACAATTTTGAGATCAAATTCGTAATCACTACTTGTATAACAACCACTTGTAGCGACGTATTAAGCTTCAACTATAGAAAATTCTTTTTTTACAAGTCTATATAGGCATTTCTAAGCAAGTGTCATGTTTCACTAGTACTTCATCGATCCGTTTTGGATCTTGCAAAATATGAATATGAGTACCTTAAGAGTACCATAAATCCGTATATTTATGGATTATTTGACATAGGATTGTCGATGCGATTTGAATAAGTTTTAACTTTTTAAGATAAAAATTCATTTGGTCCAAAGGTAAAATGATTTGTGATTTGGTTCGATTTTGGATGATTAATAAAACAATCTCACATGATTCGATCCAAATTCATGTGTTCAATTTAGATAAACTTTTTGATATCTAAACTACAAATTATAAATATTTTTATTCATATTAATATTATAAGATATGGTAAAATAATAGTTTTAACGTAATCTATAACATGCAATAATTTTTTAAAAAAATATTACGGAATGACAACAATCAATGTTTGAAACAATTGAAATAGTAAACAAATAAATTAAATTAAATTAATAAATAGTATTAAATCAAACTAAATATGAAAGAATGATAGAATAATATAGTATATCATACTAATAACAAATTAATCAGTATTTAAATATATGTATGTGGTTTGGTTTAGTTATTAAAAATTAATCCAAAATCTAAATTGATTTAAGTGGTTTTCACAAAATGATATTCAAGAGTATTTGATTTTAGGTGGTTTTTGGTTTTCTTTGGATAGGTTAACGATTTTCGTTTGATTCTGGAAGCAGAAATGTGTAGAGTTGCGCAAGATGTGACGGAGGAGAATTTTCGATGCGACAGAGCGGTGAGTGTATATGCAAGGTTAGCACTACAACACTCAAGTTATTATGTGAATTATGAGAGAGTGTTCAAATTATGTTTGAAATTTGTTACCTGAAATGACGCAATTCCCTATATACAGGGAAGAGAAATAATTGTCTTTCTACTTTTCCGACATAGAGTATAGAGGATTGAATGCGTTAGAGGTATGGATCTCCTACTTCTGGATCACCGAAGGTTCAATAGTCTGAAAAATATTCAAGGAGCTTTGTAGATACTTGATTTGAGTAAGAGATGTCACGTATAATGGTGGTCGGACTAAGGAGGAATGTGATCGGCATGGATTTGTTTGGAGAATTCCCTTCTTATGGTAGTCGAGTCTCTGGAAGTGTTGCCGAATTGAGATGGATATGACCGACCCAAAAAAACAATTATCCCCAAGACTTACTGAAGTCCTAGGAACCAAGAAGTCTTTAGTAGACTTGGTCAGTCGTATCGAAGATGTATCCTGGACTTTGAGAGAATTGAAACGTTTTGAATATTTAACGCTTCTTCATCTCTGATTTGATGTCTCCCTGAGTCGTCAACACGTCACCTTAGACATGTGGGTCAGGAATACATTATCCTACCTAGGATATTCAAGTGTTTTTTATTCGAGGAGACCGATGGACAAGAAATCCTTAGATTGTATAATTTTGACCATTGATCTTTGTATTGCTTTTCTTTCCCGAGTAAAGGCACTACTTCTCAATTTTTTTTTAGTGTTTTGTTTCATATGCCTCAATTAAGTAATTGTATTATGCTAGAAGTAATGATCAACTTCAATTTTAAGGTATAAGGTTTGTCCGATGGCAAATGTGAAAGAGTTAAGAAGTAAAATAGTAAAAATAATTTCAGGCATGGTTCTCACTTCCAATAAATATTAATAAATTAACACATTAACATTAATCGTATTTACAAAACATAGTGGAGACAGATAGATTAATCCTTGTCGTAAAAGCTTCATTGTGGTTATATTTTAATAGTTTTTTAGGAAGCTGAAAAAGAAGTAATTATGTTCTTATAATATACTAAACTGAGATGTAACCAATCTCACCAAACTAAATTACCAACTAAACAAGCTAAAACAGTGATATATATCAGATTTTTGTTTTATATTCCCATGCACGGTTGCACACATGACAACTATACTCTTGTATTTATCAGGAAAAAATTGTATTCCAGACGCTTATAATTCCGTTTAATTTATTTATCTTTTAAATTATTACTGGTGTTGACGTGTCGGTGTCGGTTTTATGTAAATTATCTACATGAAGTTAAATATTAAAATGACAACAATATATGGCTATGAAGTGACATATATTAAATAGAAATCTCTTACTTAGGCAACAAGAACATTGGTTGAGAGAGCTACATCAGTTCCTATTAGATGCATTCCTGCATACACAAGAGTGTATCAAACAAACAAGAAATGATAGCTAACAGCTAAAACTATCATAGAAAATTAGCCATAGAATTTTGTTAATGACTTTGACTTAAACAAAAAGGAGACAAAACTAAATTGGATGTCTTTGACACCACTCTAAAGTTGTTCTAACTACTATTCTTGTTCAATGACAACAATGTTCAGTTCTGCTTCTATTTGAATCACTATATTTTCATCACCTAATCAAGCAACCAAATACTCTCATTCTTCTATATATAGACCAGCATTTTTGTCACATTTCATCAACACAGTTCAAACTAAAACATAACAGTTGCAACTTAAGAAAAGCACATTCCCTCATTCAGAGAAAAAAATGGCTGTTTCTGTTTTTTCGTCACGTAAAATCCCGGTGTTCTTTTTGTCATTGATGATTTTTTGTATGTTTGAGCTTGCACTTTCTGGCACTACCAGACACTACCATTTTGATGTACTTTCTTGAAACTATAATTTTTTGTTGTTTTTTGTTTCTTTTACTCTTTTGCTTGTAATAACATGAGGTTATTTATGCAGATAAGGTACCAAAATGTGACAAGATTGTGCCACAACAAGAGCATGGTGACGGTGAATGGTCGGTTTCCAGGACCTCGCATTGTGGCTCGGGAAGGAGACCGTCTTCTTATAACGGTTGTTAACAATGTGCAAAACAACATCTCTATTCACTGGTAAAGAACACTCTATTGTAGTGACTTTGTTAAACTTAGTAGCATAAAAGTAATGTGTCAAGAACTTGGCTATCTTTGAAATAGGCATGGCATTCGACAACTTCGATCAGGATGGGCTGATGGACCAGCATATGTGACCCAATGCCCCATCCAAACAGGTCAAAGCTATGTTTACAATTACACAATCAAAGGCCAAAGAGGCACACTCTTTTGGCATGCTCACATATCTTGGTTAAGATCAACTGTCTATGGTCCACTCATCATACTTCCCAAGAAAAATGTTCAATATCCTTTTGCAAAACCACACAAGGAAGTTCCAATCATATTCGGTAACGAAATTACTAACACGATTAACCTCAAGCTCTATTCGTTTTTTAATTTGCATAAGCTAATAATACTCTTGAATTTTGGTTTTAGGAGAATGGTTCAATGCGGATACGGAGGCCATCATAGCACAAGCCCTGAAAACAGGGGGAGGACCAAATGTTTCGGAAGCCTACACAATGAATGGACTTCCAGGCCCATTGTATAACTGCTCTAAAAAAGGTATCAAGTAATTCTGACTAGTTTAGGCACCAACTTATGCAAAAGCATATTGAATTCTTTATGAAATGATATCGACAATTTTGTTTAAAATCGTTATAAAACATTATTCTTCACAGATACATTCAAGTTGAAGGTGAAGCTTGGAAAGACTTACCTTCTACGTTTCATCAACGCTGCACTAAATGACGAGTTATTCTTCAGCATTGCAAATCACACCCTCACAGTTGTCGAAGCAGATGCAATTTATGTAAAACCTTTTGAGACTAACACAATCCTTATTGCACCTGGCCAAACCACTAACGTTCTTCTCAAAACCAAGTCTCACTATCCCAATGCAGCATTCTTAATGACTGCTAGACCATATGCCACTGGCCTTGGAACTTTTGACAACACAACTGTTGCTGGTATCTTGGAATATGAAATCCCATCTAATACTCATAATAAAGTTGCTCCACTGAAAAAGCTTCCACTTCTTAAACCTACTCTCCCAGCACTTAATGACACTTCTTTTGCGACAAAGTTCTCCAACAAACTCCGTAGTCTTGCCAGTGCCCGATTTCCAGCTAACGTTCCCCAGAAAGTTGATAAGCACTTTTTCTTCACAGTAGGCCTCGGCACCAATCCCTGCCCGAACAACCAAACTTGTCAGGGACCGAATGGAACAATGTTTGCAGCATCGGTGAACAATGTATCTTTCACACTCCCAACCACTGCACTTCTTCAATCCCACTTCTCTGGGCAATCCAAGGGGGTCTACGCCCCTTATTTCCCAACCAGCCCCTTGCACCCATTCAATTATACTGGCACCCCACCAAACAACACCATGGTAAGCAACGGAACGAAGGTTGTGGTTCTTCCTTTCAACACAAGCGTGCAGCTTGTGATGCAAGACACTAGCATTCTTGGTGCGGAAAGTCACCCTCTCCATTTGCATGGATTTAACTTCTTCGTCGTTGGACAAGGATTTGGTAACTATGATCCAAGTAAGGACCCAAAAAACTTCAATCTCTTCGATCCTGTTGAAAGGAATACAGTTGGTGTACCATCTGGTGGATGGGTTGCAATCAGATTCCTAGCAGATAATCCAGGTTAGTTCATAGTTTATTCATATCAATATTGTCGATCGCAGATCGCAAACGTAACAATAAGAATTTGTTTAAATTCCAGGAGCATGGTTCATGCATTGCCATTTAGAAGTACATACAAGCTGGGGTCTTAAGATGGCATGGATTGTGTTGGATGGAAAGCTCCCAAACGAGAAGCTGCTTCCGCCGCCGGCTGATCTTCCCAAGTGTTAGCTTTCTTTTGATTGACCATTTTGGCCCTTTTTGTTATTCAACACTGGGCAGACTTGTTTTAATTTGTTTTCTGCAATGGTTTTTGAGGCTAAACATGAGGTTGAGATTGTGCCTTTATATTTCTTTGGATGAGATATTTATTTATATGATATGCTTTGACTATATACAATTGTATTTGATTCGTTTATTTTATGCAAGTTGTTCTTGATGGATAGTAAGATACCTAAAACAAATTAAATATTCTGTGTGTCATTACCTAAATGAAGATTAATTATGCACACACCATCGTTTTCTTTAATAATGAAGCACACACCATCGTTTTCTTTCATGATTCACCGTGATGTGAGCATATATTTCGAGTGTGCTTCTGGCGCCAAAGTCAGGGAAAACAAACCTACGGTTTTCTCTATTTTAGCCCCCACGCAAAAAAGTTTTTATTTTATTTTACTATTTTTTTAAAAACAATGAGTTTAATGGCTATACATGAATGGAAATAATTTTAAATCATTGTCCAATACAAAATTATCAATTCTACATTTGTGATGTAGATATACGTCACTTATTAGTTTACATTGTATATTTATTTTATACTACTCCATTTTCCTTCTAACAATTGTATGTAAACTATAATTATTTATCCTTTGTGAATTAAAAAATTAGTTCAAAATATGTTTTTTTTTAAATTACTCTAAAGAATGTTTTTTTTAATAAAAATAAGTCAAAAGAAAGCTTGATATTAAATATAAGTAATGATTTAGTGACCACATATGTTAAATCGTCTTTTAAAATAACTTTCTCAATCACCTCAAATTATATAATATCTTTAGAGTATTTTTTAACGAGGCAATTGAAAAATTTAAATAATTTAAACGATTTAATTAAAATTCATTTATTTTCAAAAAAAAATTAACTGTCAAATATGATTAAAATTGTAAATTTTGGAAAATTAAAAATTAAATTTGCTTATAACTCAGAAAATGTGGAACGTATCATTTTCAGCCCTAATTCCATTTTGTTTTTAGCCCTAGTTCCGTTGAAGTATCGAAATCTCGTTCAAATCCATTTCCTTTTCAGTCTCATTGAAGGAACTGCGAAAGGGAAGGCACGATGGATACTCTTCAAACGTCATCTAAAAGCAATGAAAGTGAAATTTCGTCTGAGGTAATTGATACTCCCCAATTCTGGGTTTAGGATTTTGATTTGTTCCTTCTATTTTGCTTCTTTCAGTGTCACATTTTTCACTTATGGGTTTAAGTTTTTGGGATTTGTATATTGTTACTCTAATTATTCCAGACTACCTCAGACTCAACACATTAGGTTACGAATTCATCATAAGGGACCATTAGTATCCAACTCTGTAAAGTGGTACATTAATGGAGAAACTTCTTAAATGAATTGGAAATAAGATGTGGACTATATGCAGTTGGAAAATGATTAAAAATGAGATATATACTAATATTAAGTGTTTATGGTATTGGAACCCTAAGTATAGCTTTTCGCGTGACCTTAGACCCCTAAATTATTATGAAAATATGCTGAAATTTGTTGATGATGTTAATGTGCTTGAATTGGTAGACGTGTATGTAGCGCACACTATTGACAACCCTGATGTTGTATATGAGGCTGAACCAGAAAAAATAAGTATGATGAGGAAGTACATTTTGATGGTGATTGTGGTTCAAAATATGATGGATGTAATGTTCGTAGTGTTAATGTAAGTGAAACTGAAGGTGAATGTGGATATGTTGATGAAGGAGTACAACAAGAATGTGGGAATATTGATGATGAGTTGATGATGTTGACTATGTTTCAGGTGAAGGTGGGATAAGTTCTAGTGAGGGGGAGTATGAGTATAGTGAGGTTTCAATTGAGTTGGGTTGGATTACAGTCATACCATGTAGTGAAAATGTGAGTTATTCTAATAAAAAAAAGGGTAAAAATGAATGTGGTAATGATGTTTATGACTCTGATCAACTACGCAATCCTACTGAAAGTGGTGATGATGAAGAGCATGAGAAGTTTCCAGCTTATAGAAGTGGTGAAGGCCTCAAATTTCAATTAGGTATGTTGTTTAAAAACAAAGAGATAATGAGGGAGGATTTAAAGGACTATGTAGTGGAGATGAAGAAATATGTCTTCATTAAGAAAAATGTTGGAGAGAGGATGGTAATTAATTGTATGGAAGGTTGCAAATTTTACATAAGGATTAATAAGAAGGGTAGTAATCAGTTTTGGCAAGTTTCTAGTCTATTTTATGGGCACACATGTCATAGAACTCGACATAATAAGCAATAAAAGACAAAATGGATAGCAAAGAAATATGCACATATTTTAAGACATAGCCCTGACATGGAACCCGAGGGATTGATTGCTGAGTCTATTGAGAGTTAGGGAGTGAAGTTGTCCCATGATCAAGTTTATAGAGCCAATAAATGGGAAATGGATTTGATTAAAGGTGCTGGTATGGACCAATTTTCCCATTTAAGGAGATATGCAGAAGAGTTACTCAAGTCAAACTCTAATAGTACAATTCTAGTGCAATGTGCTGACTCTAATGAAGGCCTTATGTATTGTTATACTAAATTGCAATGTTGTCTTATTTTTGTTGTTATTTGTTAGGGTCTAGTGCCAGCAGTTCAGAGTGTTAATGCACATGTGGAACCACTCCTTTGTGTGAATCATCTTTATGGAAATTGGTGTTGTTCCAACTGGATTAGTCATATCGGTTAGATGTATTTAGCAAACCAACAACTTGGAGAAGTGTCCAAGTATTCAAGATTGATCTAGCTTGCTAAAGCTGTATGAAACTGCAAAAGGGGCACATGTTAGGCGCGATGCTCCAACATGTTGGTTCCACATCTGGGCCTTGTGCAACAGGCGCCAGATTGCTGCGTTTTAACAAAATATTTTTAGAAGATCAATTATGTTTTATTGCTATTGGTTTAGCAATATGATTATACGATTTGTTGGACAACTATGAAGATCAAATCAAATTTAAAAGAGATTTAACAAATCATATCTTTTGTTGGAGATATATAAGGAGAAAATCAAATATCCAACAAATTATGCTAAGATTCTGGACGAAAATAAATGTAGATCCACAAGGAAAAAGCCCAGGATTATTTTGCTATATAAGGAGCTCAAGCCTACATTGGAAAGCAAGCATTTTCATTGAAGATATTAGAATGCTAGGGTTTACAAGAGTTCTTGTCATTTTTATGTACACCTTTATGTTTCAATAACTTGGCATGAAAGGTTTGTCTAGTTGAGTTGTAAATTCAACATTGTTATGTACATCTCTATGTTTCAGCAACTTGACATAGAAGGTATGTCTAGTTGAGTTGTAATATTCAACATTCTTTCATCTTGTTAAGATTGAAGTTGATCACTAGGGTTTAGTGGTTGTTTTCCCCTATCACTGGTTTTGTGGCAGAGAAGAAAGTGAGTAGGTTCTCATGTTTAGGGGGATGCTCTAAATAGAAAGTTATTGGGTAGTGTTAGGAAGATGCATTGAATAACATATGACTTTTGTTTCTTGTAAGTCTAATTATACTAAGATATTAATAGTGAAATTCCTTTCTTGGATTATGGACTCAGCCTCCCAAACATAAGTGTAGTTTCACCGAACTAGATAAACAATTGATTATGTTCTTTATTGCTTTTCTACTCTATAATTTAGTACTTGTTATTGTAGTGGTTTTGGTGTATCTTGTCAAACCGGTTGTGAAAACATCGAGTTCTACATATGTCCCCTAAGGAACAAAATTTCAACTGCATTAGAGTAGGCACCCTAGCCTGTTGGGTGAGTTCCCAGAAAGATAAATTCTACTAAAATGGAGATAATTAAAGATGGAGGATCAGTCAACAAACCACATGTTTTGAATGACACAAATCATGATTATTGGAAGGTGATGATGGTGTATTTTCTTATATCCTTGAGAAACAAAGCATTGAAAGATACGATTATGGGACATAAACATCAAATGATTACCTCTGAAGATGGCACAACCAGCCTAAAACCAGAGGCTGATTGGATTGATGATGAATCCCTTGGGAACTCTAAGACATCAGATGTTATTTTCAATGGTGTGGACAAGAACATGTTAAGGCTGATCAACACATGCTCATAACCTAAATGAGCATGTGAGATTCAGAAAACTATACATGAAGGCACATCCAAGGCTCGTATGTCAAGGATGCATCTCCTAATGACAAAATTTGAGAACTTGACAGGTTTCACTTACCGATGCATCATTCCCTATATCCTCCCGCAAGCGCTAGTTTTCACCTATTCAGGCTCTATAGGTACTTGAGTCACCAATGGTACCGGAGGCACCTCATACTGTTGATATTGCTGATGCTTTTGAGCCAATGCCATCTTCTAATGTTGATGTTGCTGAGCCAGTGCCACCTCTGGATGGTGAGGATGTTGAGCCAAAGGCATTTGGAGGAGGCCATGTAGAGTTGTCACTATTGTCTCTGTACCCATACCATACTTCCAGACATGTATGGGACTGAGAGGTAACATTAGTTGGATTCATTATTTTTAATTTACATTTATTTTAATTAACAAGTTTTTGACATTGATTTTTATTTTCTGCATGGCGGTGATCCGCTGAAGTTTATTAACCATGGGTGAAAGATTACTCGCTTGCCTCAGTCAAATGGGGATTGGTTTCAAGCCGCCTTGTCCCTATCTAGGATAAAGGACTTGTGCATGACCGATTATATTATTGTCAACCATGGGATGCTTAATGCATTCATGGAGAGATGACACTCTGAAATCTCTCCATTTCATCTCTAGCTTGGTGAGATGTCTATCACACTCAACGATGTTTCGTGTTTGCTACATCTTCCGATCAGGGGGATACTTCTAGATCATGAGAGGATTACCAAAGACGAGGCATTAGAGATGATGGTAGACTATCCGGGGACTGGCCTAACAGAGGCAAATGAGGAGTTGGATAGAACCAAGGGGGCTCATGCTAGGTTTGAATACTTGAAAAAGGTATATACATGTGAGCTCTAGAGAGAACATCAGACTGCATCTGAGGATGAGCAGACGGGGCTCTACAGAGCGCATGTTATGAGAGCATACCTGCTATATTTGGTTGACACTATGATTTTTGTGGACAAGAGTCCCACTTATACCTATGTCATCTACCTACGGTACTTCAAAGATTTCGAGTGGATCTATGAGTATATCTGTGGGGCCACTTGTTTGGTCTACTTGTACTCGAATTTAACATAGAGTTGTAGGTGGAAGATGAAGCAGGTCACGGGCAACATCATACTATTGACGATAATATTTATTGGTCTTTTAATCTTTCTATGTCATTTTCATTTCATCTTTACACACCATTACTTATTATTCATGTGTTCCAAACTTTTCGGGATTGGATCCTCTAGAACTTCCCGTGCATCTTCGGTTGGGCGAGTGTAACGACTTACACTGAGGATATGTTGCGTGCTACTGCATTTTCCCCGGTCATAGGGAACTAGGTGACTGAGCCATTAAGAGTGTATCTTGAGCGCTTGGTTGCCGAGGACATGCACTTCAAAAACTATGTCGATCACCACTAGATGCGACCATTTCACGAGATAGTGTTATACTCTAGATGGTTGGCATGCAAATCATGTATCACTATTCCTCATCTTCCTGAGTACGTCATGCGCAGTTCGACTACACTCAGACCATTCCTAGGCACCCTATTGTATATGCTCCTCCTGCTTTAACACAAACAGATGGATGTCATGTTTGATGATTATGAGAGTCATCTGGCACCAGAGGAGACACGTAGTACATTTTGCTTTGAGTAACTGGAGTTACGTCGATGGGTACATCAGGTGGTTCTTCAGGTGTCACATTCGTATATGGTGCAGGCTGTTCCAGGAGATCCATCGAGGTCAGCTCATCAGGAGATACTAGAAGAATAGCAGACACAGTTAGATTATGTTGAGGTTGTATTGCCTAGATGTGGTCGCATAGTGGAGAAAGTTTTAGAAGTGAAGGAAAAATGTTTAGATAACATATGAAGAATGAAATGGAGTTGGAAGTTTTAGGTTTTGAGATGAAATGGTGGAAATTAATTTTTGCAACAAACATAACTTTCCATATGTGCTTTGCGGTTTGATTGAGTTTGAGTTTGACTGGCATTTTCAATTTTATCATCTATTTCAGGTGTGAAAAGAAGGAAGGAAGGAAGTATACAATACAAAGGTGGATTAAGAAGAATAACATTTTAAGTATTTTACTATCCATCAATATCATTCACACACTTCAATTTTTTTTTCTACGGAAACAAATTCCGATCAATATTGAGTGTAGGTATCGGATTAGTTCATTTTATCTTATTTAGTGACATAAATTTTGTGAAATTGATTAGAAGAAGTTATGGAAATTACTTGTAACATTTTTAACAGACTTTTTTCAACTTATTTTCATAAGTTTTTTAATACATAGTATGAAAATAACTTATAACATATGCAAAAACAATTTAACATGATTTTATCACTCAAACAAATGGAATACAATTGTATAGTTATGCTGAGCATTTCTCTATGCATCCGTTGCATTTTCCAGAAGTGCAACCTGAACGTAACCGTCATTGACGAGATCAAGACCATCTTGAGCGCCAAATAACACACGCATCTGAATCGAACACTGATTCTAGTTCTTGCCATCAGACACTGAAAGCTTAGTACTCGGATTACCATTTTCGTTCATCTTCAACCTTGTGCAATAAACTCAGAACTCACCAAACACTAGTGTTTCCAGATCCCGTAGAATCAAGAAATGTGATTATGTTACGATTTTGATCCAAAAATTCAACACGAATTCAAGAAACGAAATCAATCATACAACGCCTCACCGTTCACTCGTGTTTCTCTGTGCTTCCATGTGGATCTGAATCGGAGCTCTAGATACCAATTATTGGTGCACAAGGTGAAGAAGATGAAGATGAAGGAAGAGAGAGAAAAGAGAGAGAATAACAATTTCTAACAAACTTCTACTAACAATTGCACTAACGGTTACACACAAAAATGGTTGCACACACATTGTACTACAAATACTTAGTGGATATAATTGTTGACAACTACAGTACTATATATAGACAAATAATAATGTCACATATGCAAAATACTAAAATACTGAATTACCTTCAACACTATATCTCACTTTTGTGTTGGCGTTAGTCTTTGGGTTAAAATTCTGTTAAAAAAAAGCTGACTTGACTAACGATGCACACGTGACTACCATTTTTTTTTCATTTATTGTAAAACCAGTAATTCCACCTAATTTTTTTTATTTAGGTCTTAAATCTTAAAAATATTTAATTATGTTTGAAACATTAAATAGTATTTCAAGTATTTAATAAGTATTTTAACTATTTAAATAAATATTTCTCACAATATTATTAAAAATTAATTAATATTTAATAAACTAATTAATAGTTGAATAGTTGAACTGTTAAATAATTGAAATATTTTATAAACTAATTATTTAGTAAAATATTAATAGTTAAAATATTAAATAATTGAAATATTTTATAAACTAATTAATTAATAAATTAAATAATTAAAATATTAATAGTTGAAATATTAAACAATTAAAATATTTTATAAACTTATTATTTAATAAACTAAATAATTTAAATATTAATAGTTTAAATATTAAATAATTTAAATATTTTATAAACTTGTTATTTAATAAACTAAATAACTTGAATATTTAATAGTTAAAATATTTTATAAACTAATTATTTTATTTTATATATATATATATATATATATATATATATATATATATATATATATATATATATATATATATATATATATATATATATATATATATATATATATATATATATATATATATATATATATATATATATATATATATATATATATATATATATATATATATATATTAGCAAGACCTCTCTTGGGAAGAGTCTCCCCCGTATGCAACATAACAAAAAAATCAAATGGCGATGGCGTATATTCGATGTCCTCCTCATCTGGAACATAATCTTGAGACAACCCATCTTATATGCAAAACGAAGTAGAAGAAAGTAAGATGGATAAATGTCATCAATACATAATGATTAAATTAACAAACAACATTTTTGTTCATATGAAAGATGTTACACCTCTCCTCTTTGGTAGCCGCCTCCACCAATAGACGAGTCTCAATGTATTGTCTCTTCCACTTCCGAAACACAAAACATGTGATCCCACATCGCTAACAAAATCTAGGCCTTCCCAAAATGTTGTAAGTTTATTCTATAAATACTTGTCCTCTTGAGATAAGTTACCAATCGTATTTATATACGTATTTGGACTGGTTTGGAACTAGAACTTAGGAAATTTGTCAATACATCTTAAAGGAACATTGAGCTGAATCTCGCAGATACTCTTGTGAGCACTAATAATTAGAGGTGTGGCCAAATAACATTGGTCCTTAAAGTTTTCCAAGTTGTTGGCATATACCTCAAATATCTTTATACCTTGTCTAAGGTAGATCAAACTTTGGCCTCGTTCTGAGTCAGATGAAGTACATTAGATGTTAAAAAGATGAAAGAAGAGTGTCATAATCGGTAGACCATTTTTCTACTTGCACCAGTATTGATAACTTTGATGTAGGCTTAACACATGGGATGCAACTACGAAGGAGAAATACCCATGTGGATGAGAATTTCCACCTATATAAAGGGAATTCAGAACCTTATCCTACATAAGAGACTACACAATCTATTGCCACTCTCAGGGTGGTAAGACCCCTCAATCATACAAATGACCCACTTTAGTGATAACATTATCTAGACCTTTCTAAGTTACAAAAGTAGAGATTATGTTCAGAGTTTATTGATCCATCAAAGAATCTCACAATTCTGTTGATCCTCTCGACTATTTGTTGCTTTTCTCTCAAAAGGCAAAAAAGAATTATTGTAAGTATAAACACGAAAATGAGATTCCAACCACCACATAACCTTATCATTAGCTGTGTCACAATCAAAAGTACATATGTTTTCCCTAATATAAGTTTTAGCCTCCCGCTCCCTCTTAAAGTTACTTAGATGCTTTGGGTTAGTTAAAGGAAGATTTACTAAAGAAAACCCATAACAACTTCTTTAAGGCTAATAATACCAGAGATGTTCTCTCCTAAAACAAAAATATCGTCCCTTAATGGTTATCATGGCATCCACACCCCAGGGCACTAGTGAAAAGAAGACAAAGAGATAGAAAGTTAATATTGTTACCTTAAGAAGCCCACAACTTCTGAAGTGTAAAAAGATCGAATCACCAGAAGTCTAAGAAGGATGTCAAAATAGGCAAGCAAAAATGAAGAGAAAAGAGAACGACGATACAATGGTTCAAGAACAAAAAAAAGGGGAAAAGAAGAGTAAACACTTGGTGAACAACGAATACCAATAGAAAAATTAGTTTTTTCCTTTAGGTATATATAGACATTGGGGAACCCCACAATCAGTAGAAGATGAAAGAGCACTAAAGAACATTCAACGACCCAAATCTGACCTCGATTCTGCAGCCTAGCTCCATACTTGATAATAAGGACTTAGGGGGGACTATTTTGGGCCGACCAAATGGCACAACAAGAATGGTCCAACACCATATGACTAATTCAGAACATCCTTACTTAAGATCGGTGACCAATAGACTATCATTAGAATGCGATACACCATATATGAACCTCTCGCACCATCCAACAGTCTATTGCATTCCTCGTTGTGCCTGGGAGCAGTTTTAACCACCAACCATATATAAACTTGGTTCCGCGCCATAACATATACTATTTCATTCACTCTTGTAAAATTCAGATGTTTAACGTCACTAATGTTAATCTTACAATTACACGCACTCTACCGTAACAAAGACCAACATCGTCATATTGGAGAGTTTCATACCAACACGTCATCAATCTTCATTCCGGATTGGAATAATAATAAAGTTAATTTACTTAATAGAAAATTTTATTTTGAAAATTAATTATTAAATAATGAATTATTAAGAGAATTGATTAATTAAAATCAAAATTATTCTTGGAGTCAATTTACTTCCACTCACTATACATTATTGTAAAGATTTATATTTATCATTTTTATTACTTTCCCATATAATTGTATTTAAAAGAGTAATAATAATTAACTATTTAGATATACAATTACTCAAAAAAAATAATGAATAACAACATCAAGGACCAAAATAAATAAAAACAAAATGACTAACCCCCCTTCTTCTTTCTTTTCTATTGATAAACTAAAACCTCTTCTTTTGTTTGGGGCTAAAATAGAGAAAACCATGCATACGTCACCATTTGCTTTCTTTGAGCTTGGCGCCAACAAACACTGTGATGGAAGAAAACGATAATTGGTGTTTTTGCAGAGGTGGAATCGATGAAGAAGAAGACGACAACGCTGTTGCGTTCTTCATGAGAGGAAGATGATTAAACTATGCGGTATTGGGAAGAGTAACATTTTAGGTATTTTACTATCTATCAATATCATTCACACACTTCAAATTTTGTTTTTTTTTCTACGGAAACAAATTCCGATCAATATTGAGTGTAGGTACGGATTAGTTCATTTTATCTTATCTAGTGACATAAATTTTGTGAAATTGATTAGAAGAAGTTATGAAAATTACTTATAACATTTTTAACAGGCTTTTTTTCAACTTATTTTCATAAGTTTTTTAATGTAAAGTATGAAAAGATCTTATAACATATGCAAAAACAATTTAACATGATTTTATCACTCAAACAAATGGAATACAGTTGTATAGTTAAGGCATATTGTATAAATAAATCTCTCATCCAAACAAAGAAAGAGAAAGTTGCAACTTCACGTCGTCAAGCCCCTAAAGCAATTAAGGAAAAACAACTGCCCAGTGTTGAATAACAAAAAGGGCCAAAATGTTACATCAAAATAAAGCAATTTTAGGTTCAAGTTAATTAACACTTGGGTAAATCAGCTGGTGGTGGAAGCAGCTTCTGATTTGGGAGTTTTCCATCCAAAACAATCCATGCCATCCTAAGACCCCAACTTGTATGGACTTCCAAGTGACAATGCATGAACCATACCCCTGCATTGCAGTTCAAACAAAATTAAAGATATGTAATTGCATTCTTTCTTTTTGTAATCTATGAGTATGAACCAATATAACTTTTCATAGTATGAATAAATTATGAACTTACCTGGATTATCTGTTAGGAATCTGATAGCAACCCATCCACCAGATGGGATGCCGACTGTGTTCCTTTCAACGGGATCAACAAGATTGAAGTTTGATGGGTCCTTACTTGGATCATAGTTACCAAATCCTTGTCCAACAACAAAGAAGTTAAATCCATGCAAATGGAGAGGATGACTTTCCGCACCAAGAATGCTAGTGTCCTGCATCACAAGCTCCACACTTGTGTTGAAAGGAAGAACCACAACCTTTGTTCCATTGCTCACCATGGTGTTGTTTGGTGGGTTTCCAGTATAATTGAATGGGTGCAAGGGACTGCTTGGAAAATAAGGGGCGTAGACCCCCCTGGATTGCCCAAAGAAGTGAGATTGGAGAAGTGCAGTGGTTGGGAGTGTGAAAGATACATTGTTCACTGATGCTGCAAACATTGTTCCATTGGGTCCCTGACAAGTTTGGTTTTTCTGACAGGGATTTGTGCCGAGGCCTACCGTGAAGAAAAGGCGCTTATCAACTTTCTGGGGAACGTTAGCTGGAAATAAGACACTAGCTAGGCTACGGAGTTTGTTGGTGAAATTTGTTGCAAAAGAAGTGTCATTAAGTGCTGGGAGAGTAGGTTTGAATAGTGAAACAACTCGGTTGAGATGATTATTAGATGGGGATTCATATTCCAAGATACCAGCAACAGTTGTGTTGTCAAAAGTTCCAAGGCCAGTGGCATACGGCCTAGCAGTCATTAAGAATGCCGCACTGGGATATTGAGACTTGGTCTTGAGAAGAACATTAGTGGTTTGGCCAGGTGCAATAAGGATTGTGTTAGTCTCAAAAGGTTTTACATAAACTGCATCTGCTTCGACAACTGTGAGGGTGTGATTTGCAATGCTGAAGAATAACTCATCATTTAGTGCAGCGTTGATCAAACGTAGAAGGTAAGTCTTTCCCGGCTTCACCATTAACTTGAATGTATCTGTAATAAATGATTTTTTACAAGGGTTTCAACCATATTGCTGATACCATTTCATAAAGAACTCTGCTTTAAAGAAATTGGCGCCTAAACTTGTGAATGTTCATTTGGTGAGTGTCTTTTTTTTTCTTCGTATTTTCTATTGTTATGAAGTGGAATATGATGTAGTTATGTATAAGACTTCATATTCAATTTTAGTAATTATTTGCATCAATATTTTAGTATATGGGGACTATTCTTAGAAGATACACTTATCTGCACTTGATACCTTTTTTAGAGCAGTTATAGAATGGGCCTGGAAGTCCATTAATTGTGTAGGCTTCAGAAACATTTGGTCCTCCCCCACTTTGCAGGGCTTGTGCTATGATAGCCTCAGTATCTGCATTGAACCATTCCCCTAAAAAATTGAAGAAATAAATATTAGTTTGTGAAAATTTAAAAAGGGTAGAATAATCTCTTGAGCAACATATCATTACCAAATATGATTGGAACTTCCTTGTGTGGTTTTGCAAAAGGATATTGGACATTTTTCTTGGGAAGTATGATGAGTGGACCATAGACAGTTGATCTTAACCAAGATATATGGGCATGCCAAAAGAGTGTTCCTCTTTGGCCTTTGATTGTGTAATTGTAAACATATCTTTGACCTGTTTGGATGGGGCATTGGGTCACATATGCTGGTCCATCAGCCCATCCTGTTTGAAGTTGTCTAATGCCGTGCCTATATAAAAAATAGTAAAGTTTTTTACACATTAATTTTATTCTCAAATTTTAACACACTACTTCTTTGTACTAGCAATTTTGTTTTGGAAATAGAGTTCTGTTTACCAGTGAATGGAGATGTTATGCTGCACATGATTAACCACTTTGATTAGAAGATTGTCACCTTCTCTAGCTACAACGCGAGGTCCTGGAAATTGACCATTCACTGTCACCATGCTCTTGCTGTGGCACAGTCTTGTCACATTTTGGTACATTATCTGCATTAGTGAGTGACCTCAATTTTGTTACATGAAGACTAAAGAAAGGAAAAGAAACTAAAATGTACAATTAATAAGTGTTTTAAGGAAGTAGAAGTACATCAAAATGGTAGTGTCTGGTTTTTCCTGCCAATGCAAGCTCAAATGTACAAAAAATGATCCATGATAAAGAGAACAATGGGAATTTATGTGACGATAAAAGGGAAACGC
Organism: Lathyrus oleraceus; assembly: GCF_024323335.1. Lineage (NCBI taxonomy): Eukaryota > Viridiplantae > Streptophyta > Magnoliopsida > Fabales > Fabaceae > Lathyrus > Lathyrus oleraceus. The sequence goes on along the minus strand of NC_066581.1, from coordinate 363,901,243 downwards.
CCATGTTTCTCTATGAATGTATGATGAAACAATGTTGATGAAATGAGACACAAATTCTGGTCTATATAGAGAGAGAGAAGTGAAACTACATGGTTGTTTGATTTGAAGATAAAAAATCTAATGTGATTGAAAGAGAAGCTAGTAGAAATCAAGATTGTTGTGTTTGAAGGAGAATAGTAGTTAGAACAACTTTAGAGTGGTGTCAAAGACATTCAATTTTGTTTCATCTCCTTCTTGTCCAAGTCAAATTATATTGTTCTGATTATTATATCTGTAATAGATTTCATTCACATAGTTTGTTTGTCAATAGACAGTATAGGGTATGTGAGATTGCATTGGTCAGATATCACTCTCAACATGTTCTTGTTTCCAAAGTAAGAGAGTTGTATCAAATATTTCACTTCAGAGGTTAGATATTAATGTCATGTTTTATATTACCACAAACAAAAACAAGAATAGTTTGCATGAAAAGTAGACCAAATCTGAAATCTGTTTTCTTTAAGTAGATAGAATAGTGGAAATATTACTAGGGTAAGTTGTCACGTGCGCATGGATTATTATCAAATCAAAAAGGGAAATGTTTTAACATAGCGGTCCAATTAACTCGGATGCATAGTAGTAATTTAAAAAATAGTTCAAATTAAAAAAAAAAAAATTATAAATAACATGTCAAAAATATAATTATATATTAATAAAAACTATATTTAATTATTATTATTTTGATTTTTGATTAACCTCATTTTATATATATATATTGAGTTTTTGTCATGCATTTTTTATTTTTTAGATTTTTATTTTATTTTTAATAATATTAATGAAAAAAAATCTGAGGCCTTTCAAATATCGAGGTTCTATATTGTGCTGCCTGCACAAGGTTAACTTTGATAACACTTAGTTTGCTTAGGTGGTTTTACTTGGGTGATTAGTTACATCTTTATTTGAATAAATATGGATTATCTTATTTCAAGAAAATAATTAGTTTTCTAAACTTTATGAACAAGAAAGGTTTGAAATCATCATTTCTCGTAATTCAAAATATACTTTTTCTTTGTATGATTGATAATAACTCAAATTGAACTCTATTGATTGGCGGTCTGACTTAAGTAATATTATAATTCAGAACAACTCTAAAGAGTCAAATACTTTCACTTTATGTGTTGGCATCAATTTTGATAAAACTTAGAGTTATCACGAGTTGTCACGCGTGTTGTCTTGACATGTGATATCAGCTTCCTGCAGGATGTTTAAATATGGTTGTGCAGGATTTAGCTAAGATGTCAGACCCGATGTTAAGACATGTGTATACAGAACATTCAGTCTGAATGTTATGTATCTTAATATTGCGCTTTTCATGCAAATCTGTGTGTGATTATGTGGAGATTGAATGCGCTATTCAAGGAGTAATTTGATTTAAAACCATAATTATTTATTTTCCAATAAGGGATGATTAGTTGTCGTTACTTAGAAGATACGCAAGGAAAATAGAATTAGGGTTTTAGGCTGCCCAGGCCCATTCAAAAGCTTCTATTTAAAGGCCATGTAAAACCTGGTTTAAACACACAAGAAGCAAATGAAAGAGTGAGAGAGTTTTAGGGTTTTAGTCTTGTGTGAGCTTGTGTATTGTGAGCCATTCATTCATCTTATTGATGTTTGAATTGGACTGACTTTTGTGTTGTAATTTGTCCACTCTAAGCTTTGAAGCACGAGTGTGTGTTTACTTGGTTGAAGCTTTTAAGCAAGATCAAGTATGTGTCCTTGAAGAGTGTCTTCTTTCTTTGTAATATTTGTTTTTATATCACTGTTGTGGTTGAGGGGGAGTGAGTAGCGTCTCATATCTAAGAGTTCTTAGATAGAAGTCACACGGGTAGAGATTAGGTGAAAAGACTGTAACTTGAAGTTGTTTACTAAGAGTCTTTGAACAATTATGTTTAGTGGATTTCCTTCCTGGCTTGGTAGCCCCCAGACGTAGGTGAGTTTGCATTGAATTGGGTTAACAATTGCTTATGTCACTTGTTCAATTTTTTCTTTGTTTTTATCCTGTTCATATTTTAGTTGTTGTTCAAATATTAGTGTTGTGACATTACCTTTGACATCTCAGATCTGATACCAGAATTTCAATTGGTATCAGAGCAGGCATTCTGCTCTGATTCTGGGTGAGATCTTGGGACGTTACTTTCTGGTACTATGGATAGAGACGGAGGATCTGTACACAGACCACCTGAGTGCTATAAACATTTCTAAGAATCCTATTCAGCACAGCAGGACAAAACATATTGATATTCGTCACCATATTGATATTGGTATCTCTAAGAACCCTATGCAGTCAATCCTTTAACAAGCAGCACATTATCAAGGTTAGGGACTCCAAGACAGTTCAGCTTTCCAATCCCCTTGATTTCACCCTTTGCTCCATCACCAAAAGTTACATAGCTGGTGGCATGAGGTTGAAGGTCAATTAGCAGGTTTTTGCTTCCAGTCATGTGTCTGGAGCATCCACTGTCAAAGTACCAGTCTTCTTTGGCTGAGACTCTGAAGGAAGTGTGAGCTATCAAGTTAGTAGCACCAGTCCTAGGAACCCACAGTTTTCTGTTAACAGGGATGTGTTGTTTGGGTCTAGGTTGATGATGAGTATGACTAGGATAACCATACAACTTAAAGCAGAATGGTTTTATGCGGCCAAATTTCCCACAATAATCACATCTCCGTCTTTGGTGTTTTCCTTTATGTTGTCTTTCCTTGTGATGTTAAGATACCTGATGTGACATCTTTGGTTTACTACCAACGGGACTACACTCAGGAGAGGATTCATTGAACCCAAGGCCAGTCATATCTCCTGCCATCTTTCCAGTCTGGAGGATTTTGTCTAAGGTGTCAGATCCATTGTTTATCATTCTGACATACTTCGTCATCTTATCCAGTTTGGAGTTCAGGAACACGACTTCGATCTTCAACTTAGAAATGGTTTCTAAGTGTTCTGTCTTCTCATCCTCTAGTTGGGTTATCAATTTCTTCGGATTCTCCACTTGTTGACACACTTCTTCACTTCTGAAACACAACTTCCTGTAGGTAGTAGCTAATTCATCAAAGGTTACTTCATCATCACTGGAGTCTTCATCAGAATCCCATCTTCCAGTCAAGGCAGTCACAAGATTGACATACTATCCTTCTGTTTCACTTTCATCATACCAAGTAGCAGCAAGACTCTTCTTCTGTTTCTTGAGATAGGTCCCACATTCAGCTCTAATATGTCCATACCCTTCACATTCATGGCACTGAATTCCTTTGCCCTGTTTGGATTTTTCCTCAGATTTTGTTCTTCTTCCAGCATCATTGGACCTACTGATGTCAAATGAGTTGTTCTTGACATTAGACTTTGACCTTACATCCATCCTCTTCAGGAGTTTGTTGAATTGTCTCCCAAGTAATGCTACATCATTTGCCAGATCTTCATCAGTATCCTGACTACTGTCTTCCTCTTTCTCTTCAGTGTTTGACATAAAGGATATGCTTTTGACTTTATTTTCTGATCCATCACTCATTCCCAACTCGAATGTTTGGAAGGATCCAATTAGCTCATCCATTCTCATCTTGCAGATATCTTGAGATTCTTCTATGGCTGTCACTTTCATGGCAAATCTCTTGGGAAGTGACTTGAGAATTTTCCTCACAAGCTTTTCATCTGACATCTTCTTACCCAGGGCTCCTGAGGCATTAGCGATTTCAAGGATATTCATATGGAAGTCATGAATACTTTCATCTTCTTTCATCCTCAAATTCTCAAACTTAGTAGTAAGCAGCTATAATCTAGACATGTTCACTCTATGTTGGTGTAAGCCCTAAAGGCCAATACCTTTTGGTACTTGTATCAAATTATTTATAATAAAAGGCATTTTCTTTATTATGGTTGATTAATAAAGTCCCTGGAATAGATAGTCCGTTTAATGTATTAAGTGTGACTTAATCATGAGAGCACATTAAACATAAGGACACTATTCCTAAAGTATCCGTAGTCGAGCTTTAGTGTGAAGTGGGATAACATTAAAGCATTAAGACTATTATGTTTGTAGACTGATGATCACATCTCATGGATCATGGATAAAGAGTTATCAAGTCTTAAACATAGGTATGAATATTAGGAGTAATATTTATACCGGATTGACCCGCTATGAGAATACTATATAGAAAGTTATGCAAAGTGTCATAAGTTATTCTCACGGTGATAATAGTGTATACCACTCTTCGACCTGAAACCACTATGGATCCTAGATGTAGAGTCGAGTGCTTTATTGCTGATCCAACGTTGTCCGTAACTGGATAACCATAAAGACAGTTGATGGGTTCTCCACGAAGCATGCTGAGGGACATGAGTGACCTAGATGGAATTTGCCCATCCTGCATAACAGGATAAATGTCTATGGGCCCAATATTGAATTGGACAAGGATGACACGGTCTATGCCTTGTGTTCAATATAGACATAAGGGCAAAAGGGTAATTATACACATAAGTATTATCACAGAAGGAATTGTCAGATCACATGACATTTTCGTGTCTTGGGTAGCAGTGATGTGTTGCTAGATACCGCTCACTGTTTATTATGTTAAATGCGTGATTTAATATAATTGCCAACGTCACGAAAACCTACAGGGTCACACACAAAGGACGGATTGATGAGAAATAGAGTAACTAAGGAATACCGTAAGGTACGGTGCCCTTAAGTGAATTATAGAACATCGTAAGGTACGGTGTACTTGAGTAGAATACGAAATATGGTAAGGTACCATGGGCTTAAGTGATTTTTGGGCATACTATAAGATATGGGCCAAAATACACTTAAGTGGGCTTTTTAGCTTGAAGCCCACACAATTGGTTCTATAAATAGAACCCTTGTGCAGAAGCATAAAATAGCGGTTGCATTATTTTCGTTTTCTCTCACTCTCTCTCTCTCACTCAAAGCCTTCATTCGTACCAGCTAGCACTGAGATTGAAGGAACCCGTTCGTGTGGACTGAGTAGAGACGTTGTCATCGTTCAACGTTCGTGATCGCTTCGTGGATCAGCATCAAAGGTTTTGATCATCACAAGAGATCTGCACCAAAGGTTTCAATCGTCACAAGAGGTAAATATTCTATCACTGATCACGACCATTCGTAAGGATCTCTAAAGGAGAAAATTTTAATTTCCGCTGCGTTTTGGACCGCAATTCTCCTTCACTCTAGAGGTACATTCATGAGTGATTTTGAGAATATTCCAAGCATCTTTAGCCACCTCACAGTTGTTCACCAGTCTGAAGATGTTCTTATCAACCCCATTGAATATATCATTCAATGCTTTAGAGTTTCCAAGAGCTAGTTCATCCTCCTCCTTGGTCCATTCTTCCTCAGCCTTCTTATCAGTTGTAACTTCTCCTTCCTTAGTAGTGAAGGGATGTTCCCAGCCTGTTAGAACAGCCTTCCAAGCCTTATTATCCAAAGATTTCAAGAAGTCTACCATTTGAGGTTTCCAGTAGTCATAGTTAGATCCATCCAGAATTGGTGGTCTGTGTACAGATCCTCCGTCTCTATCCATAGTACCAGAAAGTAACGTCCCAAGATCTCACCCAGAACCAGAGCAGGATGCTTTCTCTGATACCAATTGAAATTCTGGTATCAGATCTGAGATGTCGAAGGTAATGTCACGACACTAATATTTGAACAACAACTAAAATATAAACAGGATAAAAACAAAGAAACAATTGAACAAGTGACACAAGCAATTGTTAACCCAGTTCAGTGCAAACTCACCTACGTCTGGGGGCTACCAAGCCAGGAAGGAAATCCACTAAATAGAATTAGTTCAAAGACTCTTAGTAAACAACTTCAAGTTACAGTCTTTTCACCTAATCTCTACCCGTGTGACTTCTATCTAAGAACTCTTAGATATGAGACCCTACTCACTCCCCCTCAATCACAGCAGTGATATAAAAATAAATATTACAAAGAAAGAAGACACTCTTCAAGGACACATACTTGATCTTGCTTAAAAGCTTCAACCAAGTAAACACACACTCGTGCTTCAAAGCTTAGAGTGAACAAATTACAACACAAAAGTCAGTCCAATTCAAACATCAATAAGATGAATGAATGGCTCACAATACACAAACTCACACAAGACTAAAACCCTAAAACTCTCTCACTCTTTTGTTCGTTTCTTGTGTGTTTAAACCAGGTTTTACATGGCCTTTAAATAGAAGCTTTTGAATGGGCTTGGGCAACATAAAACCCTAATTCTATTTTCCTTGCGTATCTTCTAAGTAACGACAACTAATCATCCCTTATTGGAAAATAGATCATTATGGTTTTAAATCAAATTACTCCTTGAATAGCGCATTCAATCTCCACATAATCACACACAGATTTGCATGAAAAGCGCAATATTAAGATACATAACATTTAGACTGAATGTTCTGTATACACATGTCTTAACATCGGGTTTGACATCTTAGCTAAATCCTGCACAACCATATTGAAACATCCTGCAGGAAGTTGATATCACATGTCAAGACATCACGCGTGACAACTTGTGATAACTCTAAGTTTTACCAAAATTGATGCCAACACATAGAACCAACAATTTTTTCCTCGGTTATATTCAGATACCGAAGGAATATGTGGTATTTATTTTAAAAATAAATAAAACATGGCGCGCCTTGACATTATACCTTGTTTTTTTTGTTGGGAGAAGTGAAAACTTTATCATGAAATGTATAATTTATAGTAGTGATGTTACAGAACTTCAAGAGATTTATGAAGAATGCGAAAAGGAAAATAGAAGAGCAAGGAAAATATGAAGAAAAGAAACTATCCATTCCAACATGCTACAACTGCAGAAAGAAAAGACATATCAAATCATTATGTCCTCTACTCAAAAAGGCTAATAAAAATTTCAAAAAAAGGAAAGAAAGTGTATGTCACGTGGGAAGATAATGATATGAAATCCTCAGATGATGAAGAAGAAAAGCCAACATTTGTCTAATGACAAATCATCAAGAAGATGAGGTAACCTCTCAATTTTTCTATCATGATTTATTTAGATTATGTAAGAAACTAATCAAACAAACAAACAAACTAGAACAAATTACCGTCATGACTAAGGATAATATCTCCTCTCTTAAATCTTGAAACAAAATCCTTGAAAAAGAAATAGAACGTCTTAGAGAAGAAAACTAAAACCAAAACATTTTTTCATCAAATAATGAACCTAACACATATGATAGTTGCGACAACTTAAAAAAATGAAGTTTGTGATCTTTAGAAAACACTTGCCAAGTTTACCAAAGGGAGGGACAATTTAGAAGTCTTATTAAGAAATCAAAGGGCCTCCTGCAACAAAGCCATATTAGGTTATGAGCAAAAACAAATAGCAAGAACTTTGAGAACATGTGCAAAGACTAAGTATACATCTCAATACAATATATTAAATAGAAATTATTGCAAGAAAGAAGGTGACATTGCCATGTTCAGTTTCATTAAAAAAAAGCCATGAAAGCAAAGAAGGACATCCATTTCATACTTTTATAAAAAAGTCTATGTGAACACAATACCAAAATATCAACTAAATCCAAGAAGGCTCACATTCTAGTGACAAGGAAGAAAACTGTTTATGAAACCAAAAAACAAGGAGCCAAATGATATGGGTACCTAAAGTTAAGAACTAACTTTTTTTTACAGGAATGCTTTACAATCTCAAATACTAAACTAGATTAAGACTCGCGCGATGCGCGGGTGATAAAGAAGATCGTGTGGATAGTAAATAGAAGTTGTTGAAATAAAACAAAACTTTATTTACGGTAGATATTATTTATTATAAAAATTCTAATATAGATAATAAGATTAGCATAACAAAAGAAAATAGTCTAATTTTAATTGGAAATTAATATATTTAAAAATATGAAAATACAAGGTGAGACATCAAAATAAATGTTAATACATGAAAGAAACTTCAAAATTAGAATCAATTTTTATTGTTTTTGGTTTTTTTTAGAGGAGCCTTTTTTGTTTCTTTGTTTTGTTTTAATAGATTTTTGAGTCTTTAATTTATATATGAGAAGTGACTCATCGTCAAGGATAATATCTGAAGTTCATTGTTGCTACTATTATTTTTTGAATTCCCTTTGATATATGCTTTATCATCTAATTATATTATGATTAGCCTTCGTTTAGCCCTGCGAGTTTTTCTTTTTCTTTTATTGTATGGTTTACCATTGATGTTGTTGAAATTCTGGTATCAGATATGAGATGTCGAAGGTAATGTCACGACACTAATATCTGAGTAATGCAAACAGGATAAAGATAGAGAATAGTAATGCAAGAGACACAAGCAATTGTTAACCCAGTTCAGTCCAACTCACCTACATCTGGGGGCTACCAAGCCAGGAAGGAAATTCACTAAAATAGAATCAGTTCAAAGACTCTCCGCACACTTCAACAAGTTACAGTCTTTCTCACCTAATCTCTACCCGTGCAATTTCTACCTAAGCACTCTTAGATATGAGAACCCACTCACTTCCCTACAATCACACCTGTGATTTTAAACAACAATCCCTTGAGAAAAGAAAACACTTTTCAATAACACACACTTGATTTTACTTCACAGTTTCAATCAAGTAGACACACTCTTGATCTTGCTTCACAACTTTGATCAAGAAGACACACACTTGATCTTGCTTTACAACTTTGATCAAGAAGACACACACTTGATCTTGCTTCACAACTTTGATCAAGTAGACACACACTCTTGCTTAACAGATTTAGAGTGACAAATTACAACCACAAATCAGACCAATTCAATCATCTATGGATGACTTGAATGGCTTACAAGTCTCACGACTAAACAAGACACAAACCCTAGCTCTCTCTCTATATTTCGCTCAATATTGGTTGTATGTTCAATCAGGTTTTCCAAGTCCCTTTTTATAGAAGCTTTCAGTCGGGCTTGGACATCTTGAAAACCCTAAATCTATTTTCCAATTAAATCTTCTCATGACAGCTGGTTAGATCTCTTTGGAAAATAAGTAAATCAGGTTGTAATCCATGATTGAATGCGCCTGCAAATCAGATCTTCAATCATACATAGATTGCCATTAATTGTGCAACCACAAACACCAGACATTCATACTGAATGTTCTGTGTACAGGATGTCATGACATCGGGTCTGACATCCTGGAACAATCCTGCATAATTCCATAATTCCATTTATAACTTCCAGCAGGTACAAACATATCAGATGCCATGACATCGTGTATGACGTCTTGAAACAATCATGCATGATCATGTCTTCCATTTGAACTCCAGCAGGTACACATCATCAGATGCCGTGTCATTATGACATTCTGAAACAATCCTGCATGATCATGTTCTTGAACTCCAGCAGGTACATAGGATATCTCATGTTAAGACATCACACATAACATCTTGTGAACACTCTTTGTTTTACCAAAATTGATGCCAACACTTAGAACCAACAAACTCCCCCTTTGGCAAATTTTGGCTAAAACATATATCTGTCCTTTTTGTTCACAAGAGAAACTATCAGCAGTTAAACAACAGTTTAAACAGCAGCAGAAGCAAATACAATTACTAGCTAAGCTACTAGTAATACACACATGCACAAAGGTACTTCTCCTCCCCCTAAATCTGTGCAACACAAACAGAATTACTAGTTATGGATGCAACTAGTAAGACACACAAATGCACAAGGGTACTTCTCCTCCCCCTAAACTTGTGCATACAACTCCCATGATAACAGCACCCACAACACCTGTAACAATCAGAATGTCATTTTGACATCTGCTTCAACATCACCTGTGCACCACATCAGACAACCCTTTTGACATCTGTAAACACATCTCCTTCTGTTCAGCTACATACATATCCTCACAACTCCAACTCCACATAAACACTTCTCCCCCTTTTTAGTCAAAATTGACCAAAGGTGACCAATTAGACAAAATAAATGTCAATTAGCCTAGCAGAGAATGTCAGATCAGATGTTATAACATTCAAAATGTTAAAACATAATTGTTTAGGAGATACATACCAACATTATACATAGTTGTGATAGCTGAGATAATGAACAAATCCATGGAACTCATTAAGATCCCAAAATATTACAAAAAGGAATCAATAAGGACTGCCACAAATTACACATATTTCAAAAAAAAATAAAAACTTCAGCATCCAAACAGCAAGGGGGGGAATAGCTTCCATAACATCAGCCACAACAGTCTTCAAAACAACCAACCCAAAACAGTCTTCATCACAGCACACACATCACAGTCTTCACCACAACAGTCTTCATACCAGTCTTCAACACAAGGGGGGGGGGAACCATTAATTAAAGGAAGAAGTATCATCTTCACCTTCAAAGCCTTCAGAGCTGCCACTAGATTGAGCATTTGACCTCTCACTTGAGGTATTGGCATCTGACTCTTTGGTCTCACCAGCCTTCTCCATTTCTTCCTTTTCTAGGCTACTAATAAGAACCTCCAAAGCCTTTTTTCTTGCCTTGGCCACCCTTATACCATTATCCAGTTCCTTGCAGGTTTCCTTCAACTGATCAATTAAACTCCCTTGAGATGCAGGCTCCTTTCTGGCAGATGTCATGACAATATCATTGACATGACTTCTCTCAAACAGTTTGTAATGAATGGATAGTGGGGGCTTTCTTCTTCTTGGAATGTCACTTGTATTAAGAATGCCTGGTTATTGGCTCAAGATAATATCACAAATGATGGATGGAAAGGCAATGGGCAGCTTCACTGCATTTGTGGAAGCATGTCTGATAGTTTGATCAAACATAAACTTTCCAAAGTCAAAGTCTATCTTGGTTCCAATAACATGAATGATTCTTCCAAGACCAATGGAGATGGTAGAGATATGATTAGTAGGCACCCAGTTGGCTGAACCAATCTTGTGTAAGATGGCATACTTGACAGTTAGCTTGCCAGCTGATAGGTGATTCCTACTAGGCCATTCCTTAACTTGGCCAGCTGTAATAGTCCTACAGACCTCATTGTCTGTAGTCTCTAAATCCACTCCTCCATCAGTTCCTCTTCCTAGGAACTTGTTGATTATGGTATGGGAGAATCTCATACATCTACCTCTTATAAACACCTTGCAGAATTCCCTGCTACTCCTTTCAGAAATATCCTCAGGGATATTCACAACAAATTCTTTTACCAACCCCTCATAACATTGGGGTAAACCAACAACTATTTTCATAAGACCAGCAACCTTAATTAACTCCATGACTTCCTTCACCTCAACAACCTCTTTGCCCAACTCTCTTTCAACTGCTACCCTCCTCTGAATGACAAACTTCCATTTTGCAACACCATCTTCTAAATGAAAAGAGATGTTATCTAAGTGCACAACAGCATCTTTGCCTGGAGATTTCTTAACAACCTACTTTTTAGCAGGGGAGATGTCTGGGACATCGTCTTCGACATCCTCATCAGAGTCAGAACTCTCTCTTTCTTTCCTCTTCCTAATCTCAACTTTACTCCAAGATTTTGAGGGTCCTACACCAGCAACCTGTTTCACTCTTCTTGCTGTTCTCATTTCAGCCACGTTCTTCCCTTTTCTGGTCCTCAGTTTCTTTGCTACGCTTGGTTTCACCAGATGAACCAAGGTGTCATCTTCTTCCTCAGAACTTTCTTCCTCAATGATATCCTCAGCAGTTTCATGAGACACACTTGCTGGTTTCTTGCTAGGTAGGATTTTACCTAGAGAACATAATCCCTCTGCAGCCACTTCCTTTTCTGATCTAGATGAGTCATCATCTTTCTCAGCTTGGGGTTCCTCCTCAGGTGAGGGGTCCCTTCTGGACAGAGGGGTAGAAACACCTTTGACTGCATGTCTTTCACTTAGAATCCTAGTAACTAGGTTCCTAATGGCACGATCAACATAATGCATGTCATTTGGAAGAGGAGATTTATCAGGGATATTACCTTGCTTACTTCCAGACATGGAAGAGGGGCCTGGGGCATCACCTGGTATCACACAGAGAGGAGTAACGTCCAACACTTCTTCATCTAGAAACTCCATGGAGGGAGTCTTTGCATGATGAGAGGGTTTTGACCCAGAGGATGATGGATGTTGAGACATGTTGTTGAACTTTTGAAAGAAATTTCTTTGCCCTAGCAAAGGTTTTCTGAGTAGTTTGATGAAGATGGAATGTGTTCAGGTAGCGTGTGCAAATGGCATAGATACTTTTTCTAATGCTAGGGAATGATTCATCATTAATGTGGCTCTTTCTTTTAATTGGGCAGACAATATTTTTGTTACCTTTTCCACTCCATATTAATTGCCATAATTTCTCAAGAATCCAAATCCCTAATGCCCCTCTTACATATTCAAATTGATTATCACTCAAATCCCTTGCAAACTTGTCAGCTGATTGCATTTCATGCTTTAGAGCTATGAATTTGTCTTCCACAAATTTTCTAATGGAGTGATGACAGCAAATAATGTGTTTGGTCCAACTATGCTGAATAGAATTTTTGGACATAGTTGTAGCATTCAGGTTGTCATAATACAATTTCATGACATCGTGTGTGACATTGTATGCAATCATCAGTAGTTTCAACCAACCCTGTTAAGAACAGTTGCTACCATCTGCTATATCTTCAGCATAAGCACCATTTTCATCTCTCAAATGTGTAGGAGCAGGTGTCCTCTCCATCTCAATCTTCTTAACATTGCTCTTGGCACTTTTGCTTTGAGATAGATACATAGGCCCTTCTATTTGCTTGACTTGTAGCCCAAGTCCAACAAAGCTCTTTCCAACTTCAGACTGCATATGACTAGTAACATGTTCACCCATCTGATCCAACCTCCTATCTATTTGAGCCATCATGAGATTTTCTTCTTTGAAAGTGATGTTAAGTCTGAGCTCCAGGTGTGACATCCTTGTCTGACATTTCCCACAGACTTGTCTTTCATCACTCTTGAGAGTCACTCTAGCAGATATACTCATCTTCATTCCTTTGACATAGGTACACTTTGAGGAATAACCAATTTGAGAGTTCCACATGTAACAGTTGTCTTTGGTCCTAATTCCTTTCATGATCACTTCACTGTCTTTGTTAGTAATCAGACATTCAGTTATGGTGAAGTTAACATTCAGACCTTGATCACATAGTTGACTGATGCTTATTAGATTTGCAGTCAAGCCCTTAACCAGTAGGACCTTGTCCAGTCTAGGCACTCCATGGCAATCAAGCTTGCCTATCCCCTTGATTTCACCATTTGCTCCATCACCAAAGGTTATATAGCTTATGGCATGAGGATGAAGTTCAATTATCAGGTCTTTGTTTCCAGTCATGTGTCTGGAACATCCACTATCAAAATACCACTCTTCTTTGGCTGAGACTCTGAGGGGAATGTGAGCTATTGGACTTGTAACATTAGTTTTAGGAACCCATTGCTTCTTGTTGACAGGCCTGTGCTGTTTGGGTCTGGGTTGATAGTGAGTCTGATGATGAACAGGGCTAGGATAACCATACAGCTTATAGCAGAAAGGCTTCAGGTGACCAAATTTCCCACAGTAATGACATCTCCATCTTTGGTATTTCCCTTTCTGATGTCTTCTCTTCTGATGTTGTGACATATGATGTGACATCACAAGTTTGCTTTTACTATGGCTGCACTTTGGTTTAGCTTGAGGTTTGCAACCAGTGTAACTGCACTCAGGCTTAGATTTATTATACCCAATGCCAGATTTATCTCCTGTTATTTGTCCAGTTTGGAGAATCTTGTCTAGAGAGTCAGATCCATTGTTTAACATTCTTACATACTTGGTCATCTCTTCTAGTTTAGAATTCAAGAACATAGCTTCAGTTTTTAACTTGGAGATGGTTTCCACATGGTCTGCCTTCTCATTCTCCAGCTGTACTATCTTCTGGCTTTCAACTTGTTGACTTTCATCTATCCTGGCCTTTAGAACCACTGCTTCTGTTTTTAACTTGGAGATGGTTTCCAAGTGTTCTACCTTCTCATTCTCAAGTTGAGTAATTTATTTCTTCTGGCTCTCAACCTGTTTACACAACTCTACACTTTTGTGACACAACTTTCTGTAGGTAGTGGCCAACTCTTCAAAGGTTACTTCATCATCACTTGAGTCTTCATCAGAACCCCATCTTCCTGTCAAGGCAATTACTAGATTTGTAGATTCTTCTGTTTCACTCTCATCAGACCAAGTGGCAGCAAGACTCATCTTCTGTTTCTTGAGGTAGGTTCCACATTCAGTCCTAATGTGTCCATACCCATTACATTCATAACACTGAACTTCTTTTCCTTCTTTGGGCTTCTCATCTGACCTTGCTCTTCTTCTATCATTGTTGGATTTACTGATGTCAGATGAGATGTTCTTGGCATTAGCCTTAGATCTTACATCCATCTTTTTCAACAGTCTGTTGAACTGTCTTCCCAGCATTGCTACTTCATTGGCCAAATCTTTATCACCATCTTGACTATTTTCCTCTTCTGTGTTGTAGCACCTCAAATTTGCACCCATCATTGTACATACATTTTCATATTAGGTCATAGCATATCATGGTCCATTGCATAGCATTGCATTGCCTCTTTTGCCTCAAGTGCAAGCCAATCAAGGAATTAGGTCAAACTGATCAGGAGATCAGTCAACCAAGCAAGCAAGTGCATTTCTCAAGGAGCCAAGGCCCTAGGGTTGTTCCAACATGTTCACATGACTTGGGGATCCATTTGAAGTGTTTTGGTCAAGGATTGGATGTTCAGAGGTCATCAGTCAATGCACAGTCAGTCAGAAACCCTAAAAGTCAACTGTTGGTCAACTGTCCATTTAATCAGTGATTTGATGATGGGATTTGGTTTGAGAGAGCTCATTCATGTCCCAATAGGCCTCATATATCATGTCAAACACCATCATGGAAGAATTTGAAGCCAGATCAGAAATTTCCAAAAATGGAAACTGGACCTGTAACTGAAACTTACCAAAAATGGAAAGTCTTGATCCTCAAACTTACATCATGATACAAGCTTCAAATGAATTTTTGCCCAACATGAAAGTTGAAGATCTTGTTCTCCCATTTCCAAAAAGTCCAAGAACTCTCAATTCCCATGTGTGGTTGGCAAGTTATGATCGAATCGATTTCAGAAAATCTTGAACTTCAAAAGGCCATATCTCTCAAACCATTTGGCCAATTTGGGTGGGGTTTTTTCCTACAAGTCACATTTGTTCCCCTCTTTCCAAAAATATAAATTTCATGAGCCAAAACTTCACCAATCAAAATGGAATTTTTTGACTTGTCTCATTTTAATTCAAGTTTGACCAAGGGTTGACTTTTTGATTTAGCATTCTTTAAACCACTTGGCCATTGGAATATGTTCAGAAATGTCATTTAAAGTATGTTTGCAAGCTCAATTATGCAGTACATATGGCCATTCTCTAACTTGCTTGAAATTTGGACAAAAGTACAAGTTTCACCAAATCCATCTCACCATCTCATTGGACCATGCTTGGTACCTCTCATAGCAGATTTCTAACATCATTTTTCTGTCAATTGGAACCTCATTTGCAGCCTACAAACCAACAGAAAAAAAGCCATTCTTTGCTTGCTTGAATTTTGGAAGAAAGTACATGTTTTCACTAAATCCACCCATACTTCCATAAACCATGGACTGTACCACAACATAGCAGAGTATTATTCATCATTTTTTCTGTCATTTGAAACACAACTAGCATCCATCAAACACACTGCACACAGAACTCTCTCTCAAAAGAAATTCACCTTGCTTTTGCCTATCAAGAAAAAGCTGTCAAGAACTTCCAAAAGTACCAAGCACTGCCTTGTCTTAAAACACTGTCCAAGCATCATTTTGAGACCAAGAGCAGCCACACAAGCCACACAAAATCAGTTGGCCTAAGCAGGAACTCACTCATGCTAAAAAATCACATCTTGGCCACTTATCATTTTCTGTCAAGAACTTCAAAAGAACAAAAACCTTGCCTGGCTTGATACAAGATTTCCTCATCATTTTCTGTCAAATAAGAACACTGGCAGCCACAAAACACACAACCAGAAACCTTGTTCTCTCATTCTCTAAAAATCCATCTTGCTTGCCTTTTTCAAAAACAGTCCAAAACTCTCAATGAACTAAGCCTTGCCTTGCCTAAAAAACCATCCAAGCATCATTTTGAACTGATTTGCAACATCATTTTCCACCTGTAAGCAGCAATAGCAGCACTGGTTTTTGCACAGCATCATCCATGACAGTCCAAATCTTGAGCCATTGCAAGGGTTACTGAACCAAGCCACCTTCATCAACCATCATGTGGAGGACCATAGCTCATCTGTTTCAACCTCTCATGGCTTAATCATCACTGCATCTCAACTGTGCTTCAAAATAGGTGAGTTTTCGACCTCAACCTTTTCAAAAATCATGATGTACATCTTATAGGTCTTTTCACCATGAACACAATGGGCTTTGATTCATAAAAAATGATTGCATATTGAGGGAAATACATGGATTTAAAGTTTCACCCTCAAATGTGTTTTTGTTTGGTTCTTGATTGTTAGTATGTTTTGATGAAAAATGATGATGGATTCTTGTTGACCTTGCCGTGCTGATCATGTCTGTATATTTAATTGCCATTTCTGGAAAATTTTTGGACGAAATCGAATTAGGGATGAAGATGACATAACTGTGTAGAAACCCTAGCTTTCAAATGTGTTTCCCAGAATTTTTGGTTCTCTTTCACGTGCATGGCTTGGCTTGATTCCAACAACCAATAGGAACATTTCGTTCCTTGGCCCAAAACGGCATCGTTTCAATTAGTGGCCATGGGAATTACAAAATTGCCACTGGCGTGGCATGGGACATATTAAAATAAGTTGTTTTCTTGATTCTTATTTCATTTAATTACTCAAACTTACAAAAATCATTGCGCTTTCATTTTTAATCCAAATTTGATGGGATTTTTTGCATCATGTCCATCTTGATCTCTACTTTTTTAGCACATTTTTTCCAGAATTTTTGGATGTTTGGTTTTTAATTGGTATGAGGGTTTGTGACATGTATGCATATTTTGTACACTTTGCCAAAACATTTGTGAAATGATGATACTTTATCCAATGGCTCCCAAATTTTTTGTGCTTAAACTAGACACACTCATGGTGATTTTGGTGTAGAGTTTGTGAATTTATCATTGCTGGTTTGTGAGATATGATTTTTTGAATTAGGGTGTGACAATTTGTGTCACACCATTGATGTCCAACTTCATGATTTTCATTACCATGCTTCTTGACCTCCAATTGATCTGATTTTTTGCATGAACCTACTCTTGTATGTCTAGTTTACATGTGAATTTTCTTGGAATTATTTGTGGCATTTCCTAATTGTTTGAGATTTTCTCCCCTGCTTGGTCATATGTTGACTTTTTGTGACACATGTTCCCATTTCATTTGTGAAATTCTCATACTTTATTAGATGGACATGAAATTTTACATGAGATAACTAGACACCCTCATCTTTGCCATGGTTTTGGTCCCATTCATTTATCATACACCATCTCTGATTTATGATTTTTCTAAGTTGATGCATGTTTGGTTGACTTCTTTGAGCATGTTCAAAATTGCTTTGACTTTCTGATTTTCATTGACTGCCTTCCACTTGTCCAAATGAGATGAAATTTGACATGCTTACCATGCTGTGGGTTGGGATTGATCATGATTTATTTGGTGATTTTTGGAAATGTTTGAGTTGACTTTTGAGCTAAGTCTTGCTGTGGACTCCTATGAGCTTCTGTTTGCCATGTTTTGACCTAACCTGTTCATGAAATGATGATGATGATTGGTATGGATGTGAACCCAATTGGTTTTGTTTCTTGAATGTTTGAACATGATTTTGGATGCTTGCCCTTTGCTGTTTTGACTTTTTCATTCTCTTTTGACCCTAGGCTTGTCCTAGTGGTCCTGTTACTCACTTTTGAGCTCATGTTTTCAGGTTAACCAACAAATGACCAATGAGACCAATTCTTTTTGACTGAGCTTGCTTAGATATCATTGTCTAACTTGTTTGTTTTGTAGGTGGCTTGGCTCCCATGCCTTAAGCCTTGTGCCTGGCACATTCACTTGCTTGTGTTGACTGGTTGACATCTGTTTCACTTTGATTTAACTTTGACTTGTATACTGATCTGTTTGACCATTTCAGGTACCTTTAGTTGCTTAGTTCTTTGAACTTACTTGGCTTTGCTTGTATAAGCAATTTGCATTGAGGTACGCTTCTAACTTCATGTAGTCTGGAAGACCTGGCCTGTTACTTGGCCAGGCAACTGTCTGAAGTCCTCCTTAAGAGGCAATGTTTGTGTATGTTTAATTTTGTCCTTGCATAGAGTCAAAGTCCTCCTAAGTGAAGAGGCAATTGGCAGAACCCAAGGGATATGCAACCTATCCCCTGCTATTCAGTGTGTCATCTGTCTTGCTCACACCACTGTGTTGATGCATTGCAGATACAAACCCAAGATCTTGTACAACTGTACAGCTGAGTCAGTTTTAAATGTGTAGAAGGGTTCCCACTTTCTGAACCCACACATTCTTGTCAAATGCTCTCCCTGGCCAGGGATAGAAGCAATGAGGCACACCCCTCATCTCCTTTCATCTTGCTTCACCTTGGCCCCTCAATGGCAAGGTTAAGAGCAACACTCACCCCAGTTCCAGAGGTTTGTTTGTTGAGGTTGATATGACCCCTCGACTAAAACCTAACCCTTGTTTGAGCCACTTGCTTGTGTATAGTGTGTGCTATCTGTGCTTGTATGTTTGTTTGACTTGCTTCCTGTGCAAGTTAGGATTGCTTGACTTGCTTCCTGTGCAAGTTAGGATTGTTTGACTTGCTTCCTGTGCAAGTTAGGATTGTTTGACTTGCTTCCTGTGCAAGTTAGGATTGTTTGACTTGCTTCCTGTGCAAGTTAGGATTGTTTGACTTGCTTCCTGTGCAAGTTAGGGTTAGTTTAGACGTGCTTCCTGTGCAAGTTAAGTATGTGTGTGTGGCTTGCTTCCTGTGCAAGCCATGCTTAGGATAGGTTGGCCCTTGTGCCATTTAGCTAGAAACCTTAACTTAGGGATGATTTGCATGATAACATCTAGGCTCGAGTCGTAGTCTCCCTAGTTGTGTCTCCCTCTGTTATCTGGTTAGGCTAGTCCTGTATCCCTCTGTAGGGGAACTACGTCGCCCTGATCCTCATACCAGATGAGGTACGTAGGCAGGAGATGAGCTGATCTCTCCGGGCGCCCTTTTTCTTTTTTGTGTGTGTTTGACAATTATAGGCTGAGTCCCCGACTCCCTATTAACTTGTTGTGCTGTTGTGTGCTTGGAAGCTGATGTAAGTCCATCGAGTGGCATTTGGGTTCCAGTGTGCGTGTGTTTGGTTCGGATGCTGATGTAAGTCCAGTGATTGGCATTCAAGCTCCACGTTTGCCTCTTTGTGTGTGTTTTGGTTCGGATGCTGATGTAAGTCCAGTGATTGGCATTCAGGCTCCACGTTTGCCTTTGTTTGTGTCTGTTTGTGTGCGTGTCAGCCGAGCTACGAATGCTCTGATTCTTCTCTCGTCCGAGAAGATACGTATGCATAGGATGCGATATCCTAGCGAGCATGCGTCGTTTCCCCAGTCCGAACTACTTCGACTCTGATGTCTATGCCTGATGGACTAAGTAGGCCCAGGATGCGACATCCTGCCGAGTCAGTTTCAGTCAGTTTCTTTTGTCTCTTTCAGCCAGTGCGTGTGTGTGTTTTGAGCAGTGTTTAGCAACCAATATTCCTTCCTTTTGTGCGTGGATCCCGTAGAGTACTACGGATGCGTAGGGGTGCTAATACCTTCCCTTCGCATAACCGACTCCCGAACCCATACTCTTTGGTCGCGAGACCATGTCTTTTCCTAGGTTTACTCTGAGCGTTTCCTTTCCCTCTTTTGGGATAAATAACGCACGGTGGCAGCTCTGTTGTTCTTGTTTCCCCGCCGGTTTTTCGCGTGATGCGACAGCTGGCGACTCTGCTGGGGACCTAGAGAAGTTGACCTGTGCTGGTCCATCTTCCCTGAGCGAGTCTCTCCTAGCGCTCTCTAGGTTAGGGTTTTGGTTGCTTTGTGCTGTGTTTATTTATTGCATTCATTATTTGTTCATTTCATTTATTGTTTGCATTTATTGTGTGCATTAATGTTTGCATTCATATTCATTATTCATTCTTCCTGGCTGGTTGTCTGTTTTTCTTTGTGGGGTGGGAGTCAGTTGAGGTAAAAGGTCCAATACCCAGACCATGAGTGAAATCTAGGAAACCTAGGAATAGAGTGATTCATGGGAAGCGGGTGGTGTACGCCACTTAGCGGAACATTGATATCACGAGCAGTTCAGACTCTGATGGGGTATTATCGGTGCATACATCGGGTGTGCACAAGATGATATTCTTGAAAGGGTTGTTTATCCTGCGTTTCTCTTGACCTTACCCTGGCCTAGACTACACCCGTGAGTGGGGAAGGGTTCATCATTACAGGTACAGTTGCTGATTGGTTGGTGATGTGTTGGTGACTCTTGGTACTGATGGTGACTGTGAATTATGGGGCATTTATTTCTGGGACGCCAGAGTTCTGTCCGTGGTTTATCAGCGGGTTCCGTTTATTTCGGATCCCCGGGCTGAGTTGAGAGTACTTGTTCAGAGGATCCGTTTGTCACCCGTTCAGTGGTTGTTCCTGTGAAGATAGCAATATAATCTCCGATTCCGTTTATTTCGGAACCCCCCAAGTTGGATTTATGGTGACTTGATCCCACAGATATGGCTGGTTCAGAGAAGTGTTGGGCTTTCAGATGACTTGGTGGCACAAGGGCCTGCATTCATGCATTTGCATCATATCATCTCGCATTCATCTGCATTCAACTCATGTCTGTCCGTACTCAGGGTCCATTATTTTTTTTTTTTAACTAAGACTCAGGTTGAGAGACATCCGAATGTTAAAAAATTGTTGATGAAATTTTATCTGTCTCAATGAAACCAAAAAAAAAAGAGAGGACTGAATATTCCTGGTACGGACGGACATTGCATGTGTGAGTCATACTAACCCATTTGCTGTTTTGTAGGTCTCAGTATTCAACCGGTGCGCATAGCTTGTCTGTTCAGATAACTTGCTGGGGGTCAACAAATCCAAGCTGATGGATCTTCTCAACGCCGATATCCTTGAACTGAAAGAGATGATGAGGGAGTTGTTCAGTGTTGTGCAAGGACTTGCCTTGGGGCAGAAAGCCATGTCTGAAAGATTGGAAAAGATTGAGAAATGGCTGATAGTAGAGAAGGTTCAGGGGAAGGCTCCGTCCTCCGAAGTGAACAAACCTTCTGGTACTGTAGCAAGGAAATCTTCTGACAGTGGTCCATTCAAGAGGGAAGTTGAGCCAGTTGGTGTGCCTGCAAAGAAAGAACGTAGTAAAGATCGTTATCATCCTTATGCTACCACTGTATCCACTCCTGTCAGCAAATCACCTGTTCAACAGCAACAACTGCCACCTCAACAGAAGACACCGAGAGCTGAAAGCCAGGTGAAGAAGAAGAAAGAGGACCGTCAGTTTGAGGAACCACCCGTGACTTACGCCCTTCTGTTCCAAAGGTTGATGGATCTTGCTTTAGTACGGCCAAGGATACTGATTCCCATAGAACAGCAGAAGAGGCCACCAAACTATGATGAGAATGCCAAGTGCGAGTTTCACTCTGGGGCACCCGGACACAACATCGAGGGCTGTAGAGCTTTTAAGCATGTCGTCCAGGACATGGTGGACTCCGAGACCATTAACTTGGCCCAGATTATGAAGGGGGATGTCAACCCTGCGCCCAGAAGGGGTCCTGTAAAAGTCAAGATGGTGAAGAAGGCCAAGAAAGGATTAGAGATGACTGAGGAGGATCAGCTAAAGGTTCCAATGGCTGTGGTCCCAAAACCTCTGGAACAGGATGGAGTTTTCCCTGTTAGTGATAATTCTTGTGCGATCGTCACCATAGAGGGAAGTGTATTGATGGAGGACCCGAACCAGAAGATGAAGAAGGTAGAAATGGATAATGTAAAATGCAAAGCACCCCGTCCGGCAGTTAAAACCGTCCAGGTAGAGAATGCCCTTGTTGCTGAGAAAGAGAAGAAGTTGTCCATTTCTTCTTATAAACAAGCTCTGGAAGTGGTGAAAAACAAAGAGGCGCAAGGCTGGGGAAGGATCATTGACATCGTGATAAAAGCAGACATGTTTGGGGTCGGTTATCAGCCGGGTCAAGAGTCGTCTAGACCAAATAGAGGATGTCGCCCACCATACACCTTCGTCAGCGCAGGGATGTTGGATCCTGGTCATGCCCGTTCAGTGGGTGAAGATGTTGACAGCGACCGCGAACTCGAGTTGTGGATAAAGTCGTGCGCACCAGGAAACTGGAAGGACTCCAAAAGCATCGCTGTCACTCATTCAGAAGAGTAGTATTTCTGTTTTTCAATTTTTGTTTGCATGAAAGCCATACGTTTTGCCCGAAACGTAATGGTCCATTGTAAGGGCCATCTCATGTGTTTCATTATGCAACATTTTGCATCAGTAATGAATGGATGTTTTTGTAGTTAAAAGCGGTGTTCCCTGTTTTTCATTTAATTTTGCAATTTAAAAAAGGAAAAAAACAAATAAAAATGGCAACGTTTTTTCATTCTCTTTCCTTTTGATTTTGTCTCGTTCCAAAGTGATTACTCTCCTGATCTCGCCGATAACGATTTGGTTACACCTCTGTATGACTTCGACAATTCGACCTATCATGCCAGAGGAAAAAGGCGAAGAAGATTGTGATTTGCTGGAATTAGCCAGGTCATTGAAACAAGAGGAGAAGGTGATTCAACCGCACGAGCAGCGATTCGAGATTGTTACTCCAAGCTCCGCCGAGGTTAGAAAGCAAAAGCTGAGGCCGACAAAGGATGAGAAAGAGAGGAGGTATGAATAGACTATCAAGATGCGAGCAGAGCTAATCTGAAAGATGGATTCCCGGTACATCACAATGAGGTATTGGTTGATTATATGGCTCAGGTCTCCGTGTTTATCTTCATGGATGGCTTCTTGGCCAAGACCAGATTGAATTGTTGCCAGATGATATGAAGTAAACCAGGTCCATCACACAAGGGGCACCTTCTTGTTCTGAGTTGATGTCGTTCCGTCACATGAGGCCGGTGCCACGTATCAGAGGTCTACGGTGACTTTGTTTCGTGATATGATTCATCGTGAAAGCAAATGCCATGTTGATGACATGATGGCAAAGTCCCAAGCAGAACAGGGGCATCCGGTAGACTTGGGGCAAGTTGTTTGACCGGTTGAGATAACTCATACTTTTGAGTCTGAATCAGTGCACTTATGGAGTGTTGTCCATCAAGCTACCGAGGCTTGTTGTGAGCGAATCAGAGGAATCGAGGTCAATCCTGCTAAAAAAAAAAAAAAAGAAGAGATAAATTGCAGGAACCTCTGATTCTGATACCTCAGTGAAAGAGATAACTGTTAATCCGGTACTTGATAACCCTCGAGGGGTCTACGAGGTGCGTATTGAGTCAGCATGACTAGTCTTGTCGAAAAGAGTATGCAATTTACCTAAGCAAAAAGTTTATCGACCGTGAAACAATACACTCACTGTTCGAAAAAACTTGATGTACTTCGGCATAGGCTGCTCGCCGACTGAGACAGTGTATGCTGATTCATACCACTTTGTGGATGTCCAAAATGGATCTGATCAGATATGTGTTTGGAAAGCTAGCAGCAACCCGTGGAAGGTCATCAACCAAGGAAGTTTGAGGTCCCTGATGAGGACATCTCGAGGTACTCCAATCGAAAGATTGAGAGTGACTGATCCCGGAGGAGGGGTCTGACCCCGAATCCGAACGGATTCCGATGTCTGAGGGGGAAAGAGATGAGGTGAATAAGTTAGTGCTTCCCGGATCCCAGTTGGTTGCACCAACAATGGTGGCTGAACATAAAGTCTGTATCCTGGATATTGAACCTAGGGATGTGCATCTACCTGGGACAGTGTCTTCCTCACGGATGTATGAGAAACCAGAGAAGGCTAAATGGATAAAGACTCAGAATGACACGTTGAGTCCAACCGAGGGAAGGGCTGACAGTTACTTGTCATGGGGCAGTTGTACCCAGTGAACGAAGCATGTTGTTAACCAAGAAGTATGACCTCGCGCGTACCACGTGGAAGAATTGGTTGAAAAGGATCCTTCCTCCTCAAGACGATTGTGGGGCAGATGGACAAACAATTATGAATGTCCGTTCGTGGTCAAGAGGGTCCCATCTGACAGAACCTTGTTGTTTATGACCACGGATGACGACGATTTTTCCATTCCCTGTGAATGCGGACGCAGTTAGAAAATACTTCGTGAAAGAAACCCGCTGGACAAAAAAAAAAAGAATAAAGAGTCCAGGCAAAAAATGGGCATCCCGGCGAACCAAGAAAAAGAGAAAGGTTCGGGCAAAAGTTAGGGATAAAAATAAAAGAAAAGAACTGTACACCCGGCAAGTTGAAAACCCGCAAGGGCGACTTGGGCAAAAAAGGGTATCCCGGTGGACTGAAACCCGAAAGGGCGGTCCAGGCAAAAGAGGGAATGAAACGAACAACTGCGTCCCGCGTGATCGTTTGTGCTCGTGATGACTTGGATAATCTCCGACAGAGACCGATCGGAAGCGCCTTGTTCAGAAGACAGAAGGTGCGGAAAGTCCTGAGGACATATGAGGTGTAACTGAGTGGGAACCCGATGAGATCACGGTTTTCACGTTGCCATTAGGATAGATTTTTTTATGTGTGCAATCACCTCTTTCCAGGGTTTGCTTCCTGTGTGTTGCTCAATTGTGAGCCATCTTTTATTCCAGTCAAATAAAGCGTGTGTTCGGTCAAATAAATTTTGTTTTTTGTGTCATTACTGTTTTGATTACGAAAACATCTATTCGTTTTGATAAGAATATTTGCATTTTAAAACATAGAGGTCCCTTCGATGCATGCTTATGAGGTTGAAATCTGGAAATATTACTCGGAAGTTTGAGTAACCTAAGTGTTGAAATATCAGAACACCTGGGGCATACCTGGGGCACGTTTTTATATAACGATCTCTTGTGCAAGTACTGTTGGACATATTCATTCACTCGTCAGTGGTGATGTGAAGCCTTTATGACAAGAGATCCCTGCAGAGCCAAATCAGGGGCAAGGGATAGTTGAACGGTGAAAAGACAGTGAAGGATTACGACGACGGTCCTGGAAAATTAATCAAGAAGACTCTTCAAAGTCTGATGATTGGAAAGTTTGTATGAATAC
This sequence comes from Lathyrus oleraceus, assembly GCF_024323335.1. Taxonomy (NCBI): domain Eukaryota; kingdom Viridiplantae; phylum Streptophyta; class Magnoliopsida; order Fabales; family Fabaceae; genus Lathyrus; species Lathyrus oleraceus. The sequence goes on along the minus strand of NC_066581.1, from coordinate 363,875,881 downwards.
CAGGAGTTCGATCCCCGTGGAGTACGGACGAGATTTGGAATACAAGATGATGGAGCAGAAAAGTCCAGAAGCATCTGGGAGTTCATAAAAGAGGAAAGCCGACACTATGGGTGGACGATGGATGCCGCTGTTCGGCGACTCGACAGGTGTTCCGTGTCTAATAAGCTGTATTTCCCCAGTAGGTGTGAGAGCGTTACCTCCATAACAGATTCGAGATCAGTGTCTCCTCAGCAAACCTAAAGGTGGCCGTATCCCCAGCGGAGTTGTGACTGTTTTCCAAGTCTGAAGCTGTCTTCCCAGCAGAGGCGGTGTTGATGGTTTTTTCCCAGCAAGGTTTGTCTTTCCCCAGCAGAATGGAAGTTGACCTGGTTATAGGATCCCCAGCACAGTTCCTGGAGTTCCCCGGTGTTGTCTCTGAAGGAGACGTGTGTTTATGCATTCATCATTTAGATAAGCATAGCATATTGCATCATTAGTGCATAGCATTTCCATGATCATGGGGCATTGTGTAAAACAAGAAAAAACTCATGCATCAACATAGCAAGCATATCCATTAGCCCTAGGCCGTGGTGACCAGCCGAGATTGGGTTGTTGGAAAGAGTTTAGCATCGCGCCATTGGATCGGCTTCAGAATTGGGTTCATCAGCATGGTCGAGAGGTTGGTGTTTTCCGAACAAGTGATTCCTCGGTCGAGTGGGTATCCCCATCAGTGTTACTCCCAATTGTTAGCGTCTTGCCAGCTTGGGTCTTTTTCCTTAAGCAGATATGGGTGTGTCTGATCTCTCCATGTAGAGTCTACCCCTTAAGCAGAAAGTGTCAATCTTTTCCTGCCATTTCCCCACTGAGATACATACTCGTGGATGACGGTTGCTTCCGTTCCCTCCCTAATGGGATGGGTTTTCCCTATTGAGTTCTTTCCTCATTAGGATGAGTCTTGATTCAGTCTGCCTTTTTGGATCGATCCTAAATTGGCTTCTTGTTGACTATCTCTCGTGCTGCCCTGGGGCATAAATGAATAGTCGCTCACTAACCGGCACTCATTCATTTCATCCTCAGCGGAATTTGTTGGCCTCTACCTATGAACCGGTAGCTGTAAGTCCTATCTTTGTGGTTTTCTACCTACTAGTTGGTAGTTGTAAAATCCCACTTTCATCCCCTTGTTGGAGTTAACCCTTTGTGCTCGTCCTATCGATGACTGGCTACTTTTCCGTGGTTTTCTGCCTACAAACCGGTAGATGTAACCCCCTCTGTGCAGTTATCAGTATCCGGTTTGTGATATTGATATTCTTTCCCCTCTGGATACTTGCCTTGATCAAGCAGTATTGTCCCCATTGGGTCTTCCCCTTCTTTTTGGATACTCGCTCCGAGTAAGCAGCTTTATCCTCCTTTGATCGGTCATCTTTTGCATACCTAGTCTGGTACCCAGATGCCTTTCCTTTCGGTCGATTATTCATTTAACAACCTACAACCCGGTTATGGATAATCTTCCATGCGAGTGCATTATCTACGTTTTGACGGCTATAGATAATATGTCTTATGTTTTTCCGGTATTCAGACCGAAGAAGTTTCCGACGATCAGGTCGATGTACTTATGTTTTTTCGGTATTCAGACCGAAGGAGTTTCCGACGATCAGGTCGATGTACTCATGGCACTCAGGCCAATTTTCCGGTATTCAGACCGAAGAAGTTTCCGACGATCAGGTCGATGTACTTATGTCTTTCCGGTATTCAGACCGAAGGAGTTTCCGACGATCAGGTCGATGTACTCATGGCACTCAGGCCAACTTTCCGGTATTCAGACCGAAGTGGCGCTCAGGCCAATTTCCGATTCTCAGATCGAAGAAGTATTCCTCCTCTCCGTTGGTGTCGATAAACGTCGAGTTTTTCCCGATCATCTGTTGATGATTTGGTTGTGTTCACTCTCCCCAGTAGAGTATCCCTCCTCTCCGTTGGTGTCGATAAACGTCGAGTTTTTTTTCTATTCGTCCTATGACGTCTAGTTGTACCTGTCCCCACGTGGATTTACCTCTCCGTTGGTCCTGGTAAACGTTGAGTTTTTCCCATTACGTCCTCTGACGTATGGTGGTATCCCTTCCAGTTATTCAATAACGTCTGGTTACCTCTCCGTTGGTCCCGATAAACGTCGAGTTTTTCTTAGTTGTCCGTTGGCATCTAGTTGTGATTTCTTTCCCCCATTCATCGTCGTTGCGATGTCTGGATGTGGCTGTACCCTTTAAAAACAAAACCAAAAAAAATATACCCAGTAATAAGTATCGGATCCCAGTGGACGTTTCCATTGGTGGATCCCTGTATTGTGCAAATTCTACGGTTCTTGGTATTCAATCCCTGTTTACCCTGAAAGTCTGACAGCCGTTGCTCTCATCCATTCGGGTTCCCAGCTGATTGAATAGGGGCAGCTGTAGCACCTCAAATTTGCACCCATCATTGTACATACATTTTCATATTAGGTCATAGCATATCATGGTCCATTGCATAGCATTGCATTGCCTCTTTTGCCTCAAGTGCAAGCCAATCAAGGAATTAGGTCAAACTGATCAAGAGATCAGTCAACCAAGCAAGCAAGTGCATTTCTCAAGGAGCCAAGGCCCTAGGGTTGGTCCAACATGTTCACATGACTTGGGGATCCATTTGAAGTGTTTTGGTCAAGGATTGGATGTTCAGAGGTCATCAGTCAATGCACAGTCAGTCAGAAACCCTAAAAGTCAACTGTTGGTCAACTGTCCATTTAATCAGTGATTTGATGATGGGATTTGGTTTGAGAGAGCTCATTCATGTCCCAATAGGCCTCATATATCATGTCAAACACCATCATGGAAGAATTTGAAGCCAGATCAGAAATTTCCAAAAATGGAAACTGGACCTGTAACTGAAACTTACCAAAAATGGAAAGTCTTGATCCTCAAACTTACATCATGATACAAGCTTCAAATGAATTTTTGCCCAACATGAAAGTTGAAGATCTTGTTCTCCCATTTCCAAAAAGTCCAAGAACTCTCAATTCCCATGTGTGGTTGGCAAGTTATGATCGAATCGATTTCAGAAAATCTTGAACTTCAAAAGGCCATATCTCTCAAACCATTTGGCCAATTTGGGTGGGGTTTTTTCCTACAAGTCACATTTGTTCCCCTCTTTCCAAAAATATAAATTTCATGAGCCAAAACTTCACCAATCAAAATGGCATTTTTTGACTTGTCTCATTTTAATTCAAGTTTGACCAAGGGTTGACTTTTTGATTTAGCATTCTTTAAACCACTTGGCCATTGGAATATGTTCAGAAATGTCATTTAAAGTATGTTTGCAAGCTCAATTATGCAGTACATATGGCCATTCTCTAACTTGCTTGAAATTTGGACAAAAGTACAAGTTTCACCAAATCCATCTCACCATCTCATTGGACCATGCTTGGTACCTCTCATAGCAGATTTCTAACATCATTTTTCTGTCAATTGGAACCTCATTTGCAGCCTACAAACCAACAGAAAAAAAAGCCATTCTTTGCTTGCTTGAATTTTGGAAGAAAGTACATGTTTTCACTAAATCCACCCATACTTCCATAAACCATGGACTGTACCACAACATAGCAGAGTATTATTCATCATTTTTTCTGTCATTTGAAACACAACTAGCATCCATCAAACACACTGCACACAGAACTCTCTCTCAAAAGAAATTCACCTTGCTTTTGCCTATCAAGAAAAAGCTGTCAAGAACTTCCAAAAGTACCAAGCACTGCCTTGTCTTAAAACACTGTCCAAGCATCATTTTGAGACCAAGAGCAGCCACACAAGCCACACAAAATCAGTTGGCCTAAGCAGGAACTCACTCATGCTAAAAAATCACATCTTGGCCACTTATCATTTTCTGTCAAGAACTTCAAAAGAACAAAAACCTTGCCTGGCTTGATACAAGATTTCCTCATCATTTTCTGTCAAATAAGAACACTGGCAGCCACAAAACACACAACCAGAAACCCTGTTCTCTCATTCTCTAAAAATCCATCTTGCTTGCCTTTTTCAAAAACAGTCCAAAACTCTCAATGAACTAAGCCTTGCCTTGCCTAAAAAACCATCCAAGCATCATTTTGAACTGATTTGCAACATCATTTTCCACCTGTAAGCAGCAATAGCAGCACTGGTTTTTGCACAGCATCATCCATGACAGTCCAAATCTTGAGCCATTGCAAGGGTTACTGAACCAAGCCACCTTCATCAACCATCATGTGGAGGACCATAGCTCATCTGTTTCAACCTCTCATGGCTTAATCATCACTGCATCTCAACTGTGCTTCAAAATAGGTGAGTTTTCGACCTCAACCTTTTCAAAAATCATGATGTACATCTTATAGGTCTTTTCACCATGAACACAATGGGCTTTGATTCATAAAAAATGATTGCATATTGAGGGAAATACATGGATTTAAAGTTTCACCCTCAAATGTGTTTTTGTTTGGTTCTTGATTGTTAGTATGTTTTGATGAAAAATGATGATGGATTCTTGTTGACCTTGCCGTGCTGATCATGTCTGTATATTTAATTGCCATTTCTGGAAAAATTTTGGACGAAATCGAATTGGGGATGAAGATGACATAACTGTGTAGAAACCCTAGCTTTCAAATGTGTTTCCCAGAATTTTTGGTTCTCTTTCACGTGCATGGCTTGGCTTGATTCCAACAACCAATAGGAACATTTCGTTCCTTGGCCCAAAACGGCATCGTTTCAATTAGTGGCCATGGGAATTACAAAATTGCCACTGGCGTGGCATGGGACATATTAAAATAAGTTGTTTTCTTGATTCTTATTTCATTTAATTACTCAAACTTACAAAAATCATTGCGCTTTCATTTTTAATCCAAATTTGATGGGATTTTTTGCATCATGTCCATCTTGATCTCTACTTTTTTAGCACATTTTTTCCAGAATTTTTGGATGTTTGGTTTTTAATTGGTATGAGGGTTTGTGACATGTATGCATATTTTGTACACTTTGCCAAAACATTTGTGAAATGATGATACTTTATCCAATGGCTCCCAAATTTTTTGTGCTTAAACTAGACACACTCATGGTGATTTTGGTGTAGAGTTTGTGAATTTATCATTGCTGGTTTGTGAGATATGATTTTTTGAATTAGGGTGTGACAATTTGTGTCACACCATTGATGTCCAACTTCATGATTTTCATTACCATGCTTCTTGACCTCCAATTGATCTGATTTTTTGCATGAACCTACTCTTGTATGTCTAGTTTACATGTGAATTTTCTTGGAATTATTTGTGGCATTTCCTAATTGTTTGAGATTTTCTCCCCTGCTTGGTCATATGTTGACTTTTTGTGACACATGTTCCCATTTCATTTGTGAAATTCTCATACTTTATTAGATGGACATGAAATTTTACATGAGATAACTAGACACCCTCATCTTTGCCATGGTTTTGGTCCCATTCATTTATCATACACCATCTCTGATTTATGATTTTTCTAAGTTGATGCATGTTTGGTTGACTTCTTTGAGCATGTTCAAAATTGCTTTGACTTTCTGATTTTCATTGACTGCCTTCCACTTGTCCAAATGAGATGAAATTTGACATGCTTACCATGCTGTGGGTTGGGATTGATCATGATTTATTTGGTGATTTTTGGAAATGTTTGAGTTGACTTTTGAGCTAAGTCTTGCTGTGGACTCCTATGAGCTTCTGTTTGCCATGTTTTGACCTAACCTGTTCATGAAATGATGATGATGATTGGTATGGATGTGAACCCAATTGGTTTTGTTTCTTGAATGTTTGAACATGATTTTGGATGCTTGCCCTTTGCTGTTTTGACTTTTTCATTCTCTTTTGACCCTAGGCTTGTCCTAGTGGTCCTGTTACTCACTTTTGAGCTCATGTTTTCAAGTTAACCAACAAATGACCAATGAGACCAATTCTTTTTGACTGAGCTTGCTTAGATATCATTGTCTAACTTGTTTGTTTTGTAGGTGGCTTGGCTCCCATGCCTTAAGCCTTGTGCCTGGCACATTCACTTGCTTGTGTTGACTGGTTGACATCTGTTTCACTTTGATTTAACTTTGACTTGTATACTGATCTGTTTGACCATTTCAGGTACCTTTAGTTGCTTAGTTCTTTGAACTTACTTGGCTTTGCTTGTATAAGCAATTTGCATTGAGGTACGCTTCTAACTTCATGTAGTCTGGAAGACCTGGCCTGTTACTTGGCCAGGCAACTGTCTGAAGTCCTCCTTAAGAGGCAATGTTTGTGTATGTTTAATTTTGTCCTTGCATAGAGTCAAAGTCCTCCTAAGTGAAGAGGCAATTGGCAGAACCCAAGGGATATGCAACCTATCCCCTGCTATTCAGTGTGTCATCTGTCTTGCTCACACCACTGTGTTGATGCATTGCAGATACAAACCCAAGATCTTGTACAACTGTACAGTTGAGTCAGTTTTAAATGTGTAGAAGGGTTCCCACTTTCTGAACCCACACATTCTTGTCAAATGCTCTCCCTGGCCAGGGATAGAAGCAATGAGGCACACCCCTCATCTCCTTTCATCTTGCTTCACCTTGGCCCCTCAATGGCAAGGTTAAGAGCAACACTCACCCCAGTTCCAGAGGTTTGTTTGTTGAGGTTGATATGACCCCTCGACTAAAACCTAACCCTTGTTTGAGCCACTTGCTTGTGTATAGTGTGTGCTATCTGTGCTTGTATGTTTGTTTGACTTGCTTCCTGTGCAAGTTAGGATTGCTTGACTTGCTTCCTGTGCAAGTTAGGATTGTTTGACTTGCTTCCTGTGCAAGTTAGGATTGTTTGACTTGCTTCCTGTGCAAGTTAGGATTGTTTGACTTGCTTCCTGTGCAAGTTAGGATTGTTTGACTTGCTTCCTGTGCAAGTTAGGGTTAGTTTAGACGTGCTTCCTGTGCAAGTTAAGTATGTGTGTGTGGCTTGCTTCCTGTGCAAGCCATGCTTAGGATAGGTTGGCCCTTGTGCCATTTAGCTAGAAACCTTAACTTAGGGATGATTTGCATGATAACATCTAGGCTCGAGTCGTAGTCTCCCTAGTTGTGTCTCCCTCTGTTATCTGGTTAGGCTAGTCCTGTATCCCTCTGTAGGGGAACTACGTCGCCCTGATCCTCATACCAGATGAGGTACGTAGGCAGGAGATGAGCTGATCTCTCCGGGCGCCCTTTTTCTTTTTTGTGTGTGTTTGACAGTTATAGGCTGAGTCCCCGACTCCCTATTAACTTGTTGTGCTGTTGTGTGCTTGGAAGCTGATGTAAGTCCATCGAGTGGCATTTGGGTTCCAGTGTGCGTGTGTTTGGTTCGGATGCTGATGTAAGTCCAGTGATTGGCATTCAGGCTCCACGTTTGCCTCTTTGTGTGTGTTTTGGTTCGGATGCTGATGTAAGTCCAGTGATTGGCATTCAGGCTCCACGTTTGCCTTTGTTTGTGTCTGTTTGTGTGCGTGTCAGCCGAGCTACGAATGCTCTGATTCTTCTCTCGTCCGAGAAGATACGTATGCATAGGATGCGATATCCTAGCGAGCATGCGTCGTTTCCCCAGTCCGAACTACTTCGACTCTGATGTCTATGCCTGATGGACTAAGTAGGCCCAGGATGCGACATCCTGCCGAGTCAGTTTCAGTCAGTTTCTTTTGTCTCTTTCAGCCAGTGCGTGTGTGTGTTTTGAGCAGTGTTTAGCAACCAATATTCCTTCCTTTTGTGCGTGGATCCCGTAGAGTACTACGGATGCGTAGGGGTGCTAATACCTTCCCTTCGCATAACCGACTCCCGAACCCATACTCTTTGGTCGCGAGACCATGTCTTTTCCTAGGTTTACTCTGAGCGTTTCCTTTCCCTCTTTTGGGATAAATAACGCACGGTGGCGGCTCTGTTGTTCTTGTTTCCCCGCCGGTTTTTCGCGTGATGCGACATGTGTTTGACATGAAGGTCATGCTTTTGGTTTTCTTTTCAGAACCATCATTCAATCCCATCTCAAATGTTTGGAGGGAACCAATTAGCTCATCAACCCTCATGTTGGAGATATCTTGAGACTCTTCAATGGCAATCACCTTCATAGCAAATCTCTTAGGGAGTGACCTGAGTATTTTTCTTACCAATTTTTCATCTGACATCTTCTCTCCCAGGGCTCCTGAGGCATTAGAAATTTCAAGGATACTCATATGAAATTCATGAATATTTTCATCTTCTTTCATCCTTAAATTTTCAAACTTGGAGGTGAGCAGCTGTAGTCTGGACATCTTTACTCTAAAGGTGCCTTCATGAGTGGTCTTGAGAATGTCCCAAGCATCTTTAGCCACTTCACAGTTGTTAACCAACCTAAAAATATTCTTGTCTACTCCATTGAATATTGCATTCAATGCTTTGGAATTTCCAAGGGCTAGATCATCCTCCTCCTTGGACCATTGTTCTTCAGGTTTCTTATCAGTTGTGACCTCTCCTTCTTTAGTAATAACAGGATGTACCCAACCTGTTAACACATCCTTCCAAGCCTTGTTATCAAGAGATTTTAGGAAAGCTACCATTCGAGGTTTCCAATAGTCATAGTTAGATCCATCCAAAATTGGTGGCCTATGAACAGATCCTCCATCTCTCTCCATTGTACCAGAAAGTATTGTCCCTAGATCTCACCTAGAACCAGAGCAGGATGCCTGCTCTGATACCAATTGAAATTCTGGTATCAGATATGAGATGTCGAAGGTAATGTCACGACACTAATATCTGAGTAATGCAAATAGGATAAAGATAGAGAATAGTAATGCAAGAGACACAAGCAATTGTTAACCCAGTTCGGTCCAACTCACCTACATCTGGGGGCTACCAAGCCAGGAAGGAAATTCACTAAAATAGAATCAGTTCAAAGACTCTCCGTACACTTCAACAAGTTACAGTCTTTCTCACCTAATCTCTACCCGTGCAATTTCTACCTAAGCACTCTTAGATATGAGAACCCACTCACTTCCCTATGATCACACCTGTGATTTTAAACACTTTTCAATAACACACACTTGATTTTACTTCACAGTTTCAATCAAGTAGACACACTCTTGATCTTGCTTCACAACTTTGATCAAGAAGACACACACTTGGTCTTGCTTCACAACTTTGATTAAGTAGACACACACTCTTGCTTAACAGCTTTAGAGTGACAAATTACAACCACAAATCAGACCAATTCAATCATCTATGGATGACTTGAATGGCTTACAAGTCTCACGACTAAACAAGACACAAACCCTAACTCTCTCTCTCTATATATTTCGCTCAGTATTGGTTGTGTGTTCAATCAGGTTTTCCAAGTCCCTTTTTATAGAAGCTTTCAGCTGGGCTTGGACATCTTGAAAACCCTAAATCTATTTTTCAATTAAATCTTCTCATGACAACTGGTTAGATCTCTTTGGAAAATAAGTAAATCAGGTTGTAATCCATGATTGAATGCGCCTGCAAATCAGATCTTCAATCATACATAGATTGCTATTAATTGTGCAATCACAAAACACCAGACATTCATACTGAATGTTCTGTGTACAGGATGTCATGACATCGGGTCTGACATCCTGGAACAATCCTGCATAATTCCATAATTCCATTTATAACTTCCAGCAGGTACAAACATATCAGATGCCATGACATTATGTATGACATCTTGAAACAATCCTGCATGATCATGTCTTCCATTTGAACTCCAGCAGGTACACATCATCAGATGCCATGTCATTATGACATTCTGAAACAATCCTGCATGATCATGTTCTTGAACTCCAGCAGGTACATAGGATATCTCATGTTAAGACATCACACATAACATCTTGTGAACACTCTTTGTTTTACCAAAATTGCTGCCAACACTTAGAACCAACAGTTGTCACCATAATTTCCTCTTCCATTTTCTTCTCCTTCTTCATCTTCTTGGCGATCTTCTTTATTTTGCATCATTGGTGGTGATATAAACTCCTATATGTAATAAGTATATTGTTAGTATTCATAAAGTTAGAATATATTTGTATGATTATAGTACAAATTTAATTACCTGTTAAATAGGTGTTTCTAGAATTGATTCTTGTAGAATAACAGTTGGTACAAAAGTCGGTGATACTGTGTAGATTTGCGACCCTTCTTTTAAGTTTTTTGTAGATAACTTTATTTCAAAAATAAGAGTATGATGATCAAGATTAAGTAGTATTGATGGTGTAGACGTGTTAGCTTGTTGTTGCAAGAGCATTTGAGTCGTTGTACTGAATAACTTTTGTGCCTCTTGATCAGACAATGTTAATGTCGCTTTAGCGGTTTCGTCGGACACTTTTAGCATTATCTTGAACCTGTGATTACATGTTTTTATATTATACTACTAATAATATTTTTGATAAGATGGTTTATGATTGAAAATGTCTAACCTTGGATTTGGACATTTTGAAGGTATTTCACACGAAGGACATTTCAATTCAGGGTCTTCTTGTTTAAGTTTTTTCATACATTTTTCATATTCAATATAATGACATCCAAATGTATCACCAATTTCATTTATAGTTGCTGAAGTTGTGAAGAAAACCTTCTATATTTAAAAGTTTAGAAAATTTTGTAAGTAAAATAACTTTAGAATTTTATTTACAAAAGAGTATTTAAATAAAATTTATAGTGTATCTGCGTATCTGACTCTCATTGCCATTATATTTTGCAGTGTAATTCTATTTTGGGTCATCCTCATTTGAGGTGACATATTTAAAAACTAAGTGATTGAAATCTTCTTTATTTCTATTTGGTCATTTGATGGACTTTATAATTTATACAAAATAAAAAGAGATAGTGAAACAATAACTTAAATTTTAGTTATTTAAAATAATAATTCAAAAATATTAGCATTTAACGGATGGATATGAGTTGTGAGTTATAATGAACCTTAAATCAGTATGCAAATTTATTATTATATTCACTAAAATATGTGACTTATGTTCATCCACATATAGGTTTTCTTTCATGATCTAAAAAATATCTATTATATTTATTAGTATTTCATGAGTTTTATATTTTTTAAATGATATAAATTTTTATAATAATACTAATACACGTCTTTTATTAATGTATTTATAAATAAAAATATTTTATTTGTGTAACATTTCATTATGTGCTATTAATATTTGGAAGAAAATATTATATCTATTAATTTTTTTTAATGTTTAGAAATAAAATAATATACTATTATTCATACGCACTTTTAAATTCTTAATAATAATATTAATAATACACAATTTAATTATTTATTATATTCCCTATATAATTTGTATAACATTTTTAATGATGAAATTAATTTCTATGACATTAATTTTTTCAATAATCTTTATGGCATTAATTTTTATCAAGCTCATAAATAATATTTTTTTTATACCTTTTTTATAAATAATATAGTATATTAAAATGATAATATTAGTGGTTAAAAGGAAATGTAGTGTAATTATTTCATTATAATTTTAATTAAAGTTTGTATTACATTTTTATTGGTAATAAATATTTCAAATTAGTTCAAAAATGAAATTGATAATTTTTTATTGTAATTATGAAATAAAAAGTTGTAAATTTGATGTGATTTTATTTTTGAGTAATAAAAATTAAAAATTAAATTAAACTACAGATGGATATTTAAAAGTATAATTAATAGAATTCAATTGGTTTTTCAATTCTAAGTAATAATATTAATAATACAAAGTTTAAATATTTATTTTAATCTTTATTGCATTTAATTGGGAATAGCTTTAAATATAATTTATTGTAAATATTTTATAAACGTTGACTTTTTTTAATGATGACTTAATTTTATGACATTAAAAATTTCAATAACTTTTTACGATGATTCATGAGGATTTATCTTAAAAATATTTGACTCTCTTATATTATTAGTGACAAATTAAATTTATTTTTTATATAGAATAAAATTAATTTTTGTAACATTTTATTATGTGCTATTAATATTTGGGATACAATATTATGTAAATTATTTTTTTAATGTTCAAATGAAATAAAATAGCATATTTATTATTCATATGTATTTTTCAATTTTTCAGTAATAATTCAAAATTTAAATATTTTTTTTATTATTGAATTTAATTGTGAACAACTTTAAATATAGCAGTGGTTGTCCCAAAAAATATATTTAATCATATTAATATTTGAGATAATGATTAATATATATACTATATTATACATATTTCTCATACCTCTGATTTTTAAAGGTGTAAAACTGATTTTTCTAATAATAAAAAATATGTACACTTGATTGAATATAATATAGTTAGTTATTAAATACCTATATTTATTATTTATAATTTAACAAAAATATGAAGAATATAATTTTGATTATAAAAAAAATAAGTATAATTAATTATAAAGATGAATAAAATGATGTACAAAATGATATCTTTTATATTGATAGTTTTCAATGTTAGATTTTAAAAAAAATGATATGAATATTTATAATAATAATAATATATAAGTAAATCATGTATATTGATTATTAATAATAAATTATAATTCAGTAAGAATCTAATGAACGTTAATTGTCATAAAATTAATTATTAAATAGGTAAAATATGATTGTCATAATAATAAATAAATATCATTTTTAAATTATAATACAATTATGATCCAATTAATTCTTAATAATGATAAAATTGAATTAGTCAATTTTTTAATAGGTAAATAAACATTCATATCAATCCATTTTAAACGGTATGAATTATGAGTTATAAAGAACTTTAAATCATTATAAAATTTTATTATTATATTCACTCAATTCCATCCATTCATCTTCATTTTAGTTCTCAAATGAAATTGATATGTTTTTTATTATCATCATAAAATAAATAGTTGTAAATTTGATGTGATTTTATTATTTAGTAATAAAAATTAAAATTAATTACAGTGGATAGTCAAAAGTATAATGTAATAGAATTCAATTAGTTTTACAATTTTTAATAATAATTTTAATAATAAAAAATTAAAATATTATTTATTATATTCGTTATTGCATTTAATTGAGAACAATTTTAAATATAATTTATTATAAATATTTTATGATATTAAGTTTTATGACATTAAGATTTTGAATAACTTTTTACATTGATTTATGACATTTTGTCTTAAGAATAATTTTCATTCTTCGGTTATAAGTGACAAATAAACTTTATTTTTATAGAGAATAAAATGAGAGACATACTTGTCGTAGTGGTGACGCCACACCAATAACAGAATCTTCTAATCCATCAAGAACCATATTTAAATATGGTTCATAAATTAAGTAGTAGTCAATAAATTACACCATAGAAATACAATCAGCAAATATACAAATATAACAAATTTCAGTTGACATTGTAAAATAAATTGGTAAAATTAATGCTTAAACTTAGATAAAAAATAATTGGATTTATATACCTATCATTTTAAATTTGAGTTGGTTGTGTGAGTGTGGTCTTAAAGAACTTCCTTGTACACAATGTTTAAGACAATATTTTCACTTGGTTGGTCGTCATCCGTTGTGAGAATGTCTAATCCACTTTTGATAGTTATCCTTGAGAAACACTTTGAATACATTAAAAAAATAAAAGGAAAGGGAAAATTGATGATCATTCTATTTCATCTTTGTGTTTTTAACATATTTGAAGAATTGTAATTATATTTATGTGTATATTATATATATGGACTTATCAAAAATTATAATCAAATATTGGAGTTTATGAAAAGGGGAAATTAAACCGTAATTGAAGATATCCAAAATTGAATCTTGCAAGAACAACTTAGGAAGGAAAAAATTGAACGTAGGAAGTAGAAAATTGAACTGTAATTGGAGAATTCTAAAATCTATGTGTCTGTAACGATATGAAGAAGAAAATCGAACGATAGAAAGAAGAAAATCTAATGGGAGAACAACCACACTTCTTGAGATATTTGCATGAGTATGAAAAAGAATTTATCATTTTTAACGTGGTATTGGAGAATTAGGAAAGGTGAAATGAGGTTTTTGGAAGAGAAAGAGTCAAAAATTGGGTGTTAGCAAATAATGGTGTTGACAAATAGTAGTGTTTTGATTGGTGGTTTAGTAGAAGGTGTATACATAAGCTAATAAGATGATGTGAATTTTTTTTAAGAAGTTAGTGTTAGGTGTGGCAAAATAATTTGAAGCATTGGATTTAATATATATAAATAGATGGTATCTTGATAGAGGTTGTTCAAAGCACGTGGCTGACGACAAAACCTTATTATCCACCTTCTTTCTCAAAGAAGGAAGATTTTTATCATAGGGAGATAATAATAAGAGAAAATTATAGGTTTTGGCAACATCGGTAAGTCCCCAAATCCAAGGATTCGGGAGGTCCGTTGGGTAAAAGGACTTAAGCATAATTTGCATAACATAAGTCTACTTTGTGCCAAAGATAACAATATAACATTTGATTCTTCGGGTTGTAGAGTCATAAAATCGAAATCAAATGAAACTCTATTTACTAGCTCAAGAAGTGGAAATGACTACCAAGTAAATTTAAATAAAATACCTTCAAGTGATGTATGTCTCCTAAGCAATGAAGATGAATCATGGCTATGGCATATGGGGAATAACACATCCACATGGACCACTTGAACAAGGTGGTTCACACAGATCTTGTAGACGGTCTACCAAACTTACATTCTGAAAAGAACAAATTATGTGATTCATACCAAAATGGAAATAAAGTAAGGGCCTTATTTAAATCTAAAAATATAGTTTCTACTGATCGACCCTTATAGTTGCTCCACATGGAGATTTTTGGCCCATTTGGAAATGTAAGCTTAGGTGGAAATGTCTACGCTCTTGTAATTGTGGATGACTAATCTCGTTATACCAGGACAAAATTCTTATCTAAAAAAAGAGACATGTTTGCTGCCTTATTTTTCAATCCTCTCCACCTTCTCGGCGATTGCTTTCTGCCCCAAGGCGAACCCTTGCATGGCGTTGATCAACTCACTCATCTTCTCTTTCAACTCGAGAATGTCAGCGTTGGACGAATCCATCAGTCTGGGTTTGTTGCGTCTGGTAAAGTATCTATGCGGACGAGCTATGTGCAGAGGGATGATTCTGCGTGCGCAAGCAATGATTCCTATAACAACCAAACACGTTAGGAACCGACACCTGCAAAACAGAAGACATGTTATTATGATTCATGCATGAATGCAATGTCTATCCATATGAGGAACACTCTATCTTTCGATCCTAGTTTCATTGAGACGGATAATAATCCGACAGCAACATTCTGACATCAATCATCTGGTTTTACCATACAGAGCAGAGAGTTATGATTTAGCAAAGATATCACCCGACCATGTGTGTGTTATGTGAGTGTACACAGAAAAGCAAATAAAGCTTGAAGATCAATCATTAACTGATAATAACCACTGTATAGCAAAAGTGCACTACACGTGCGAGAATCATACATCATGTTTGATACAAATCAACTTTACACTTCTCCAAAATCGGAAAGAAATAATAGACATCCCCCATCAAGGTAGGAATGGGATTCCTCTGAGCAAACACCCGGATGGCATTAATATCCACAAAGTTCTTCTGATTAGGGAACAAGATGATTCCATAAATGCTTACAGCAAGCAGAGCACAGACAGTCTTTCAATCACCCAAAACAGCATGTTCCTTGGCTCTGGCCTCCAAGAAACTCAGATGAAACCCGGGAAACTTTCCTTTCTCCTTCAAACCTCTCTTAGTCACTTCTGGGCTCAAATAAAGAGCACGAGAGATCTCACCAACATCAGGTTCTTCCTTAGTGACATAAAAAGGAATCTGGTTTCTGACCCGAATACCCAGAATACTGGCATAATCCTCCATCAAAGGTCCCAACAAGTAGTCTGGGAAGACAAAACATCTCAAACCCGGATCATAAAACTGGAGAAGAGTATGGATGACGCTCCTATCCTCATCTGTGAGCCTGAAAACCATCTTCAGAATACCACCATAAGCCTCACGGAACATCCACACGTGGTCAGGCGTAATCAATGCTATCATACCCTTCAACACGCCAATCTCTGGGTCAAAGAAACTGTAGACAACATCATCTTTCAAACCGGTCCTCATATCTGGAACAAGGATGTCTCTCAACCAGAATCTCAATCAAGAATGTACCCTGCATATGGATAAACATGAGTTAGATGTGGATAAATGCAAAATGGGAATGATGCAGATGCATGAATACAAGTCACTGTGACATCCTCCAAGTCGTCTGAACACCAACTGTACTGGATTCCGGTCTTAGAACTGATCACAACCATCTGAGGGACCGAGTAACCACAAATCCAACTCGAGAGTTCCGAAATAAACGGAACGGAGGATACATCACCATCATCACAAGAAAGTCACTGTACGGATATCAACCAGATCATCTGAACAAGTAACCCTTAGATTCAACCCGGGGATCCGAAATAAACGGAACCCGCTGATAAATACCACGGACAGAACTCCGGTGTGTCAGAAATAAATATCCATAAATCCGGCTTATAGACAGAACTCAGATCACAAACCGAACCAAAGTCACCATCAAAGAGTCACCAACAGAACCTGTATCTGTAAGAATCAAACCCCTCCCCTCACAGGTGACTTCTAATAAGGTCATCCTAAGGCGGATAATGGTCTCGACAATCGGACAGGATACTCAACGGGTTTGCCTTTCGGGTGTGCCATGCAGCTCTCATAAGATCATCTCAACCAAAGATCCGGGAAAGAACGGTCACCGAAGTCAACAACTCAAAAGAGATAACTCAACCATAGTGGAGACTCCACCAGGAAGAGCCCTCTCAAAAGAACCTCGTCCGGCTGTGGTATGTCATGTCGCAACAACATGCTGATCCAACATGTGAGGAGACGTGAGACCACGCTAATCCTAGGTGTATACTCGGGCTTTGGGTTTTAGCCCCACTCAGAACACCCACCCCAAATCATAAGAACCACACTTGTCCAGAGTCCAACATAGTGATAATATGATGCATGCAAACATATATGCAAATATATACAATCACAGTATAATAATCACAAATGCAATAAATAAAGCAATAAAAGCAACCCAAAACTACCCTAAAAACTACGCTAGAGAGTGCTAGGATTGACTCGCTTAGGGAAAATGGACCAGCAAGAGGTCAACCTTAGTCCCCAGCAGAGTCGCCAGCTGTCGCAACGCGAAAAAAAACCGGCGAAAAAAAGGTTTACAGAGCCGCCACCGACGCTATTCATCCTATGACGGAAAGGAAGCGCAGGACTAACCTAAGAAAGGGAAAGGAACGGTCTTACGACCAGAGATTGCAAGGTACGGGAGTCGACTACGCAAGGGGAAGGTATTAACACCCCTCACGTCCGCCGTACTCGACGGGATCCACGCTCAAAAGATAGTTCAAAGAATAGAGAAAGGTTGCTACTAAAACTGCTCAAAGAAATTGCACAAACTGGAATAATAAAACAGGTGAAAGAAGATGGAGGAAGTGGACTCGGCAGGATGTCGCATCCTGGGCCTACGTAGTTTGTCAGAAACAAACATCAGAGTCAACGTAGTTCGGGGAAAAGGGAGACGTGCTCGCTAAGACATCGCGTCCTATGCCTACATATCTTCTCTATCCAGAGAAGAATCAGAGCACTCGTAGCTCGGCTAACGCACGCCGAAACAAAACACCAAAAAGAGACGCTGAGACGTCAAAAGAAACACTCAAAAGGAAACAGAATGCCAATACATGGACTTATATCCGACTCCTAACAACAACAAACAAAAGGAAACAGAATGCCAATACATGGACTTACATCCGACTCCAAACAATAACAAAACAAAAGGAAACAGAATGCTAATACATGGACTTATATCCGACTCAAAACAATAACAACCGCTAACCAGCGAACACCAAAGAAAAATGTTATCAGAATGACCCCAAATGAGTGACAACCGTCACAAATGAACCCCAAGTGAGTGACAACCGTCACAAATAAACCCCAAGTGAACCTCAAAGATGAACCCCATAAGGTATAAACATACCACACACGCCCACGCTGGACGAACAAATACTCACACCAAAACAAAGAAGAGGGTGAATACACACAAGACAACACAACAAAAAAGAAAAAGGGTGCCCAGAGAGATTGCTCGCAACCTCCTGCCTACGTATCTCATCTGGTATAAGAATCAGGGCGACGTAGTTCCCCTTAACAAGGGAAAGGAGACAACAAACTAATAGGGAGAATCAGACTCGAGCCTAATAGTTGTCATGCAATCAACAATATCCCTAGGTTGAGGTCTCTAACAAGAACTTAACTCGCTCTGGAAGCGATTCAACTAAAACAGCAAATAAACATCAACACAAGTGAACAAACATCACACACTATATTCATACAAGTGGCCCAAACAATGGGTAGGCTTTAGTCAAGAGGGGTCATGTCAACCTTGACAAACAAGCCAAACTGTAATGGGTAATCTGTGGCTCTTAACCACTAACATTGAGAGTTAGGGTGAGCAGATCAAATGGTAATGAGGATGAGACCTCATAGCTCTTAACCCTGGCCAGGGTGAGCTCATGACAAAGAAAGCATGGGGATCCAGAAAGAGGGACCCTATTCCACTTGACAGACTCTGGACAAAGATCTTGGGTTCATGTTCAGAAGCATCAGCACGTAGTGCGAGCATAATGAACGACTCACTGAATAACGGGGGATTGGCTACTAATCCCTTTTATCCGTCAATTGCCTTTTCACTTAGGAGGACTTATCAAGTATCACATGCCTCATCTTGGAGGTCTTTGGCACAAATATAAACAAACACAAACAGAGCCTCTTAAGGAGGACTTGCCAGCAAAATGCCTGCCAAAAAGGTGACAGGACTTCCAGACTACATGGAGTAAGAAGGTAGCTACCTAAGTGGTGTGTCAACCACAATCCAAAGCTCAAGCAAGAGCTAAAAGCAAGCAACTAATGTACCTGTACAAAAGCTAACCAGTTAATATCTCAGACAACCAATCAGAAAACAAACAGACAAACAGTCCAACTGTTACACAATTCAATGAGCAATGCTCAAGGACTCATATGAAGCAATGAGCTCAACACATTAACTTAAATCCCTACAAAACACAAAGAAGTTAGAACACAATCCAATTTGCATCTCAAAAGGTGAGCAACTCAACCATTAATGCTAAGTGTCCAAACCTGAAACACAAGACAAGGTTAGTTCATGTACAAAACACTAGTACAAAGACCAAGTTCAAAACCAAATCAAATGATCAAAACAGAACTCAATCTTTCACATATTGCACATTCAAACAATTAAGAAAATGTCCTCAAAAGGACCAACATCAATTCACAAGGCAAATAGCTCAAATGATCCATGTAAAGCAAAGGCAAGCAAATGAGCACAAAATGGACATCCAAATTAGAAAATCCAAATCAAAACAGAAAAGCATGCAATAGCCTTGAAATTTTTTATGTAAGTTTCTCATGTCATGAATAAGCAATGTGCAAAATATCAAATCCAGAAGAGTTCAAATGATATGTGAACAAAAATGCACAAATGCAAAACCAAAAATGTGACACAAATTGTCACATTACATTTTCATGTGTCAAAAACAGTGATAGCAAATGATAAAAATTCCAAACCAAGGCTCACAAATTCATATCACATGTGAAGATCAAGCATATGAAAATTCAGATCAATTGGATCAACACATAGCATTTCACATGGCATTGAACATAACATATCAATTAAGCACAACATGGATTCAAAAATTCCAAAATAAAAATTCCAGAAATAAACAAATCATGAAATTAATCCTATAAGAAACTAGACATCAAAACAAGATTGTGAAAAAAAATTGAATTCAATTTGGATCATTTTTCTATTTTTTATGAATTTTCAAAGATAAACAAATAAAATGAAATAATAAAAGAAATGGAGGGAAAATAGTATTTGAAATTAAATCAGAATTATTCCTAGCCATCAGATCAAGCGCGAAAATGCAATCAGCGGTCCACATTTAAACAGGCAAAACGCAACGTTTTATTAATTGAGTTGGCAACACTCATTCATCAGGTCAATGCACACGCAGCGCAATCAACCAAAGCATAGCCAATGAAATATACACACAAGCGCATACGTGGATGCCACAAGGACTAAACCCTAACAGAACCAGACGGCGGAGCCGATCATCTTCTCCGGCCGTCTCCGGCGGAGCTTCAACAATATTTTTCCAGAATTACATGAAATCTATACCATTCGAATCAACATTCAACATACATCTCGAATATCATATTCAATCATCCTAAATCATCATGAATCGCACGGATCGAGCAAAAACATTTTCATCACAAAAACTTTAAGTTCATCATACAAACTCATTTCTCAACCAAATTCAAAACTAATCATATCAGCATGTTCAGCTAAGCAGGATCTATACATTCATGTACATAAAACAGCAAAATGTGAGGATCGAATTTTCACCTACTTGAAATGCAGTTTGTTGAATTCGCGTGATCAAGCTCTCTACAGCTCCAGATCTTCTTCCTTAACCTTGTCTTGAAGCTTTGAACAAGAAGCAACACTTGAAACAACTTGAATCTTCCTCAATTTCAGAAATCCATTGCCATGGTGAAGCACTCGATCTGCTTGAAAACCAGCTCAATTGTCCAATCCAAGGGATGAGTCTTGCTCAGAATTACACAAGGATCATGAATATGCAAAGAGATTGAAGGTTTGTGTGAAGAAACTTGAAATTCAAAGTGAGAGAAAAATTGGAGGGAAATGGAAAATTCTAGATCTGAAATTTTGTTATGTGCAAATACAGTTAGGGTTTGGCTTTTATATGGTTCACTAATGATGCTGAAAATCCAATTAGGCTTGTGCTAATCATGATTAGTGAGATTTGAAGTGAATTGCAAAAATTGCAAATGGAGCTAGCATGGCCAATCCACACGTGCACTTGCTCATGCAATGGCTGAAATTCACTTAAAATTAACCAATAATCATGATGGAATGGTTAAATTGCTTGTACCATAAGCCAAATTCAAATTGTGGAATTTCCCTCCAAAATGAACATGAATGAAATAGTGAACATACAAGCTTCTCCCAGGCATGGCAATGGTTCATTTGAAATGTATTGGTCATGAGGAGTATTTTGCAAAAAGAATGGACCAAATTGGAATTTTATATCAAAAGTTATGCCACTTTGAACTTTCATGCACACCTTGTGATCATTTGGCCATAGCTTCTCAACCATCCATCATATGGACATGATTTAGGACTTTTTGAAAAGGGGAGACAAAGATCTTCAACTTTCATGTTCATCAAAAATCCATTTGAAACTCCTTTTATGTTGATAAGTCAAGTTGAATGTGGACCAAAAACTTGCCATTTTTGGAAACTTGAAATTACAGGTCACTTTCCATTTTTGGAAACTTTTGCCATGACTTCAAAATCTTCAAGATAGATGTTTAGAATGACAAATGGACCTCTTTTGAACATGATTGAGGTGTCTCAACTCATTTCCCCACCTCATAGCCCTCAGTTGACTGCACAGTTGACTTGTTTGGTCCTCAGATGACCTTGAAATGCTCTGATCAGCTTGAGCCTCTACCACTTGGGGAAATTGCTCAAAAATGAAACCCTAGCTCATGTAAGCTTCTCATAACAAGCATGTGATCCTCATCCCAAGAAAATACCTCATCTCTCAGAGAAACCCTAGTTGGAAGAACGACATTGATTAGGGTTGACCAGAGGTCAGAACCCTAATCCAAAGGAACTTGAGAGTGAACAATGAAACCCTGGATGATGATAGAACCATGATGATGGTAATATATCCTAGCAAACAAGATAATGCTCAAGACCTTTGAAGGATCAGGAAACCCTAATTGAAGTGCAAACCCTCAGATGGTTGATCATCAATTCATAGAGACCCTCAGGCTTGAATCATGTAACTTCTCCATCTTTTGAAAAGACTTTGGAGGATGACCTTCTTATTTCCATATGATATGAAAAAAGCAATGCCTAATGCTCTAAAATATGAAATGCAATATGTCAAACTAGTCTCAAGAAGAGGAGGGCAAATTTTGAGGTGTTACAACTGCCCCTATTCAATCCACTGTGAACCTGTCGATATGAACAGCCTCGGCTTTCAGATGATCAGAGTGAAGAGTGGTTGAATACCAAGAACAGATGAACAATTTGCGCTCCGCTGGGAATCATTATTATTTTTTTTTTGCTTTTCTTGAACCCCAAAACTTCTTGATTTTTTTTTGCTTTTCTTGAACCCGAAAACTTTGATTTTTTTTGCTTTTCTTGAACCCCAAAACAAATATTTTTCTTTCGCGCGGATGATCCCTGATCACCGCATTTGAACCTCGACAACTTCATGTCACTCTTGCTGCCAAACAATGAACCCCGTTATCCATTTGAACCCCAGTCGCCTGACGATAGCTCTCGATCGTCATTGTGAACCCCGTTCTCCAGAAAACACCCAGTGTCTCCTTTTCTCCATTTGAACCCTGTTCTCCATTTTCCCGTGATAATTCCGCTGGCAACGTCGGAAATAACACCAAACACCACTCTGATGGCGACATATCAGAGGGTATACCTTCACAAAAGGAAGGTAACATGTGCGTTTCTTCCTCGGAAGACCCCCATAACGACTTCTCTTGGCCTCAGCCAAAGTCTAAGGTGACACATGATCAGAAGACAATCCTGAGGACCTCATCCCGGATACAATCTTCAACTCCAATCTCTAGTTGAACCCCGTTCTCCAGAAAATGCCCAGCACTTCCTTTTCTCCATTTGAACCCCAATTTTCGCGTTGATCGCGTAACGTTCTCCGATCTTCATTTCCATCTCCGCCCGACGGAAACTCTTCCTCCAATATCGCACTACTGGGGAATATTGTTAATTCAAAATTACGATGCTAAACTCCTCAGAGTAACATCTTCACCAACCAGCTAAACCAATTCTCAAACGGTAACCACGGCTTGAGACTAGTTTATGCTTGCAATGCTGATGCATGAGTTTTTACAGCGTAATGCTCCATAATCATGGAAATGCTACGCAATGAATTATGCAATATGCTATGCTTTTCTAAATGATGAATGTATAAGAAATACCCCCCTCAGGGGACGACACGAGCAACTCTGCTGAGGAACCCGATATCTCTCCAATCTCCAACCCTGCTTGGGATAACACCGCTGCTGGGGAAAAGACAACCCTTACTAAGGATGACCTCCACTGAACCCGATCCGCTTGGGGACTTCGCTGGGGAAACAGCTACCAACGCACACCTCCGTTGGGGAAACAACAACCTTCAGACTTGCTGGGGAAATAACAATCTCAAACCTGCTAGGGGAAACAACAAACCTCAGGCCTGGCTGCCGAGGAAACACCGATCTCGAATCCACTGGGGAGGTACGGAATACTTGACACGGAACACCCGTCGACTCGTCAAACACTGGTATTCACCATCTAACCACAGCGTCAACTTTCCACTTCTTCAGACTTTGAAGAGTCTTCTTGATTAACCCTCCAGGATCGTCGCAATTCTTTCGCCGTCTCTTCACCATTCTTCTATTCCTCGTCCCTGATTGGACTTCACAGAAATCTCTTGTCAAAACGCTTCACGTCACAACCTGCAAGTGAGTGAAAATAAACCAACAGCACCTGCAAAAGAGATCGTTAGATAAAACGTGCCCCAGGCGTGCCAAAATTTCAACACCCAGGTCACTCAACCTTCCGAATAAGATTTCAAGTTTTCAATCCTATAAACATGCATTGGAAGGGACCCCTATGTCTCAAAACGCAAAGATTCTTTATCAAAATAAACGGATGTTTTTGCAATCAAAGCGGTAATGAAAATAAAAACAAAATTATTTGACTGAATATGCATTTTATTGATTGAAAAAGATGGCTCGTAACTGAGCAGATACACCGGAAGCAATCCCTGAAAAGAGGTAATTACGCTCAAAAGGAAAATCTTCCTAATGGCAATGTGAACCCGTGATCTCATCGAGTTCCAACCCGGTTACAACCCATATGTCCTCAAGAGTCTCCGCGCTTTCTGCCTTCTGAACAAGACGCTTCCGATCGATCTCTGCCGGGGATTATCCAGGTGTCTTAACCAAAGTACAAACGATCATGCTAGACGCAGTTGTTCGTTTCATTCCCTCTTTTGCCTGGACCGTCCTTTCGGGTTTTCAGTCCACCGGGATACCCTTTTTTGCCCAAGCCGCCCTTGTGGGGTTTTCGACTTGCCGAGTGTACAGTTTTTTTCTTTTTATCCCTAATTTTTGCCCGAACCTTTTCATTTTTTTCTGGTTCGCCGGGATGCCCATTTTTGCCTGGACTATTTTATTCTTTTCGTCCAGCGGGCCTCTTATACGAAGTATTTTTTAACTGCGTCCGCATTCATAGGGGATGGAAAATCCTCGCCATCCATGGTCGGCAACAACAAGGCTCCGCCAGAGAAAACCTTCTTGACCACGAATGGACCCTCATAATTGGGTGTCCACTTGCCCCGACGATCGTTCTGAGGAGGAAGGATCCTTTTCAACACCATATCTCCCACATGGTACACACGAGGTCGCTCCTTTCGGTCAAAAGCACGCTTCATTCGCTACTGGTACAACTACCCATGACAAATGGTTTCCAACCTCTTTTCCTCAATCAAGCTCAACTCTTCATACCGAGTCCTTATCCATTCAGCCTCTTTCAATTTCACATCTATTAGGACTCTCAATGACGGAATCTGGACCTCAACCGGCAGCACGACTTCCATCCCATACACAAGCGAGAAAGGCGTTGCCCCAGTAGACGTACGCACCGAGGTTCGATACCCATGCAATGCAAACGACAACATCTCGTGCCAATCCTTATAGGTCACGACCATTTTCTGCACAATCTTCTTAATATTCTTATTAGCCGCTTCAACCGCCCAATTCATCTTTGGACGATAAGGAGAAGAATTGTGATGCTCGATCTTGAACTCCCGGCACAGTTCTGCCATCATCTTGTTGTTGAGATTAGAACCATTATCAGTGATGATTCTTTCGGGAACCCCATATCGGCAAATGATGTCTCTTTTCAGGAACCTGGCCACGACCTGTTTCGTCACGTTTGCATAAGACGCCGCTTCCACCCACTTGGTGAAATAATCAATAGCCACTAATATGAACCAGTGCCCATTCGAAGCCGTAGGTTCGATCTTTCCGATCATATCAATGCCCCACATCGCAAACGGCCACAGAGATGACATCAAACTCAACGGGTTTGGAGGCACATGCACCTTATCAACATAAATCTGGCATTTATGACATTTCCGCACGAAGTTGAAACATTGAGCCTCCATTGTCATCCAGTAATACCCAACTCTTAACAACTTTTTCACCATCGCATTCCCACTGGAATGGGTACCAAACGACCCCTCGTGCAACTCTTTCATCAATTGGCTTGCTTCTTTGTCATCGACACATCTAAGCAAAACCCAATTGAAATTCCTCTTGTACAAAACCCCATCTTTGTTCAGATAGAACGCCATGGCCAACCTCCTCAGAGTCTTTCGGTCATTCTTAGACGCTCCCTCGGGATACTCCTGGGTCTCCAAATAGCATTTGATGTCATAATACCACGGCTTTTCATCATCAGGCACTGTCTCGAGAGCAAACACATAAGTCGGTCTATCCAATCGTCCCACCTCAACACTAGGGAATTGATTCCACCACTGCACCTTAATCAAAGCGGCCAGAGTAGCCAAAGCATCTGCTAAAGGATTTTCTTCTCTCGGCACATGGTGCAATTCCACCTTGGTGAAGAACGTCAACAATCTCCTCGTATAATCCCGATATGGAATTAAATGAGATTGATGCGTATACCATTTACCGTTAACCTGGTTCACGACCAAAGCTGAATCTCCATAGATAACAAGGTTTTTGATCCGCAAATCAATCGCCTCTTCGACGCCCAAAATACAAGCTTCGTATTCAGCCACATTGTTGGTGCATTCAAATGCTAGCCGGGTAGCAAAAGGATTGTGGTATCCCTTCGGTGTAACCAAAACAGCACCAACTCCACTACCATTCACGTTAACGGCCCCATCAAACATCAGAATCCATTTGGATTCAGGGTCAGGCCCCTCATCTGGGATCGGTTCCTCACAATCTTTCGATTTGAGAAACATGATGTCCTCATCAGGGAATTCAAACTTCATCGGTTGATAATCCTCAATGGGTTGTTGGGCGAGGTAATCAGACAATACATTCCCCTTTATTGCTTTTTGGGAAGTATACTGGATATCGTATTCAGTCAAAATCATTTGCCATCTTGCAACCCGTCCGGTCAATGCTGGCTTCTCAAATATATACTTGATCGGATCCATCTTGGAAATCAACAAAGTGGTATGGACCAGCATGTACTGTCTCAGTCGGCGAGCAGCCCATGCCAAATCACATCAAGTTTTCTCGAGCAGTGAATATCTTGTTTCACAGTCGGTAAAATTTTTGCTAAGGTAGTAAATTGCATGCTCTTTTCGACCAGACTCGTCATGCTGCCCCAGTACACACCCCATAGACCCCTCGAGGACTGTCAAGTACATGATTAAAGGTCGTCCCTCCACAGGAGGCATCAGAATCGGAGGCTCCTGCAAATATTCTTTTATTTTTTCAAATGCCGCTTGGCAATCATCATTTCACCTGACCGTTTGATCTTTTCTCAACAACTTGAATATGGGTTCACACATGGCTGTTAGATGTGATATGAACCGTGAAATGTAGTTCAATCTACCTAAGAAACCACGAACCTCCTTTTCTGTTCTCGGTTCAGGCATTTCTTGTATTGCTTTTACTTTAGCAGGATCAACCTCGATTCCTCTTTCGCTTACAATAAACCCCAGCAACTTACCGGACCACACTCCGAAAGTGCACTTATTCGGATTCAACCTCAATCTGAATTGTCTCAATCGATCAAACAACTTGGCCAAGTCTACCAAATGCCCCTCTTCTGTTTGGGACTTTGTTATCATGTCATCAACATAACATTCGATCTCATGATGAATCATATCATGAAACAAAGTCACCATAGCTCTTTAATACGTGGCACCGGCGTTCTTGAGACCGAATGGCATCACCTTATAACAAAAAGTGCCCCATGGTGTGATGAACGTTGTTTTCTCCATATCATCTGGCGACATTTTAATTTGATTATAACCAGAAAAGCCATCCATGAAGGAAAACACCGAGAATTGAGCTGTATTATCTACCAACACATTGATGTGAGGTAATGGGAAATCATCTTTCGGGCTAGCTCTATTCAAATCCCGGTAGTCCACACACATCCTCACCTTTCCATCCTTCTTCGGCACCGGCACAATGTTCGCGACCCAAGGCGGATAGTTAGTGACAGCTAGGAAACCGGCATCCAACTGCTTTTGCACTTCCTCTTTGATTTTCATGGCCATCTCAGGTCGAGTTCTGTGCAACTTCTGCTTCACTGGAGGACAATCTTCTCTCAATGGCAGCTTGTGTACAACGATATCGGTATCCAACCCTGGCATATCTTGATAAGACCATGCGAAGATATCAACATACTCTTTCAACAGGGCTACCATTCTGCTCTTGACATTTACCTCCAAAGCGGCCCCAACCTTCACTTCCTTTCTGACCTCCTCGGTACCCAGATTAACAATCTCGACTTGCTCCTCGTGCGGTTGAATAACCTTCTCCTCTTGTTTCAACAACCTGGCTAATTCTTCCGGTAGTTCACAATCTTCTTCGCCTTCTTCTTCGGCATGATAGATCGGATTGTCGAAGTCATATAAGGGTGTAACAGGATTGTTATCAATGAGATCTGGAGAATGATCGCATCTGCATGAATGTTGATTCATGCATTGCTTCAGAGTCGGAACGAAGCAAATTAAAAGGAAGAAAAATGAAAACAAACATTGCCATTTTTATTTTATTTTTATTAAACTACAAAAATAAATGAAAAACAGGGAACGCCGCTTTTAATGTGCAAAACATCCATTTATTAATGATGCAAATAATGCAAAATGAACACATGAGGTGGCCCTTACAATGAACCATTACGTTTCGGGCAAAACGTGTGGCTTTCATGCAAACAGAATCGAAAAGCAGAAATATTACTCTTCACGCAGAGTGACAATGATGATCTTTTCGGCCTTCCAGTTCTGGATCTCCATCCCTGGTACGCACGGTTTTATCCACAAGTCCAGCTCGCAGTCACTGTCAATCTCTTCACCCACCGCACAGCTATGGCCTGCATCCTCAGAAATTGCATTCACCCCCACCTGACCATGCGTTGGCATGGGATTAGCGTTAACATTCGGCGATGGTGCAAAATTGATGGCTTTAAAATCTACCAAGTCCTGAACAACATGTTTAAAGGCCTTACAACCCTCAATGTTATGCCCGGGAGCACCAGAATGGAATTCGTACTTGACGTTCTCATCGTGACTTGCAGGCCTCTGATCCGGTCCTACCGGAGCCAACGTCCTCGGCTGAACCAACCCAAGATCCTTCAACCTCTTAAACAAAAGGCATATGTCACGGGTGGCCTATCAAACTGACGACCTGCCATCCTTCCTCTCACTTGGTACCCAGCTCTCTGGGTCCTCTATTGAAGTGGCTGTTGTTGCTGTTGTACAGATTGACTACCAGCAGGAATTGTTACTGCAGCAACATACGGGTGATAACGATCCCTACCGTGTCCCCTTTGGGCATACACATCACTCGATTCACCCTCCTTCTTACGCTGTCCACTACCAAAGGGCTTCTTTACTCCAGACGACGGAGCATTTCCCTGTATTTTCCCCATTCTCAGCCAGCTTTCAATCCTCTCCACCTTCTCGGTGATTGCTTTCTGCCCCAAGGCGAACCCTTGCATGGCGTTGATCAACTCACTCATCTTCTCTTTCAACTCGAGAATGTCAGTGTTGGACGAATCCATCAGTCTGGGTTTGTTGCGTCTGGTAAAGTATCTATGTGGACGAGCTATGTGCAGAGGGATGATTCTGCATGCGCAAGCAATGATTCTTGTAACAACCAAACACGTTAGGAACCGACACCTGCAAAACAGAAGACAGGTTATTATGATTCATGCATGAATGCAATGTCTATCCATATGAGGAACACTTTATCTTTCGATCCTAGTTTCATTGAGACGGATAATAATCCGACAGCAACATTCTGACATCAATCATCTGGTTTTACCATACAGAGCAGAGAGTTATGATTTAGCAAAGATATCACCCGACCATGTGTGTGTTATGTGAGTGTACACAGAAAAGCAAATAAAGCTTGAAGATCAATCATTAACTGATAATAACCACTGTATAGCAAAAGTGCACTACACGTGCAAGAATCATACATCATGTTTGATACAAATCAACTTTACAATTCTCCAAAATCGGAAAGAAATACAAGCAAGTGAATTCCGTCAACATGCCTGACGGTAATCCAACACATGATAACAACTGCAATAAAAGCTAGTATGAAGAAGGTCTCACAGAAGACTCTGCACCATCAACCATCCTGGTAAACTTCATAGCGAACCTGAGCTCAGTATTCTCCTGCTGAAGTCTTCCCACCTCTTTCTGATGAATCTTCATCTGTCGGAAATAATGGTCCCTCTCAGTAAGATAATGATCTCTCTCGGCCATAATCTTCGCTTTCTCTTCTTCCTTAACCCTCAACTTCGCTTCCCATTCCGCGGTAAGGGCTTTGGCTCTAGCTTCCCTCTGAGTCTTCACAAGGACTTGTCTCTTCTTTTCATCTTCAATAATCCTCAAAGCTCTAACCAACTGCTCTTTGGTGCGGTCGTGCTCCTTCGTGGATGACTCTAAAGCTTGGCTGATCTTACAGTAATAGGCGGTGTTTATCTCAAAACGCTTCACCTCCAGAGCATGTCTCTTAGCCTGGTCTTCTGATTTCCCTTTGATTTCCTGATTAGCCAGTTGAATTCTAGCAACACTCATTTCTATTTCAGTCTTCTCTGCTTGCAGTTGATCTCTCCCCCTCTTCATCTCAAGAAATTCATCCATACTGACAGCAGAACGTGGCTCCTCAATCAACGGGTACCAAAGATCACCCACAGGAAACGGTAGACGAGTGAGCTTAACCCTCTGTCTGAGCCAATCATCAAATGGAGGAAAAGACCTGTTATTAGCTCTACCAAAAGGAATCTTGCCTTTCCTTTAAATGTGACGCCATGCACCAGACACTTGCCTCAACAATGACTGATTACCCTCAACCGAGAAATAGAAAGACTTCTGAATCTCACACTCGAGGGGAGGAACCTCCGTAGCAAATCCCATTTGTCTCTTAAGAAGCGTCGGGTTATAATTAATACACCCTTGAACTCCTATAAGAGGCACATTGGGAAAGCTTCCGCAACTGTAAATAAAATCTCGTCCATCCACACCACAATAAGTCCAAGCTATGTCCTTGGCTCGCAAACCCATCAATTTAGTAGCCCAATTTACAGTATGGTTGTTGATTGTAATTTTCAGTGTCAGGTTTTTGTTATCGTCTCCACAGGGATTGTGAGATATCGTCGCCTTTCGACAGTTGTTTCAATTCTTAACTCGTAGTAACAAGGGGTTTTTTGGTTTTAGTCACTGTATCTTGCATAAAAGTGTGATAAAATGCGGTAAAAGATTTGGTTTTAATATTTGAGAAATATTGCCAAAGTTAGGGTTCGACGATCACTTTGCATGTATATGTTCGATCAACAAAACTTATAAACTCCTTTAGATGATAAACTATTTCACAAAGTCCTCCCAATGTGTTTATCTCTAACACACATTGTGAGTTTTCCCATTTTGATCCATTGTTTATCTCTAACACAATCTATCAAAATGACAACTTTTTGGTTCAACCTTATGGTGAACAAAATCATTCATTACTATCTCTAGCTAACAAACAAGATTGGATGAAAACCTAGGTAAAGAGTTGGTAAACATCTCTCGATCATAAACCAACACAAAGAGTTTTCAATAAAACAAAGTTTTCACCATATATTCACCATTAAAGAGTTTACAAATGAAGATCATCCCATTTACACACAATGCTAATGATCATCTACATCTAACCTTGACAAAATGAAGAACTTAGCTACTCATTTTCATGGTAGCTTGGTCAACAAGTTTCGGAAGAAGGTTGATCAACATCCGAGTCGAATAATCGAGATTGGATGGGAATCCACCTTCTTTTTGTGAAAGATTGTTAAGAGATGAAGAGAAATGATTTCTAGGTCACAAAAGATCTCTAGAGCAATGCTGGAAAAATATCTAAAAAGTACAAAAGTATGGAGGTGTAAAAGTATGGCTCCAAAAAGTAGCCCTTGCTACTTATAGTGCTGCTACTGAGTTGTCATGCTCGCTAGGCGAGCAGAATGGCTCGCCTAGCGAGCCCCAAAATGAGGCACCTGAGGCACCTGCGCCCAAAGAAATATCCTTTGCCAGATTAGCATGTTCGCTAGGCGAACAAATCCTTCGCTAGGCGAAGCACACGCTTCACCCTTCGCTCCAACGAGCTTAGGAGGTTTTGCTACTGTAATTGCTCGTTGGGAGCTCGCTAATGGCTCGCCTAGCGAGTGAGTGCTGGCTGCGCTTTTGACCAAGTCTGGACCTGTTCGCTACACCCTTCGCTGGCTGCTCGCCTAGCGAGTTTGCTGATGTTTGCTACTGTAAAATATTGGAGCTCTTCGCTGGGTTCTCGCTAGGTGCTCGCCTAGCGAGCTCTTCGCCACAGCCCTTGCCTAGCGAGCTAGCTGATGAATGCATCCCTTTTTTGGTCCCTTTGCCAACTTTCTTGTGGCTTCATTTTCTATTATTTCATGCCCTATTCCTGCACAATAACACACAAATCAAAGGTACCAAGATCGTTTATCATTGTATTGCAATTCATCTAAAACAAAGGTGGTTTCGAACACTTTAGCAAGGAAATGGAGTGAAAGATGCCCATATTTGATAGCTCAAATAAACACTTTTGGGTATCTAACAACTCTCCCCAACTAGATTCTTGCTTGTCCTCAAGCACAGTATGCCTCTTGAAGGACAAGAGGATTTGCATTAAGAAAAAGGTTTCTCCGAAATCGGATAAAACGGCTCAAACACAAGCGAATCAGCAGATACAAATTTCCAACGGTTAGAATAAAATAATACACAAGAACTAAAACTTAATAGCAATGCGAAATATGTATCTATCCACAACAATATTATCTTGAATGAATCATCCTATCTCTCCTCTTCGAATAAGGATTGAAGAAATTACGCGTTTGCAACCGCGGGAATAATCTCACTCTCCAACAAACAATGAAGAAATCAATTCAATTCATACAATGTCTAACAATTATAAATGGTAATGTGGAAGCACGAAGATCATTAAGGACTTTTCGGTTGAAGCTTGGTTCGGTTAACAAACAAGGGTCATTTCTAAGGCCATTGAAAACGAAATTGCCGATGCAAAAGAGACATTCACTGTACATTATTCACACATCTCAACTTCGTTCCATTTGTTTCTCATTTGAAACCTTCACAACTCTTATTTCACAACTCAATTTTCGTTTTACCCTATTTTTCTTCCAAGCAAGCATTCATTTTTTTTTCTACTTTTTTCTTTTCTTTCACATCATATTTACAAACAGATGTTTCTCTTTTCTATATTTTATATATATATTTTTTATGCTTGCTCGGTTTTTCAAGAGTTGTGGCACTTACCGATTTTCATTTTCGTTCTCCCCAACTTATTTCTTACTCACCCTAAGTGAATGCTCTTGACTTTTTACGGCAAAAGAACAATTATCAAAATTTTCCGGGTTGTAAAAAAAAGATTTTTGAAATCTCGCTTTATTTCAAGCTGAGATTCAACTGTTTAAGCTCAAAGGGGTTAACGAATACTCTCTCTGCTCACAGGTAAGTTGTATTTGGAACTGGTTGTGCTCGATAAAAAACAAGTACCTTGATCATTTCTAATTGCTTCCACATATTCACAATAATAAAAGACAAAGCATGAATCAAATGAATCAACAAAGCTTATTAGAATCCAGCATTTAAGTGTACAATGGAGGTTTCCTCACAATTTGTGATTTTAAGTCCTAGATGAAACATTCTTTCAATTATGTTGCAAAAAGACAATATTCAATTACAAAAAGAGTAAAGTTCTTAATGCATTCTAAAATTCTAGCCGGAGGTAACCATGTACCTTAACATTATTCACTTGTTTATTTTTATCATTGCCATCCAAGCTCGGATGCACCTTCATTGGATACTTCTTTGAGGAGCAACCAATCTAGAAGGTTTGACACTCAACCAACCAAATATTTATTAAAACAAACGAAATTTAAAACATAAATAATAACATTACTTCAAAATTTAAAATTGTTCATGGGGGACAAAACACCCCAAAAGTACATAACCAACATCAAAAGACACAAATCTGAAAATACAATAGAAATAAAACAAAATATAAAAAATAAAATAAACTTAGCCCTCCAAGGACTCATAACCCTCATCAGTACCGGCTTCAGAACCGGTAGCCTCATCATCATCATCATCATCTCCATCAGCAGCACTAGAAGAAGCACCAACACCCGCCCCCTCTCCAAACACAGGCCTGTCCACAGGCCAGCTAGCGTGCTGTAGAAACTGCTCACGTGTCATCATAGAATGCTCACCGGAGGGGTCGCACATCTGCAGCTGTAACAGCTGCATAGAGTCGTGCATATCGAGCATGGCGCGCTGAGTTGCCGCCATCCAATCCCAGTTGTAGTTGCAGACAGCCTGCTGGAAAGGATCGGATCCTAAAGTAGAAGTACCAGGACCATCAGAAGCCCCGGTAACCTCAGTAGCTGAACTACTTCTTACATTCTTCGGTTTGCAATACTTGGCCACGTATCGGTCATCAATGGGTGGCGGGATCCTTACTTGACCCCTAGAGGGTAGCCTCACCCTCGCTTGCAGGCACAAAGCCATGATTAGGCAAGGGAAAGCCAGGGGACAATTCACTCGTGCCCCCGACTTTAGCCCGCTTTCAATCACGGACTTCAGCTCAAAAGCAATAATCCTCGCCACATCAATCTGGACGTTCGTGAGGATGCTGTGTACCAAGTGTGCCACTGGGATCGGCACGGTAGAAGTATGAGACTTGGGTGCTATGTTTGTAAGAACCAACAAAAGGATCAGTTGAGCCAAGGGAGTCATGTCCTCCCTATGGTATCTCATGGGAACCCCAGATGGGTTCAGCTCAACTGATTTCCCTTTCAAAAGCAGGGCAGCAGAAATCGCATCAGTATCCCGGTGAAGCCTTAAATCTTGGTGGTAGGTGTCTCTCTCCTCGGCTCCCAGATGGAGCGGTTCACCCAGGACACAGTTAATTGCATCCCGATCGAACGTAACAGGACGGCCGGACACTCTAGACGTCCATGTGAATGGCTCGTCGTCGTTCGGCAGTGCGTTCGCGTAGAACTCACGCACTGTTGCGATATCGTAATGCTACAGGGGGGATATTAACCGATCCCACTTTTTGCTGTTAATCAACACGGCGAATGTTCGGTTCGTGCCTTCAGGGTTGATTAAAAATCTCTTTTCCGGTAAAATCTTTCGCTTTTCCAAAGCAATATATCTTGCGGCTTGCTTTGGCCCGACAAATTTGTCGGTGTCGAATTGTATTGGTACGGGACGAGAAGTGTTCCCACCCTTTCTCTTTTTCGAAGCTCCGGACCTGGATTCCATCTGCAAAAACATAGAGAGGAAACAACACAAACACGAAACAGATTAGAGAGCAAAACCAGAATTCCAACTACTGTCATGGTCGCTGCTGCTTCGCCTAGCGAAGCTTCGCTACAGGTTCGCCTAGCGAAGTGGCAGCGAATGCGCGCCACTGATTCGCCTAGCGAGTTGCTAGCGAATCTTACAGGTTTTTGGGTTCTGCAATGTTTACAGTGAAATTTTGGCAAAACCCAAGGTCTCATGGTATCTATTTCAGAACAAAATGATTTATCAAGAATGACATTGTTCTAATGTACATGCAAATCTATACCTACATGCAAAATCTAATGTACCCATTCCCCCAAATTCACCCTAAATGACATATAAATCAGAAATTTACAAAGTTAAAACATAGAGAAATGGAATTAGGGCAAACCTTAGTGAAAGAGATTGATTGAATTTGAAGTGCACAGTGAGGTTTGCAATGCAATGTAACCGTTTAGGGTTTGAGTGAGATGAAAAGTGAGAGAGTGTTTGTGAGAGTTGTGTGAGTGCTTCAGCAGAGTTATAAAAAGAAAAAAAATGTACTTGGGCCCAAAAGAGTGGCTTGCTGAGAATTAAATGAGTGCTGCCACGCAACGCTCGCTGCTGCCTCGCCTAGCGAGCAGCTAGCGAATCCGCTCGCTACTGCTTCGCCTAGCGAGCAGTTAGCGAGCATGACAACATTTGCCTTTTCAAAAACAGCATTCCTGGTACATTTAGCAAGGTTTTAACAATTGGAATCCCAATACGACACCACAGAAAAACTGTAAATACTTACAATGTTGGGGTGCCTCCCAACAAGCGCTTGTTTAACGTCGGATAAGCTCGACGGTGCGATGTTCACAGAGGAGCATCCAAAGAAATAGCACAGCTCTCGCGATCCACATGACCGCCGAGATACACCTTCAAACGTTGGCCATTAACGGTCCAACTCTCCTTCTTTTCCATGTCCTCAATGACAATAGCTCCATACTCCTTCACTTCTTTGACCCGAAATGGCCCGGACCATTTTGATTTCAACTTTCCGGGGAATAACTTCAACCTGGAATTGAACAATAGGACCAACTGTCCGGGCACAAATTCTTTCTTTCGAAGCTTTTTGTCATGATATTTTTTTACCTTTTCTTTGTACAACCAACTTGAGTGATATGCGGCATTGCGCATCTCTTCCAACTCAAGCAGTTGCACCTTCCTTTTCTCACCTGCCAAATCCTTTTCAAAATTTAAAAATTTCAGAGCCCACAAGGCTTTGTGCTCCAATTCGACTGGCAAATGACAAATTTTACCAAACACCAATTGAAAAGGAGTGAGCCCAATTGGAGCTTTAAAGGCGGTACGGTATGCCCATAACGCTTCATCCAATTTTTGTGACCACTCTTTTTTCGAATTTGACACAGTTTTTTCGAGAATTCTCTTAATCTCACGATTAGAGACCTCGGCTTGCCCATTATGTCGCAACCTGAAAAATACAGTGCGCGAAAAAACAACCGGCGAAAGAAAAAGACAGAAGAGTCGCCACCGTGCGTTATTCATCCCAAAGGAGGGAAAGGAAACGCTCGAAGTAAACCTGAAAAAGGAAAGGACAAGATGGGGTCTCGCAACCAAATCTTGGCTTCGGGAGTCGGTTATGCGAAGGGAAGGTATTAGCACCCCTACGCATCCGTAGTACTCTACGGGATCCACTTTTGTGGTTTTTGTCTAAAGGGTGTGGGTTTACCTAATGTGTTTATTTACTAAAAAAAGGTTAAGAGAAATGACTCGCGCGGATGTCGCATCCACTGCATACGTATCTCATCTGAATATGAGAATCAGAGTCTTCGTAGCTCGGCTGACCTATGGGTTGGGGGATGTGTGCTCGCTAAGACATCGCGTCTTATGCCTACGTATCTCATCTGGAATGAGAATCAGAGCAAGCCGTAGTTCGGCTAACTACGGGGTTGTGGATTGGGTTTTGGACGAACAACGTCACTACGCAATCTACCGGATGCTCGACCTTTGGAGACTTACTCGCCTGTAGTAGAAGGAGTAAACGTGTTGCTTTGGGTTTTAGGGTTTGGGATGCTCGAGGGCAAACAGGCAGTCCTTGACGAAGGAACCGCGCTACATGTGGGGATATGAATACAAAACACAAAACATGTATCTCAAAGTAAAATGCCACCAAGGGGCTCAAACATTGCCTCCTATCGAGGTCTTCCAGCTAAGAAAGCGATAAAGTACGAGAAAAGGAAAAAATTACCACACGGATAAAGATCCGAAGTTACAGCAATTAAAGGATTAGCAACCCTGAGATCTCTCCAGCTAGACCATCAAAGAAAATCAGTCAATACGATTAATCAGGATAAACCTCCGGATGGTATCCCTGTAAGAGTATGTGAGCCCTCACGAAAACTCAACAGAAAGGTTAGACAAACAAGGTGAAATCCAGGGAAAACAATGCCATGGCAACACAAAGACAGGTTAGAGAAACAAAATAGGGTAACCCAGAGTGTCCCCTAAATCAAAATGTAACCACATGAATAATTCCATCAAAATTCACAAAAAGCTCACAAAAAGCAATCAAGGGTAGGAGGCCTAAACCTCTTGTCAAACACATGCATCAAAAGGGTATCAAATTCACCCATAATACCTCATACATTTAGAGCATTCCAAATTAAGAGCATAAAGGTAATGG
Source organism: Lathyrus oleraceus (assembly GCF_024323335.1). Classification (NCBI taxonomy): domain Eukaryota; kingdom Viridiplantae; phylum Streptophyta; class Magnoliopsida; order Fabales; family Fabaceae; genus Lathyrus; species Lathyrus oleraceus. The sequence goes on along the minus strand of NC_066581.1, from coordinate 363,838,398 downwards.
GAATAAGGGCAAACCTGATTGGAGAGCTTGATTGAAATTGAGTGGCACCAGTGAGGTTTACAAAACAATCTTTAGGGTTTATGTGAGGCAGAGGTGATTCTGTGCAGTTGATTTCCCTTCAGGGTTTGGAGGCTGCTCTGAGTTCTCTGTCAGGTTTCTCTCCAGGTTTTGTCCAGGATTTTGTTTCAAGGAAACCCTAGAGTATTTTGCTTCTCTCCCTTTTTCTCAAGTGAAGCCTTGGTATTTATAGACTGAATTTCATGGCTTTGTGGGCTCAAATGAGAGAGACCCAAGTCCAAAATTTTTTGTTATATTTTATTTATTTATTTATTATTATTATTATTTATTTATTTATTTATTTATTTATTTTTTTCTTTTTTTTTTCTTTTTTTTTTCTTTTTTTTTTAAATAAAGTTTCTTGGATCTAATTCTGATTGACATGATGAAATGCAATGTATCTAATGTTAAATGACCTAAAAATGAATGCATGCATGAGGTGTAAAGCGTATGCTTCCAGGAAAAATGAAGGGTAAATTTTGGGGTATTACAGCTGCCCCTATTCAATCAACTGGAGACCCGGAAAGAAGATGGCAACTGTTTTCGTACTTTCGAGGTATCAAGGGATTGAATACAATAAAAGCCCAAAAATTTGCACTGAAGTGAAGTGAAGTGACAATGCCTATCAGAATCGGCAAAGAGGTGGCCTTGAAAGAAGAATCCGTCTGGTACGGTGAGAGTCAGTCTGAATATCGAAAAAGAATGTTAAACTGGATACCAAAATAAATGGTAACACAGAAATAACCATGGCCTGAATGCCGCTCATCAGTCTGAATACTGGAAAAGACTTCGATCTGAACATCGGAAAATTGGCCTGAATGCCACAAGTCGTATCGACCTGAACATCGGAAAGACTTGGCCTGAATGCCACTTCGATCTAAATATCGGGAAAACTGGCCTGAATGCCACTTCGATCTAAATATCGGGAAAACTGGCCTGAATGCCACTTCGATCTGAATATCGGAAACTGGCCTGAACGCCACTTCGATCTGAATATCGGAAATTGGCCTGAACGCCACTTCGATCTGAATTTCGGAAATTGGCCTGAACGCCACTTCGACCTGAATATCGAAAAACTGGCCTGAACGCCACTTCGGTCTGGATACCGGAAAACTGGCCTGAATGCCACTTCGGTCTGGATACCGGAAAACTGGCCTGAACGCCACTTCGGTCTGGATACCAGAAAACTGGCCTGAATGCCACTTCGGTCTGGATACCGGAAAACTTCATGCTTGTCAACATTGGCAGAAATAGGGAATGATAATAAAGGCGACGCATGGGCCGATGACACTTGCTGGGGATAACCAAGGTGGGTCATGAACAATCTTCAGTCTGAGTACTGGAAACAACTTCTAGCTTATCACTTGGGATACCGAGAATGTTTTATGCTTACATGCGTATGTTTGAATCTTTCAATGGCGTAATGCTCCATAAAAATGGAAATGCTACGCGATTTGGGAGAATGCAATGCAATATGATTCTACATGCAGGGATGTGAAATGCTGGGTAGAATGCCAAGCTGAGGCAAGGGGATCTACTGGGGAAATGATCACCATCTTCTGGACTCTGGCAAGGCTGTTGGAGATGCACAGCGCAAAGAATTCTGTGGGGAAATGACCCGCCACACGGTGTTCTAGCAATGACGAAATACCGAGATTCTGACTGGGGAGAGAACGACACTGAAAACCTGCTGTTGGGGAAAGCGATAGTGGTTCTGGCAACCACGATCTGCAGGAGATGACTCAGCAGGGGAAGCAAACACTGATACGGTACCGAGGTTCTGCTTCACGGAAAGAAACCATGGATCTGGCATTGGGATTATCGATCTGGCCTCGAACTCTAAGGAGCAGCCACTTCTGCTGGGAAGATACAGTCTGGCACTGTCAACTCCGCTGGGGGTATACAATCTGGCTCTGTCAACTCTACTGGGGAGTGTATATTCTGAAACAGCCGCTTGGGGAAGTACGGTGGTGAGAACCTGCTGGGGATTGAAGAATCCAACACTCTGATCAGCTCTGCAGGGATAAGACACCGAATTCGTCTGTTGGTGACCTCACTGGGGAAGATATTCACGATCATCTGCAAGGGGATTTTAAGGAAATGCCCCGAGGGTACCTGTTCTGAATAGACGATCCAAAACACTTAAAATTTACAGCAATTTTAAATGTTTATTGAGCATGTACCTGTAAAGCCCTTATGTGTCATGATGCAATGTTTATCAAAAATTCGGACGTCATTTTTGCAAACAAAACAGTAAAATGAAAATGAAAACAAAGATATACTGAATAACATGATTTTATTGATTGAATGGCCTCTGAATAGGCATTTACATCAGGAAGCAATCCCTGGAAAGAGGTAATCGCACAAAAGATAAAAACAGAAATTAATCTAATGGCAATGTGAAATGGATTTCTATTGGGTTCCAATTCTGCTATGACTTGCCCGTCTTTAAGATCCTCCAGATAATCAGCCTTCTGAAAAGGTGATTGGACTGTTTCCTACCTTTCGAAAATTTCCAGTCATCGACATGAGATGAGATTCAGAACTAACTCAGAACGCAGTCATTCGCTTAATCCCTAACTTTTGCCTGGATCGCCCTTTTCGGGTTTTCAATCCACCGGGATACCCATTTTTGCCTAAGTTGCCTTTTCAGGTTTTCAACTTACCGGGTGTACGATCTTTTCATTTTTAATCCCAAATTTTTGCCCGAACCTTTTCATTTTCTTGGTTCGTCGGGATGCCCATTTTTGCCTGGACTATTCTTTTTACTTTCCAGCGGGTCTATTTTATGCGAAGTATTTTTTAACTGCGTCTGAGTTCACAGGGGAAGTGAAGTTTTCACCATCCATAGTTGCAAGCATTAAGGCCCCACCATCAAAAACCTTGGTGACAATATACGGTCCATCATAGTTAGGAGTCCACTTGCCCCTGTGATCTGTCTGAGGAGGAAAGATCCTTTTCAACACTAAATCTCCGACTTGGAAACAACGAGGACGCACTTTCTGATCAAAGGCTCTCTTCATCCGACTCTGATACAACTGCCCATGACAAATGGCTGCCATTCGCTTCTCTTCGATAAGACTCAACTCATTGAACCTTGTCCGAATCCATTCGGCTTCGTCTAACTTGACATCCAACAGGACTCTTAGAGAAGGAATCTCCACTTCAACAGGTAGGACTGCTTCCATACCATACACCAGGGAGTAAGGGGTTGCCCCAATCGACGTACATACTGAAGTACGGTACCCATGCAAGGCGAAGGGTATCATCTCATGCCAATCTCTATACGTGACGACCATCTTCTGCACAATCTTCTTTATGTTCTTATTTGCCGCCTCAACAGCATCGTTCATCTTAGGGCGGTAAGGGGAAGAATTGTGATGCTGAATGTTGAAGTTCTGACACAACTCCTTCATCATTTTGTTGTTGAGATTAGAACCATTATCAGTAATGATTCTTTCGGGAATCCCATAGCGACAAATGATTTCTTTCTTGATGAAACGGGCAACCACATGTTTGGTGACATTCGCGAACGATGCTGCCTCGACCCACTTGGTGAAATAGTCGATGGCAACAAGGATGAAGCGATGCCCATTGGAAGCAGTCGACTCAATCTTTCCAATCATGTCAATGCCCCACATAGAAAACGGCCACGACGAAGACATCACACTCAGAGGATTTGGCGGTACATGCACCTTATCAGCATAAATCTGGCATTTATGACACTTCCGAGCATATTTGAAGCAATCTGACTCCATGGTCATCCAATAATAACCCGCTCTCAATAATTTCTTAGCCATTGCATGTCCGCCGGCATGAGTACCGAAGGAACCTTCATGAACTTCCTGCATTAACATGTCCGCCTCGTGTCTGTCCACGCATCTGAGCAAAACCATGTCGAAGTTCCTCTTATACATCACATCGTCTTTGTTCAAGAAGAAACTGCCTGCCAATCTTCTCAAAGTCTTTCTGTCATTGTTGGATGCCCCTGCAGGGTACTCTTGATTCTTCAGAAAGCACTTGATATCGTGATACCAGGGCTTGTCATCGACTACCAGTTCAGCAGCAAACACGTACGCGGCCCTGTCAAGGCGCATCACATCGATCCTGGGAGCATGGTTCCAGCGAATTACCTTTGATCATGGAGGATAGAGTAGCAAGTGCGTCTGCCATCTGGTTCTCATCACGAGGTATATGATACAATTTTACTGTTGTGAAGAAAGTCAATAGTCTTCTCGTGTAGTCTCTGTAGGGGACCAGAGTGGGTTGGAGAGTATTCCAATCACCATTCACTTGATTGATCACCAGAGCTGAATCTCCGAAGATGTCCAAAGTCTTGATTCTCAAATCAATGGCTTGCTCAATACCCAAGATACAGACCTCGTACTCAGCTTCATTATTTGTGCACTCAAAAGTCAAACGAGCGGTGAAAGGTATGTGGGCACCTTTCGGAGTTGTAATGACATCACCAATTCCACTTCCTCTAGCATTGACAGCCCCATCAAACAACAAAGTCCACTTTTCGTTTGGATCAGGTCCCTCCTCAACAACTGGCTCTTCACAGTCTTTCATCTTGAGGAACATGATGTCTTCATCAGGGAATTCAAACTTCATCGGCTCATAATCATCAATCGGCTGCTCGGCAAGGTAGTCTGACAGAATACTACCTTTGATGGCCTTCTGTGACGTATACTGGATATTGTACTCTGTTAGTACCATTTGCCAACGAGCAACCCTTCCGGTGAGAGCTGGCTTCTCGAATATGTATTTGACTGGATCCATCTTAGAAATCAACAAGGTAGTATGGTTCAACATATACTGCCTCAGTCGGCGAGCAGCCCAGGCCAAAGCACAACAAGTTTTCTCAAGCTGCGAATATTTGACTTCACAGTCGGTAAACTTTTTGCTAAGGTAGTATATGGCATGCTCTCTTCGACCAGACTCGTCATGCTGTCCCAATACACACCCCATCGAGTTCTCAGTCACTGATAGGTACATTATCAGAGGTCTCCCAGGAACTGGAGGTATAAGGATCGGAGGTTTCTGTAGATACTCTTTTATCTTCTCGAAAGCCCTTTGACAATCTTCATTCCACCTGATAGCCTAATCTTTCTTCAGCAATTTGAAAATTGGCTCACACGTGGTTGTTAGGTGAGAGATGAACCTTGCAATGTAGTTCAACCTCCCTAAGAAACTACGGACTTGCTTCTCTGTTCTTGGCTCTGGCATTTCCTGTATCGCTTTTACTTTGTGGGGATCCACCTCAATCCTTTTTCCGCTAACAATAAAACCCAGCAATTTTCCCGATCTCACCCCGAAAGTGCACTTGTTCGGATTAAGTCTCAGTTTGAATTTCCTCAAACGCTCAAACAGTTTCTGCAAATTCACCAAATGTTCTTCTTTTGTCTGAGATTTGGCAATCATATCATCCACATAAACCTCGATTTCATGATGAATCATATCATGGAACAGAGTTACCATAGCTCGTTGATATGTTGCTCCGGCATTTTTCAGACCAAACGACATCACCTTGTAGCAGAAGGTGCCCCATGGGGTTATGAAAGTTGTCTTTTCCATGTCTTCTGGTGCCATCTTGATTTGGTTATAGCCAGAAAAGCCATCCATGAAGGAGAATACCGAGAACTGAGCTGTATTATCCACCAAAACGTCGATGTGAGGTAATGGGAAATCATCTTTAGGGCTAGCTCTGTTCAGATCCCAGTAGTCGACACACATCCATACCTTTCCATCCTTCTTAGGTACTGGGACGATGTTTGCAACCCATGGCGGATAATTGGTGACTGCTAGAAACCCTGCATCCAACTGCTTTTGTACTTCTTCCTTTATCTTGACAGCCATCTCTGGTCTTGTTCTTCTGAGCTTCTGCTTGACCGGAGGACAACCTTCTTTGAGAGGCAAGCGGTGTACCACGATGTCTGTGTCCAGCCCAGGCATGTCCTGATAAGACCAGGCGAAGATGTCAACGTATTCTTGTAGCAATTCAATCAGCCCTTTCTTCACATTGTCTTCTAAAGCAGCCCCTATCTTGATTTCTCTCTTGGCGTCCTCGGTGCCGAGATTAATCACTTCAACAGACTCTTGATGCGGTTGAATAACCCTTTCCTCTTGTTTTAATAACCTGGTAAGCTCTTCAGGGAGTTCACAGTCTTCATCACCCTCTTCTTCAGCTCGAAAGATTGGATTTTCAAAGTCGAAACGAGCCGTAGCAGAAACGTTATCAATAGGATCCGGTGATGTGCATCTGCATGAGTGATGGTATGTGCTTATGAGTGTGAACAAGAAGTGAAAACTAAACAAAACATTGCCATTTTTTATTTTGAAAAACTGCAAAAATAGAAAGACAGGGAACGAAATATTTGAATGCAAAAATACGTCCTTTATTTATGATAAAAATGCAAGTGTCACATAGACGGGCCCTACAATGAGTCATTACGCCCTGGGCGGAACGTAAGACTTGGATATGCATGAATAAACAAAGAAAATTACTTCTTCAGAAAAGTGACTTGGACAATCTCCTCAGAAGACCAATTGTTGATGACTTCACCCGGGATCCTCGGACGCACCCAGTTGTCAATGTCACAATCACTATCCCCACCCTCTTCATTGATTGCTGATACCTGGCCATACTGAAAGATGCCAGCACTGGAGAAAGTGATCGGCCCCTTAAGTGTTGTAGAAGTCAAAACTGGCTGATACCCAATCCCGAACTTATCTTCTTTCACTGGTAATTCCAACAGACGCCCCCAACCGGGAGCAACACCTGAATCCACCACGGCCCGTGCCTGCTTAAAGGATGAGATAGAGGCACCCGCTTTAACCTCTTCCACCGGAGTTGCATCCTTGATTTGAATTGACTCAAAAGCCTGACACAGAGTCTCATGAATTTCACCTTCTACTTCTACATACTTGAATGTAGACAGGTTACTGACCAGGATGTCCTCCTCACCACAGACGGTGATAATTCGTCCGTTGACCGGAAACTTAATCTTCTGATGTAGAGTTGAAGAGACTGCCCCAGCATTATGGATCCAAGGACGACCCAACAGGCAACTGTAGGAAGAACTGATATCCATCACGTAGAAGACAGTGTTGAAGGTTTGTGATCCAATCAGAATTGGCAATTCTACCTCTCCAAACACCGATCTCTTAGAACCATCGAAGGCTCTCACAATAAGATCTGAAGGTTTCAAGACCAAACCCTCTACTTCTAACTTCGACATGGCTCTCTTGGGTAGCACATTGAGAGAGGAGCCTGTATCCACCAGAACATGCGATAACACGGTGTCTCTGCATTCCATCGAGATGTGCAGAGCCTTGTTATGATTGCGTCTGGCTGGTGTCAAGTCAGAATCGGTAAAACCCAACCCGTTGCCTGCATGCACATTGGCGACGATCCCTTCTAGTTGGTTTACCGAGATTTCTTGAGGTACATATGCAGCATTAAGAACCTTCAGAAGTGCCTCCCTGTGTGCCTCCGAACACAACATGAGTGAGAGAATGGATATCTTGGACGGAGTCTGAATCAACTGATCGACTACCTTGTAGTCGCTTTTCTTTATGATTCTCAAAAGCTCGTCCACATCCTTTGCAAAAGTGGGCTCAGAACCATCCTGGGGTGCAGAGGTACCCTCATTCACGACCTGCTTGCCTTTGGTTTTCGCCACAGCATCAGCATTATCAGCTTGGGTAACCGGTGGTGAGAACAATCTACCACTCCTGGTGAATCGGCCGATTCCACCGACATTATCCACTGCGGGACCGTCAAGTTCAGGCTTCTGACCCTCTTCTACTTTCAGTGGCCGTTCCACCTTATGATCGTGCGTATACACGCTCCCCCCATAATGCCACGGAATGGCCCTTTCGCTGGTGAAAGGTAAAGGACCAGGGGTTGTGATGGTCATAGTAGATCGTCGCACTGGTGGCACAAGTTGCGCTTCTGGCACACTGATCTGATTAGTTGGGTAGAAAATAGTGATAGTAGCAATATCGCAGTCGTACTCGGAAATCTCATTCATTGAAATGCAAGCATCCGAAATATCGGGATCAAGTTCAATTACATCAGGATCATCCACATTGGAAAAAATAAATACATCATCATGGATTACAGAATCAGTAGGAACAACATCTGCGAATTCATCAGTAGCATCTTCAAACCCTTCTTCCTCAACCCCTTCCACAAACTCTTGGACAGACAAATCTTCAACCTGGAGGATACCCTTGTCGAGCAAGGCCTGGATACCCTGTTGTAGCTTCAAACAACCTCCACTCTGAGTGGCACAATCCAAACAACCCTTCCCACAACCGGGGAAAACATCGGCCTTCAGCAAGCATCCTTTGATATCCAACAATGGAGTCTTCAACTTCAACACATCCTTAATGGACTTGGCTTTTCCCTCTATCATGTTAACGTTCGCACCACCATGCTGGGGCATGGGATTGTTAACGACATTCGGAGCCGGTGCAAGGTCGATGGCCTTTGAATCTATGAGGTCCTGAACTACGTGCTTAAAAGCTTTGCAGTTCTCAATATTGTGGCCAGGTGCCCCAGAGTGGAAGCTACACCTAGCGTTGGCGTCGTAACCTACCGGAAGTCTACCAATAGGAGGAGCCAGAGTGCACAGTTGCACAAGTTGTAGTTGTTGAAGACTAGAAAGCAACTGAGCGTACGACATTGGAAGGGTGTCGAAACGCCGGTCCATCATCCTTTGCCTCTGTTGATAAGCGGGTCTGTTACCCGGTTGCTGCTGTTGTTGATACTGAGCTGGTTGACGTTGTGATTGTTGTTGTTGTAGTGGCACTGCAGCTGGAATGGTCATAGCCGCAACATACGGTTGCTGATGATAATTCTGAAAATTATTCCTCCGGTTATCCCTGTTCTGATAAGAAGATATGGCATTTGCATCCCCTTCTCCCCTCTTCTGTCCCTGAATGAACGGCTTCTTCACCCCTGATGAGGATCCACCTCCACTCTGGTTCTTATAGGTCTTTAGGTAATTCTCCACCCTTTCTCCAGTAGAGACCACATCAGCAAAGTTGGAAGCATTGCACCCCACCAGACGCTCCAGATAAGGTCCAGGCAGCGTATTCATGAACATGTTAGCCATTTCCTTTTCCAACATAGGAGGCTGAACACGGGAAGCTGTATCCCTCCAGCGTTGAGCGTATTCCCTGAAGCACTCATTGCTTTTAAGAGACAGATTCTGAAGTTGAGTTCTGTCAGGAGCCATGTCTGCATTATACTGATACTGCTTCACGAAAGCCTCTGCCAAATCCCTCCAGCAACGAATGTGGGCTCTGTCCAGCCTCATATACCATTCCAAGGATGCCCCAGCTAGGCTATCCTGGAAGAAGTACATAAGTAGCTTCTCGTCATCAGAGTATGCAACCATTTTACGGAAATAGGCTTGCACGTGAGTTTTGGGGCAAAAGCTGCCATTGTATTTGTCAAAGACCGGGACTTTGAATTTCGGTGGCACTCTCACACCTGGGACCAGCCCCAAGTCAGCAACATCTACTCCCAGAGGATTCTGTCCTTCCACAGCTTTCAGCCTCTCCTCTAATCTTCTAAACATGGGGTCCATGCCATGGCCCATGCCAAAGTCTTCCTGAAGTAGGGGGAATTGATCGGCCTGATCATCATGGACGAGCTGTTGATCAAGGTTGACATGTGGGATCGGGATAGGCCCCGGTCCATTGGGACCATTAGCCTCTCCAGCTGGAGGATCATCCAATGTCTCTGGTTGAGTAGTGGCGGGATTCCTCTGCATCATCTGCCTGAGCTCTTGTTGTCCCTGAGCCACCCCTTGAACCACATCCATGAATTGGTTCATGCGGATCTTCATCTCGGCGAACTCTGCCTGTAGGCTTTCCATTACTCTCTGTTGGTTTCTGCGGGTACCGTACCGGTGAATGCCTGGGTCAGCTATCCTGCTGATGGAACACCAAACAAACTGAGAACACTGTGGCGGTACCTGTTATGCAAGACATGCTATGGATATGCAAATGCAAAGACATGTTTATCAATTCCAAAAGGCATTCTATCCCCTTGGTTCCAGTCTCACATTTGATAAACAGTTTAAGAAGAAAACCCCGACTAGGATCAAGAAGAAGATATAAACCCCTGAGAATAGATAAACATGTGTTAAATGATATGAATGCGAAATGATGTGATGAATGATGTGAATGCGATGCAGTGACATGGGAATCAGGACTGCTGTATCCACTTGAACATCTGTCAGGTTGCACTGTCTGAAGAGAAACCCACTGAGTAATATAATACGAGATCAAAGCTCTGCTCCAGAAAACCGGGTTGGTTGGAGGTTAAGGTTTCCTGAATTTAGCCCGCCCCTCACTGGTAGGTTCTAAGAACAGAAGTTCGTCAGCTTCAGCCCTTCAGTCGCGAATAATACGTTTACCACTGAAGGTTTGGTATTATTACGGGACAAAAGACCTCCATTGACTCCCCTCAACAGGACATCCTAATAGCAAGTCCCAGTCTCGGGATCCTCGGATTGAGCAGCGAGAATGCACCCACCAGAGCTAACATAATCACGTCTCGGAGGAGAGACTTCGACTGAGTTCTCGGGAAATGGTCACCAGAGTCGACGATTTCTAGAGGAACATCCTGCCGTTACGGAACACCCGTAGGACATAATATATCCAAAAGAAACCTCGTCTGGGTGTGGTTCTTCACGAACGACTTAACGTAGCAACACGCCACGCAAGCCTCATGATTATCCACTCTAAAACCTGTGTGTACACTCAAGCCTGGATAATGGGCTTATCTCTCATAGAACACCCCATCCCAACAAACAAATAAACAGATCCAACAGATACAACAGATGCATGCAAGCAGGTAAGCAAATAAATGTACAAAAGCATGAACACCCAATAAACAAGAAATCACACAAGCTAGGAGGGACTCGCTTAGGGAAGATGGACCAGCAAGAGGTCAACTTCTTAACGTCCCCAGCAGAGTCGCCAGCTGTCGCAACCTGAAAAATACAGTGCGCGAAAAAACAACCGGCGAAAGAAAAAGACAGAAGAGTCGCCACCGTGCGTTATTCATCCCAAAGGAGGGAAAGGAAACGCTCGAAGTAAACCTGAAAAAGGAAAGGACAAGACGGGGTCTCGCAACCAAATCTTGGCTTCGGGAGTCGGTTATGCGAAGGGAAGGTATTAGCACCCCTACGCATCCGTAGTACTCTACGGGATCCACTTTTGTGGTTTTTGTCTAAAGGGTGTGGGTTTACCTAATGTGTTTATTTACTAAAAAAAGGTTAAGAGAAATGACTCGCGCGGATGTCGCATCCACTGCATACGTATCTCATCTGAATATGAGAATCAGAGTCTTCGTAGCTCGGCTGACCTATGGGTTGGGGGATGTGTGCTCGCTAAGACATCGCGTCTTATGCCTACGTATCTCATCTGGAATGAGAATCAGAGCAAGCCGTAGTTCGGCTAACTACGGGGTTGTGGATTGGGTTTTGGACGAACGACGTCACTACGCAATCTACTGGATGCTCGACCTTTGGAGACTTACTCGCCTGTAGTAGAAGGAGTAAACGTGTTGCTTTGGGTTTTAGGGTTTGGGATGCTCGAGGGCAAACAGGCAGTCCTTGACGAAGGAACCGCGCTACATGTGGGGATATGAATACAAAACACAAAACATGTATCTCAAAGTAAAATGCCACCAAGGGGCTCAAACATTGCCTCCTATCGAGGTCTTCCAGCTAAGAAAGCGATAAAGTACGAGAAAAGGAAAAAATTACCACACGGATAAAGATCCGAAGTTACAGCAATTACAGGATTAGCAACCATGAGATCTCTCCAGCTAGACCATCAAAGAAAATCAGTCAATACGATTAATCAGGATAAACCTCCGGATGGTATCCCTGCAAGAGTATGTGAGCCCTCACGAAAACTCAACAGAAAGGTTAGACAAACAAGGTGAAATCCAGGGAAAACAATGCCATGGCAACACAAAGACAGGTTAGAGAAACAAAATAGGGTAACCCAGAGTTGCCCCTAAATCAAAATGTAACCACATGAATAATTCCATCAAAATTCACAAAAAGCTCACAAAAAGCAATCAAGGGTAGGAGGCCTAAACCTCTTGTCAAACACATGCATCAAAAGGGTATTAAATTCACCCATAATTCCTCATACATTTAGAGCATTCCAAATTAAGAGCATAAAGGTAATGGGAATAAGGGCAAACCTGATTGGAGAGCTTGATTGAAATTGAGTGGCACCCGTGAGGTTTACAAAACAATCTTTAGGGTTTATGTGAGGCAGAGGTGATTCTGTGCAGTTGAGTTCCCTTCAGGGTTTGGAGGCTGCTCTGAGTTCTCTGTCAGGTTTCTCTCCAGGTTTTGTCCAGGGTTTTGTTTCAAGGAAACCCCAGAGTATTTTTCTTCTCTCCCTTTTTCTCAAGTGAAGCCTTGGTATTTATAGACTGAATTTCATGGCTTTGTGGGCTCAAATGAGAGAGACCCAAGTCCAAATTTTTTTGTTATATTTTATTTATTTATTTATTATTATTATTATTATTTATTTATTTATTTATTTATTTATTTATTTTTAAATAAAGTTTCTTGGATCTAATTCTGATTGACATGATGAAATGCAATGTATCTAATGTTAAATGACCTAAAAATGAATGCATGCATGAGGTGTAAAGCGTATGCTTCCAGGAAAAATGAAGGGTAAATTTTGGGGTATTACACATTAGCCTGTGGGTGATACGGAGTTGCCACTCTGTGTGATACACCGTAATGTTTTAAAATGCTTTCCAACGGTGCATTACAAAAGTGTGACCCTCCGTCACTTATCAACACTCGGGGGGTTCCGAAACGGGAAAATATGTTTTTCTTCAAAAAATTTATTACCGTTTTCGCATCCGCCCGAGGTGAGGCAATCGCCTCAACCCACTTAGAAACGTAATCAACTGCGACAAGCATATACTCGTTACCATAAGAGGGTGGGAATGGTCCTACAAAATCGATGCCCCAACAATCAAATACTTCAACCTCTTGGATGTTTTGGAGAGGCATCTCGTCTCTCTTACCAATCCCACCGCTTCTCTGGCAACTATCACAACTTTGCGCATGGGTATGTGCGTCTTTGAAAATAGTGGGCCAATAAAATCCTGACTGAAGGATTTTAGTGGCCGTTCTCACCCCATTATAGTGTCCGCCGTAAGGCGAGTTGTGACAATGCCAAAGGATGCTCTGCGCTTCATCGCCAGTAACGCATCTCCTTAAAAGGTTATCACTACCCAACTTAAACAAGTACGGGTCATCCCATACGTAATACTTGGCATCCGAAAGAAACTTCCTTTTTTGGTTCGAAGTTAGGTCGGGAGGCACAAAACCACTAGCCTTGTGGTTCGCAAAGTCTGCAAACCACGGCCTAACTTGAATTTTGAAAAGTTTTTCATCAGGAAACTCTTCCTGGATTTCCTTCTCTGAAGCGGTAACCTCCACATTAACTAAGCGAGATAAATGATCTGCCACCAAATTTTCCGATCCTTTCTTGTCTTTGATTTCAACATCAAATTCTTGCAACAAGAGGATCCAACGGATGAGCCTTTGCTTCGAATCCGGTTTGGTGAGCAAATATTTAATCGCCGAGTGGTCGGTATACACTACGACTTTAGACCCTATAAGATAAGACCTAAACTTTTCAAGCGCATACACTATCGCAAGTAATTCTTTTTCAGTGGTGGCATAGTTAATTTGAGTCTCATTAAGAACTTTACTTGCGTAATGTATCGCATGAAATTTTTTCTCTTTTCTTTGGCCTAATACCGCTCCGATTGCATAGTCGCTCGCATCACACATTAGCTCAAAATTTAAATTCCAATTTGGAGCGACTATAATTGGAGCAGTAACCAATTTTTCTTTCAAAGTCTCAAAAGCTTGCAAACATTCATCGGTTAAGAGAAATACCTGGTCCTTAGCTAGCAAATTACTCAAAGGCTTAGCTACCTTTGAGAAGTCTTTGATAAAGCGCCGATAGAACCCGACGTGCCCCAAAAAGCTTCGGATTCCCTTCACATTCACCGGAGGAGGTAACTTTTCAATCACTTCAACCTTAGCACGATCAACTTCAAGCCCTCTTGAAGAGACTTTATGGCCAAGCACTATCCCCTCGGTCACCATGAAGTGGCACTTCTCCCAATTAAGCACAAGATTGGTCTTCACACATCTTTCAAGCACCGTTTTCAAGTTTGCCAAGCATAAACTAAAGGAACCACCAAATACCGAGAAGTCATCCATGAAGACTTCCATTGTTTTCTCAATAAGGTCGGCAAAAATAGCTTGCGCACATCTTTGGAAAGTCGCCGGTGCATTGCACAACCCAAAGGGAATTTTTCGGTATGCGAAAACTCCAAACGGACATGTGAAAGCCGTCTTTTCATGATCGGCCGGGTCAACCGCAATTTGGTTATACCCGGAATAGCCATCCAAGAAACAATAGTATTGTTGCCCCGAGAGTCTTTCGAGCATTTGATCCATGAATGGGAGTGGAAAATGATCTTTTCGAGTTGCGGTATTCAACCGCCTATAATCGATACACATTCGCCACCCCGTTGCAACTTTAGTAGGGATCAACTCATCTTTGTCATTTCGGATCACGGTAATTCCACCTTTCTTCAGAACCACATGCACAGGACTAACCCATGGACTATCCGAAATCGGGTAAATCATTCTCGCATCCAACAACTTGACAACTTCCTTTCTAACAACCTCCTTCATAGTAGGATTTAAGCGGCGTTGTGGTTGAGCTACCGGCTTAAAATCCTCTTCCATTAAGATCTTGTGCATGCAATAGGAAGGACTAATTCCTTTGAGATCGGAAAGAGTCCAACCCATGGCTTCTTGATTTTTTTTCAGCAAATTGATCAAACGGGCTTCTTCATCATTTGACAAAAGGTTGCTTATGATGACCGGCTTTACTTCGGTCTCATCTAGGAATACATACTTCAAAGTAGAAGGTAACATTTTCAATTCAATAGGCGCTTTTTCGTCATTAACCTCCTTCTTCAAGTCTTCCTCCTCAACTTCCCACGATTGTAGTTCGTTTAAACCATCAAGTTCCCTTAAGCATTCATCAAGAGCTTGCTCTTCTTCAACTGTGAAAACTTCAAATGAGTCATCAAGAGCTAACTCCATAGGAGATATCTCATGAATATGCTTAGAAACCTCCAAAATTGCCTATTCGATCACATCGATGCGAAAGCTATCACTTCTATCTTTTGAATGCTTCATTGCTTCGAATAGATCGAAAGTAACTTCTTCATTTTGGACTCTCACCTTCATCAAACCATCGTCAACGTCTATCATCATGCGCGCGGTTTTCATGAACGGTCGACCCAGAATGAGCGGAGCATCATCATCCTCTTCCATATCAATAACAATAAAATCGACCGGGAAAAAGAATTTGTCGACTTTAACTAAAACATCTTGGGCTACGCCATGAGGATGGGTAGTCGACTTATCGGCCAATTGCAAAGTCATCCGGATGGACTTAATTTCAATGTTGCCAAACCTCTTTATAATAGACAATGGTATAAGATTAATGTTTGACCCCAAATCAATTAGTCCTTTTCCGACATAGATATCACCAATTTTAACCGGCAAAGTAACTCGTCCTGGATCAACCTCTTTTTTCGGAAGCGTCCTTTGAATAATTGCACTACAGCTCGCATCTAGGACAATGGTCTCCGGTTCCGTATACCTCTGCTTTTTTGTAAGTATGTCCTTCATGAATTTGGCATACTTGGGCATTTGCTCCAAGGCTTCGGCAAACAGAATGTTGATTTGCAGTTGTTTAAAAATATCCATGAACCGGGCGTAATGCCGTTCATTCTCCCTTTTGGATGGAGCATGTGGATAAGGAAGGTTTTGGATTGGAGTAGCGCTCACTACCTCCTTTCCTTTAGCAACTCTAGAACTTCTTGCTCTTTTCTTTTTCACTTCCTCCACATTACTTCATCACTCTTATTTTTCTCAATTTCCACACTTTCTTTCTTTTCAACTTCACCATTCTTTTCGTTCTTTTCAACTTCCTCCTCACTCCACTCCCCCACTTCACCATCAATATTATCCTCCAATATTTCCTCCTCATTTTTCCTCTTTTCCTCTCTTTGTTCACTCTCATCTCTTTTTTTATTCTCACTAATCAACTCCCTCCCACTTCTCGTCGTGATCGCTTTACAATGCTCCTTAGGATTTGTTTGCGTGTTCGCCGAAAAGGATGGACCGGGTTGTTGTTCCGCTAGTTGCTTAGCAAGTTGTCCAACTTGAGTCTCGAGATTTTTGATTGCCGCATCGTTGCTCTTTTGATTAGCCATTGACATTTGCATAAATTGTGTCAATGTCTCTTCTAATTTTGAAGTTACGACCGGCGGTTGTTGAGGTTGATAAGGATTTTGGGGAGGGTTTTGACGGCTAGAAGAACCACCCCCATAACCTGGGTTATGGTAATAATTACTCCTAGGTTGGAACCCTTGATTCCCTTGGAAGTGTTGTTGTTGATTTTGAGGATGTGGTTGATAAGGTTGTTGTTGTTGTTGTCTCGGTTGGTAGTCTCGTTGGTTTGCCATGTAGTTTACTTCTTCGAACCCGGGAGGTGGACAAAATCCGGTGTCATGCTCACCTTTGCAAAGCTCACAATAAGCTATTTGTTTAGCTTTTGAAGGTTCTCTCAACTCTTTTATTTGCTGCGTTAAGAGTTCCACTTGTTGTGAAATGAGTTTGTTTTGGGCAAGAATGGCATCATTCGTTCCAAGTTCAAGCACTCCCGACTTCTTCAAAGAGTTGCCTCTACTTTGACTTTGAAGATCATTTAGAGCCATTTGATTTATGATATCTGTAGCTTCTTCGGCGTTTTTAGACAATAAAGAACCACCCGAGGTAGCATCCAACAAAGTCTTGCAATTTGGTTGAAGTCCATTTTTAAAAATATGGATTTGAGTCAATTCATCAAATCCATGCCCTTTACACTTCCGAAGCATGGATTTGAATCTTTCCCACGCCTCATTTAATGATTCGTTGGTTCCTTGTGAAAACACTGAGATGGCCGTCTTGGATTCCATGAACCGGTTGTGGGAGAAAAATCTTTCGATGAACTTCTCTTCCAACACGTTCCAGTCTGTCATGAGGGCTGGTGTTTGATCTAAGTACCAATCTTTTGCTTTGCCGAGCAAAGCGTGGGGAAATAATCTTCTGAACAATGGTAGCTCTTGAGCTTGATCAACTCCGGCCGCCAATGCTATCTCGTAAAATTTGGTGAGAAAAGCAAAGGGATCTTCATGGTCCATTCCGGTGAATGGACTTCCATATAGTAAATTAAGAGTTCCCGTTTTCATCTCGGCTTGCCTTCCCGTGTGGTTGGCAAACTGAGCAGTATTCCTTGGACTGTTTACACATGAAGTGGAAATGGGCGGTGGTGGTGGTTCCATGATAGGTATGAACGGGTGTGGATGTGTGGTAGAAGAACTTTCTACTTGTTCTTGTTGTTGTCTAGCTTGTTGCCTCCTTCGTCTCGTTCTGCTATTCAGCCTCCTTGCGGTTCTTTCGATCTCGGGATCAAAAAGAAGTTCGTCCACAGGAATCTGCCCTCGCATAAAATGAAAGCTGCACACTAAACCAAACAAATTACAAGCACAAGTCAAAAATTCGAAAGCTAAAAATTAAGCAACTATTGCGATGCTCGCAATATCAATTCACAATCCCCGGCAACGGCGCCATTTTGTTGATTGTAATTTTCAGTGTCGGGTTTTTGTTATCGTCTCCACAGGGATTGTGAGATATCGTCGCCTTTCGACAGTTGTTTCAATTCTTAACTCGTAGTAACAAGGGGGTTTTTGGTTTTAGTCACTGTATCTTGCATAAAAGTGTGATAAAATGCGGTAAAAGATTTGGTTTTAATATTTGAGAAATATTGCCAAAGTTAGGGTTCGACGATCACTTTGCATGTATATGTTCGATCAACAAAACTTATAAACTCCTTTAGATGATAAACTATTTCACAAAGTCCTCCCAATGTGTTTATCTCTAACACACATTGTGAGTTTTCCCATTTTGATCCATTGTTTATCTCTAACACAATCTATCAAAATGACAACTTTTTGGTTCAACCTTATGGTGAACAAAATCATTCATTACTATCTCTAGCTAACAAACAAGATTGGATGAAAACCTAGGTAAAGAGTTGGTAAACATCTCTCGATCATAAACCAACACAAAGAGTTTTCAATAAAACAAAGTTTTCACCATATATTCACCATTAAAGAGTTTACAAATGAAGATCATCCCATTTACACACAATGCTAATGATCATCTACATCTAACCTTGACAAAATGAAGAACTTAGCTACTCATTTTCATGGTAGCTTGGTCAACAAGTTTCGGAAGAAGGTTGATCAACATCCGAGTCGAATAATCGAGATTGGATGGGAATCCACCTTCTTTTTGTGAAAGATTGTTAAGAGATGAAGAGAAATGATTTCTAGGTCACAAAAGATCTCTAGAGCAATGCTGGAAAATATCTAAAAAGTACAAAAGTATGGAGGTGTAAAAGTATGGCTCCAAAAAGTAGCCCTTGCTACTTATAGTGCTGCTACTGAGTTGTCATGCTCGCTAGGCGAGCAGAATGGCTCGCCTAGCGAGCCCCAAAATGAGGCACCTGCGCCCAAAGAAATATCCTTTGCCAGATTGGCATGTTCGCTAGGCGAACAAATCCTTCGCTAGGCGAAGCACACGCTTCACCCTTCGCTCCAGCGAGCTTAGGAGGTTTTGCTACTGTAATTGCTCGCTGGGAGCTCGCTAATGGCTCGCCTAGCGAGTGAGTGCTGGCTGCGCTTTTGACCAAGTCTGGACGTGTTCGCTACACCCTTCGCTGGCTGCTCGCCTAGCGAGTTTGCTGATGTTTGCTACTGTAAAATATTGGAGCTCTTCGCTGGGTTCTCGCTAGGTGCTCGCCTAGCGAGCTCTTTGCCACAGCCCTCGCCTAGCGAGCTAGCTGATGAATGCATCCCTTTTTTGGTCCCTTTGCCAACTTTCTTGTGGCTTCATTTTCTATTATTTCATGCCCTATTCCTGCACAATAACACACAAATCAAAGGTACCAAGATCGTTTATCATTGTATTGCAATTCATCTAAAACAAAGGTGGTTTCGAACACTTTAGCAAGGAAATGGAGTGAAAGATGCCCATATTTGATAGCTCAAATAAGCACTTTTGGGTATCTAACAACTCTCCCCAACTAGATTCTTGCTTGTCCTCAAGCACAGTATGCCTCTTGAAGGACAAGAGGATTTGCATTAAGAAAAAGGTTTCTCCAAAATCGGATAAAACGGCTCAAACACAAGTGAATCAGCAGATACAAATTTCCAACGATTAGAATAAAATAATACACAAGAACTAAAACGTAATCAATGCTATCATACCCTTCAACACGCCAATCTTTGGGTCAAAGAAACTGTAGACAACATCATCTTTCAAACCGGTCCTCATATCTGGAACAAGGATGTCTCTCAACTAGAATCTCAATCAAGAATGTACCCTGCATATGGATAAACATGAGTTAGATGTGGATAAATGCAAAATGGGAATGATGCAGATGCATGAATGCAAGTCACTGTGCCATCCTCCAAGTTGTCTAAACACCAACTGTACTGGATTCCGGTCTTAGAACTGATCACAACCATCTGAGAGACCGAGTAACCACAAATCCAACTCGAGAGTTCCGAAATAAACGGAACGGAGGATACATCACCATCATCACAAGAAAGTCACTGAACGGATATCAACCAGATCATCTGAACAAGTAACCCTTAGATTCAACCCGGGGATCCGAAATAAACGGAACCCGCTGATAAATACCACGGACAGAACTCTGGCGTGTCAGAAATAAATATCCATAAATCCGGCTTATAGACAGAACTCAGATCACAAACCGAACCAAAGTCACCATCAAAGAGTCACCAACAGAACCTGTATCTGTAAGAATCAAACCCCTCCCCTCACAGGTGACTTCTAATAAGGTCATCCTAAGGCGGATAATGGTCTCGACAATTGGACAAGATACTCAACGGGTTTGCCCTTTCGGGTGTGCCGTGCAGCTCTCATAAGATCATCTCAACCAAAGATCCGGGAAAGAACGGTCACCGAAGTCAACAACTCAAAAGAGATAACTCAACCATAGTGGAGACTCCACCAGGAAGAGCCCTCTCAAAAGAACCTCGTCCGGCTTTGGTATGTCACGTCGCAACAACATGCTGATCAAACATGTGAGGAGACGTGAGACCATGCTAATCCTAGGTGTATACTCGGGCTTTGGGTTTTAGCCCCACTCAGAACACCCACCCCAAATCATAAGAACCACACCTGTCCAGAGTCCAACACAGTGATAATATGATGCATGCAAACATATATGCAAATATATACAATCACAGTATAATAATCACAAATGCAATAAATAAAGCAACCCAAAACTACCCTAAAAACTACGCTAGAGAGCGCTAGGATTGACTCGCTTAGGGAAAATGGACCAGCAAGAGGTCAACCTTAGTCCCCAGCAGAGTCGCCAGCTGTCGCAATGCGAAAAACAACCGGCGGAAAAAAAAAGGTTTACAGAGCCGCCATCGACGCTATTCATCCTATGACGGAAAGGAAGCGCAGGACTAACCTAAGAAAGGGAAAGGAACGGTCTTACGACCAGAGATTGCAAGGTACGGGAGTCGGTTACGCAAGGGGAAGGTATTAGCACCCTTCACGTCCGCCGTACTCGACGGGATCCACGCTCAAAAGATAGTTCAAAGAATAGAGAAAGGTTGCTACTAAAATTGCTCAAAGAAATTGCACAAACTGGAATAATAAAACATGTGAAAGAAGATGGAGGAAGTGGACTCGGCAGGATGTCGCATCCTGGGCCTACGTAGTTTGTCAGAAACAAACATCAGAGTCAACGTAGTTCGGGGAAAAGGGAGACGTGCTCGCTAAGACATCGCGTCCTATGCCTACGTATCTTCTCTATCCAGAGAAGAACCAGAGCACTCGTAGCTCGGCTAACGCACGCCGAAACAAAACATCAAAAAGAGACGTTGAGACGTCAAAAGAAACACTCAAAAGGAAACAGAATGCCAATACATGGACTTATATCCGACTCCTAACAACAACAAACAAAAGAAAACAGAATGCCAATACATGGACTTACATCCGACTCCAAACAATAACAAAACAAAAGGAAACAGAATGCCAATACATGGACTTATATCCGACTCCAAACAATAACAACCGCTAACCAACGAACACCAAAGAAAAATGTTATCAGAATGACCCCAAATGAGTGACAACCGTCACAAATGAACCCCAAGTGAGTGACAATTGTCACAAATGAACCCCAAGTGAATGACAACCGTCACAAATGAACCCCAAGTGAACCTCAAAGATAAACCCCATAAGGTATAAACATACCACACACGCCCACGCTGGACGAACAAGTACTCACACCAAAATAAAGAAGAGGGTGAACACACACAAGACAACACAGCAAAAAAGAAAAAGGGTGCCCGGAGAGATTGCTTGCAACCTCCTGCCTACGTATCTCATCTGGTATGAGAATCAGGGCGACGTAGTTCCCCTTAACAGGGGAAAGGAGACAACAAACTAATAGGGAGAATCAGACTCGAGCCTAATAGTTGTCATGCAATCAACAATATCCCTAGGTTGAGGTCTCTAACAAGAACTTAACTCGCTCTGGAAGCGATTCAACTCAAACAGCAAATAAACATCAACACAAGTGAACAAACATCACACACTATATTCATACAAGTGGCCCAAACAATGGGTAGGCTTTAGTCAAGAGGGGTCATGTCAACCTCGACAAACAAGCCAAACTGTAATGGGTAATCTGTGGCTCTTAACCACTAACATTGAGAGTTAGGGTGAGCAGATCAAATGGTAATGAGGATGAGACCTCATAGCTCTTAACCCTGGCCAGGGTGAGCTCATGACAAAGAAAGCGTGGGGATCCAGAAAGAGGGACCCTATTCCACTTGACAGACTCTGGACAAAGATCTTGGGTTCATGTTCAGAAGCATCAGCACGTAGTGCGAGCATAATGAACGACTCACTGAATAACGGGGGATTAGCTACTAATCCCTTTTATCCGTCAATTGCCTCTTCACTTAGGAGGACTTATCAAGTATCACATGCCTCATCTTGGAGGTCTTTGGCACAAATATAAACAAACACAAACAGAGCCTCTTAAGGAGGACTTGCCAGCAAAATGCCTGCCAAAAAGGTGACAGGACTTCCAGACTACATGGAGTAAGAACGTAGCTACCTAAGTGGTGTGTTAACCATAATCCAAAGCTCAAGCAAGAGCTAAAAGCAAGCAACTAATGTACCTATACAAAAGCTAACCAGTTAATATCTCAGACAACCAATCAGAAAACAAACAGACAAACAGTCCAACTGTTACACAATTCAATGAGCAATGCTCAAGGACTCATATGAAGCAATGAGCTCAACACATAAACTTAAATCCCTACAAAACACAAAGAAGTTAGAACACAATCCAATTTGCATCTCAAAAGGTGAGCAACTCAACCATTAATGCTAAGTGTCCAAACCTGAAACACAAGACAAGGTTAGTTCATGTACAAAACACTAGTACAAAGACCAAGTTCAAAACCAAATCAAATGATCAAAATAGAACTCAATCTTTCACATTCAAACAATTAAGAAAATGTCCTCAAAAGGACCAACATCAATTCACAAGGCAAGTAGCTCAAATGATCCATGTAAAGCAAAGGCAAGCAAATGAGCACAAAATGGACATCCAAATTAGAAAATCCAAATCAAAACAGAAAAGCATGCAATAGCCTTGAAATATTTTATGTAAGTTTCTCATGTCATGAATAAGCAATGTGCAAAATATCAAATCCAGAAGAGTTCAAATGATAGGTGAACAAAAATGCACAAATGCAAAACCAAAAATGTGACACAAATTGTCACATTACATCTTCATGTGTCAAAAACAGTGATAGCCAATGATAAAAATTCCAAACCAAGGCTCAAAAATTCATATCACATGTGAAGATCAAGCATATGAAAATTCAGATCAATTGGATCAACACATAGCATTTCACATGGCATTGAATATAACATATCAATTAAGCACAACATGGATTCAAAAATTCCAAAATAAAAATTCCAGAAACAAACAAATCATGAAATTAATCCTATAAAAAACTAGACATCAAAACAAGATTGTGAAAAAAAATTGGACTCAATTTGGATCATTTTTCTATTTTTTTATGAATTTTCAAAGATAAACAAATAAAATGAAATAATAAAAGAAATGGAGGGAAAATAGTATTTGAAATTAAATCAGAATTATTCCTAGCCATCAGATCAAGCGCGAAAATGCAATCAGCGGTCCACATTTAAACAAGCAAAACGCAAGATTTTATTAATTGAGTTGGCAACGCTCAGTCATCAGGTCAATGCACACGCAGCGCAGTCAACCAAAGCATAGCCAATGAAATATACACACAAGCGCATACGTGGATGCCACAAGGACTAAACCCTAACAGAACCAGACGGCGGAGCCGGTCATCTTCTCCGGCCGTCTCCGGCGGAGCTTCAACAATATTTTTCCAGAATTACATGAAATCTATACCATTCGAATCAACATTCAACATACATCTCGAATATCATATTCAATCATCCTAAATCATCATGAATCGCACGGATCGAGCAAAAACATTTTCATCACCAAAACTTTAAGTTCATCATACAAACTCATTTCTCAACCAAATTCAAAACTAATCATATCAGCATGTTCAGCTAAGCAGGATCTATACATTCATGTACATAAAACAGCAAAATGTGAGGATCGAATTTTCACCTACTTGAAATGCAGTTTGTTGAATTCGCGTGATCAAGCTCTCTACAGCTCCAGATCTTCTTCCTTAACCTTGCCTTGAAGCTTTGAACAAGAAGCAACACTTGAAACAACTTGAATCTTCCTTAATTTCAGAAATCCATTGCCATGGTGAAGCACTCAATCTGCTTGAAAACCAGCTCAATTGTCCAATCCAAGGGATGAATCTTGCTCAGAATTACACAAGGATCATGAATATGCAAAGAGATTGAAGGTTTGTGTGAAGAAATTTGAAATTCAAAGTGAGAGAAAAATTGGAGGGAAATGGAAAATTCTAGATCTGAAATTCTGTTATGTGCAAATACAGTTAGGGTTTGGCTTTTATATGGTTCACTAATGATGCTGAAAATCCAATTAGGCTTGTGCTAATCTTGATTAGTGAGATTTGAAGTGAATTGAAAAAATTGCAAATGGAGCTAGCATGGCCAATCCACACGTGCACTTGCTCATGCAATGGCTGAAATTCACTTAAAATTAACCAATAATCATGATGGAATGGTTAAATTGCTTGTACCATAAGCCAAATTCAAATTGTGGAATTTCCCTCCAAAATGAACATGAATGAAATAGTGAACATACAAGCTTCTCCCAGGCATGGCAATGGTTCATTTGAAATGTATTGGTCATGAGGAGTATTTTGCAAAAAGAATGGACCAAATTGGAATTTTGTATCAAAAGTTATGCCACTTTGAACTTCCATGCACACCTTGTGATCATTTGGCCATAGCTTCTCAACCATCCATCACATGGACATGATTTAGGACTTTTTGAAAAGGGGAGACAAAGATCTTCAACTTTCATGTTCACCAAAAATCCATTTGAAACTCCTTTGATGCTGATAAGTCAAGTTGAATGTGGACCAAAAACTTGCCATTTTTGGAAACTTGAAATTACAGGTCACTTTCCATTTTTGGAAAGTTTTGCCATGACTTCAAAATCTTCAAGATAGATGTTTAGAATGACAAATGGACCTCTTTTGAACATGATTGAGGTGTCTCAACTCATTTCCCCACCTCATAGCCCTCACTTGACTGCACAGTTGACTTGTTTGGTCCTCAGATGACCTTGAAATGCTCTGATCAGCTTGAGCCTCTACCACTTGGGGAAATTGCTCAAAAATGAAACCCTAGCTCATGTAACCTCCTCATAACAAGCATGTGATCCTCATCCCAATAAAATACCTCATCTCTCAGAGAAACCCTAGTTGGAAGAACGACATTGATTAGGGTTGACCAGAGGTCAGAACCCTAATCCAAAGGAACTTGAGAATGAACAATGAAACCCTGGATGATGATAGAACCATGATGATGGTAATATATAATTGCAAACAAGATAATGCTCAAGACCTTTGAAGGATCAGGAAACCCTAATTGAAGTGCAAACCCTCAGATGGTTGATCATCAATTCATAGAGACCCTCAGGCTTGAATCATGTAACTTCTCCATCTTTTGAAAAGACTTTGGAGGATGACCTTCTTATTTCCATATGATATGCAAAATTCAATTCCTAATGCTCTAAAATATGAAATGCAATATGTCAAACTAGTCTCAAGAAGAGGAGGGCAACTTTTGAGGTGTTACACATATATCACAATATTCCACCTTGCTTAACTTTTGATATGAGCTTCAAATGAGAAAGGCGTCTTCATCAAAGTTGTATATCTCTAAAAGAACTTAAAAATGGTCACCAATTTCATGTCATTTGGATTTAAAATGATAAAGTTATGCATTTTTGAAGTTTGGAAAAAATCACTTGATCAATGGTATAGGTAAAAAATGACCTATAATGTTACCTCATATCATATGCTCAAAAAAGTTGAATTAGCTCCCACTCCAAACATAAAAGTTGAATTAGAAACATTGGATTTGATTGGTCAACTTGTAAATATTTCATCTCATAAAAATTGAGCAAGTTATGGCCTTGGGAAGTTGACTTTCAAATTAGGGTTTAGACAAAATGACCTATAATATTTCAACATAGAAAATGATTTTAAAAGCAAAAATATCTCTAAGTCTCAACATGAAAGTTGTTTGGAATGTCATTTAGAGTAAGTTTTCTCTTGGAATAATTTTCATATGGTGAAAATTGTAGGAGATAGGGTCTAGGGAGACCCAGTTTTGATCAGATGAATTCATCTGGCCAACCACCATCAACCAACTTGCTAATTTACAATTCTCTTAACTTTCTTGGCTCATGGTAGATCATATATGCATAATATGATGAAATTTGAAGTGTCCTTTGAGAAATTTGATCAATTGGTGAGATAGCTTGTTGGACAAGTTACTCAAGATACCCAACCAAACTAGGGTTTCCAAGGCAAATCACCCTCAAACTCTTGAAGAAAACTTGATCAATTGATCAATATATGATGTTCATAACCATTATTGAATCAATTCTTGGTTGTGATCTTTGTTCATGAGGGTCTCAAACCCTAGATGTGAACTTGATAGATCAATGAGATCATGCCCTACCTACAAAAGAGTTAGACAAATACAAAGACATATTTTTGGTATTTTGGTTAGTGAAATGATAAAATACAAGTATGATATAATCACAAAGTGCTTGGTGATCTCTCCCAAAACAAACCCAATAAAGAAGGGGTAATGAGGATGCCAAGACATGATCCCAATGCTAATGCTCATGATGAAATTGCATGAGGGATCTTAGGGTCAAAATTGGGGTCTTACAGCTGCCCCTATTTAAGGACATTCTAACTGAGGAGGTAAAGGTTAAAATCTTCGGCTCGACTCAGTAGAATGGGCTTAAATAACAACATAGAGAAACAAATTTTGGTCCCTAAGAGACCTCATGATGCATATGAGTGAATGCAAAAGTTAATGATCTGTGGGGAAATATTTCCACAAAGAAAAAGAAATCAGAGAGACCGAAAGTCTGTAGAAGTATAATGCATTCCGTAAGGAAAACTTGTTGGGGGCGACAGAGACTCTGAGGGGATAAAAAGGAGTTATGCGTAGGCCAGACTATGACTTAAAACTATTGGGGGACCAGAGGGATTCCACACAAAATGGAAAGACTCAGTCGGGGAAATAACAACATCTGTAGGGGACACGAATAAGTCAGGATAAAACTGAAGTACTCGACTCATGCAGGGGAAAGCGATTTCACTAAGGAAATGCGCACTCAACTCAACTGGGGAGAAATAAAATTTTAACACAGGAGGAGCAGAAATCTATTATCTACTACCTGTTACTGGGTAAGGAGATAATAAAAGTCTGACAGAGAGACCATTTATCATCGGTTGGGATGAACATATCAAGGATAACTCGCTGAGGACCAACAAGAAAGAGAATTCATTACCGGTTACTGGGTAAGAATAACCTTGCTGGGGAAAATTGCAGAAAATAGGATTTATAACTACCATTTACTGGGCAGAAGACCAAGGGTGAGAGTATCCGTCACCGGTTAGGATGAACATATCAAGGATAAACTCGACAGGGAAGAAAATCCGTCATTGGTTAAAGTGAACATATCAAGGATAGACTTGCCTGGAAAATGTCAAGGAGGATACCCGTCATCGGTTAGGATGAACATATCAAGGATATACCAACTGACCAAAAAGGGAGGAATTACATCTATCGAAAACTGGATAGAAAATCGCCAGAGAGAGAATCCGTCACCGGTTAGGATGAACATATCAAGGATTAACTCTGCGAGGGGACAAAGTAGGATTTACAACTACCGGTTACTGGGTAGAAGACCAATCAAAGAGAAAATCCGTCACTGGTTAAAGTGAACATATCAAGGATAGACTCTCAAAAGGGAAATAAAATAGGGATTACATCTATCAGTTACGGGATAGAATACCAAAGAAGAGAAAATCCATCACTGGTTAAAGTGAACATATTAAGGATTAACTCTGCGAGGAACAAAATAGGGATTACAACTACCTTTTTTCTTGGGTAGGAAACCAAAGAAGAGAATATCCGTCACTGGTGAAAGTGAACATATCAAGGATATACTCCTGCGGGGAAAGGAAAGTAATTCGTCACCGGTTAAGATGAACATATCAAGGGTATACTTTCAGGGGACTCTACAGAGAAGACCAAAGGGTACTTTTGCAGGGTTTTGGGCAAGAAGTAACAAACTGCAAACTAAGAAGAATATTACCAGTTACTGGGTAATAAACTCTTAGGGGACCAAAATATCTGTCTAGGTAAGAGCTAGAAAGAAAATAGTCAATCAAGACTCAACGCAATGAGGACATAACTCAAAGGGAGTAATTCCGTCCAGAAAATCTACTAGAGAGGAAACTGAAATAACAACCATCCACGAGGAAACAAACTCAGTGGGGAAACAGAGAAAGGTTAAAGTCTTTCTTCTTAACAGGCTGACACTCTACAATTGAAGGATGACAGACACCAGATTTGATATGGGGATAAAGTACCGCCATAACAAAGAATGAGAATCTCAAACAAATCAAATATGAAGATGCAGGATATGAAAATTATGAAATTGTATGAATGTATATGTATATGTATATATGATGATTATGCTGACAAAACGATCACAAAGGATACAGAGGTGTCGCAAAGAAATTGAACCACCGGTACAATCCTTGGTCAATCCACAAAATATGGAGACTACTGCTGGAGAATAGAGAGGTCAACATCCTAAGGGCTCAACCCTAGCTGAGGATGGAGGAGATCTGCTGAGGAAAGAACGACTAATCTGTGGGGAATTTTATGTCAACATCATAAAAATGGGAGACAACCCTATAGAGAAATGCACAAAAGCTGCTCAGAAACCAGGAGGAAACTCTGTCTGGGAGCAAAGATACAGCGATTGATGGGGACACCAATGCAATCTACTGGGGAAAATCAAGCATCTCTGATGAAGATCCACCTGCTGAGGAAATACGAACTCCGCCGGGGAAGGCCGAAACTCTGTTGGGGACAAGGAAACGCCGTCACTCAACTGGGGATAAAGAAAGGAGTTCCACTAGGAATCAAATAATCCTATGAGGAACTGAATCAACACTGACATCTAGGAATACTGAAAGAGTTAACTGCTTGGGGAACCTCTGATGTTTAACACTTAAGGACTTGCTCCTTACTGAAACGCGGTTGATATTCCTCTTACTTGCTTTGGAAAAGTTCTTGCTTTTATATTTTAAGGAAAACTTAATTTTGATTTAAAAATTTAATTTCAAAATGATCATAATAAAATTTAAAACTATTGGCTGAAGTAAATAAGAGTAGAAACGATTGGATAAAAGCTCAACTTTATTTAAAAGCAAAAATATCTCTAAGTCCCAACATGAAAGTTGTTTGGAATGTCATTTAGAGTAAGTTTTCTCTTGGAATAATTTTCATATGGTGAAAATTGTAGGAGATAGGGTCTAGGGAGACCCAGTTTTGATCAGATGAATTCATCTGGCCAACCACCATCAACCAACTTGCTAATTTACAATTATCTTAACTTTCTTGGCTCATGGTAGATCATATATGCATAATATGATGAAATTTGAAGTGTCCTTTGAGAAATTTGATCAATTGGTGAGATAACTTGTTGGACAAGTTACTCAAGATACCCAGCCAAACTAGGGTTTCCAAGGCAAATCACCCTCAAACTCTTGAAGAAAACTTGATCAATTGATCAATATATGATGTTCATAACCATTATTGAATCAATTCCTGGTTGTGATCTTTGTTCATGAGGGTCTCAAACCCTAGATGTGAACTTGATAGATCAATGAGATCATGCCCTACCTACAAAAGAGTTAGACAAATACAAAAACATATTTTTGGTATTTTGGTTAGTGAAATGATAAAATACAAGTATGATATAATCACAAAGTGCTTGGTGATCTCTCCCAAAACAAACCCAATAAAGAAGGGGTAATGAGGATGCCAAGACATGATCCCAATGCTAATGCTCATGATGAAATTGCATGAGGGATCTTAGGGTCAAAATTGGGGTCTTACAGCTGCCCATATTTAAGGACATTCTAACTGAGGAGGTGAAGGTTAAAATCTTCGGCTCGACTCAGTAGAATGGGCTTAAATAACAACATAGAGAAACAAATTTTGGTCCCTAAGAGACCTCATGATGCATATGAGTGAATGCAAAACTTAATGATCTGTGGGGAAATATTTCCACAAAGAAAAAGAAATCAGAGAGACCGAAAGTCCGTAGAAGTATAATGCATTCCGTAAGGAAAACTTGTTGGGGGCGACAGAGACTCTGAGGGGATAAAAAGGAGTTATGCGTAGGCCAGGCTATGACTTAAAACTATTGGGGGACTAGAGGGATTCCACACAAAATGGAAAGACTCAGTCGGGGAAATAACAACATCTGCAGGGGACACGAATAAGTCAGGATAAAACTGAAGTACTCGACTCATGCAGGGGAAAGCGATTTCACTAAGGAAATGCGCACTCAACTCAACTGGGGAGAAATAAAATTTTAACACAGGAGGAGCAGAAATCTTTTATCTACTACCTGTTACTGGGTAAGGAGATAATAAAAGTCTGACAGAGAGACCATTTATCATCGGTTGGGATGAACATATCAAGGATGACTCGCTAAGGACCAACAGGAAAGAGAATTCATTACCGGTTACTGGGTAAGAATAACTTTGCTGGGGAAAATTGCAGAAAATAGGATTTATAACTACCATTTACTGGGCAGAAGACCAAGGGTGAGAGTATCCGTCACCGGTTAGGATGAACATATCAAGGATAAACTCGACAGGGTAGAAAATCCATCACCGGTTAAAGTGAACATATCAAGGATAGACTTGCCTGGAAAATGTCAAGGAGGATACCCGTCATCGGTTAGGATGAACATATCAAGGATATACCAACTGACCAAAAAGGGAGGAATTACATCTATCGAAAACTGGATAGAAAACCGCCAAAGAGAGAATCCGTCACCGGTTAGGATGAACATATCAAGGATTAACTCTGCGAGGGGACAATGTAGGATTTACAACTACCGGTTACTGGGTAGAAGACCAATCAAAGAGAAAACCCGTCACTGGTTAAAGTGAACATATTAAGGATAAACTCTGAAAAGGGGAATAAAATAGGGATTACATCTATCAGTTACTGGATAGAATACCAAAGAAGAGAAAATCCGTCACTGGTTAAAGTGAACATATTAAGGATTAACTCTGCGAGGAACAAAATAGGGATTACAACTACCTTTTTACTGGGTAGGAAACCAAAGAAGAGAATATCCGTCATTGGTGAAAGTGAACATATCAAGGATTTACTCCTGCGGGGAAAGGAAAGTAATTTGTCACCGGTTAAGATGAACATATCAAGGGTATACTTTCAGGGGACTCTACAGAGAAGACCAAAGGGTACTTTTGCAGGGTTTTGGGTAAGAAGTAACAAACTGCAAACTAAGAAGAATATTACCAGTTACTGGGTAATAAACTCTTAGGGGACCAAAATATCTGTCTAGGTAAGAGCTAGAAAGAAAATAGTCAATCAAGACTCAACGCAACGAGGACATAACTCAAAGGGAGTATTTCCATCCAGAAAATCTACTAGAGAGGAAACTGAAATAACAACCATCCACGAGGAAACAAACTCAGTGGGGAAACAGAGAAAGGTTAAAGTCTTTCTTCTTAACGGGCTGACACTCTACAATTGAAGGATGACAGACACCAGATTTGATATGGGGATAAAGTACCGCCATAACAAAGAATGAGAATCTCAAACAAATCAAATTTGAAGATGCAGGATATGGAAATTATGAAATTGTACGAATGTATATGTATATGTATATATGATGATTATGCTGACAAAACGATCACAAAGGATACAGAGGTGTCGCAAAGAAATTGAACCACCGGTACAATCCTTGGTCAATCCACAAAATATGGAGACTACTGCTAGAGAATAGAAAGGTCAGCATCCTAAGGGCTCAACCTTAGCTGAGGATGGAGGAGATCTGCTGAGGAAAGAACGACTAATCTGTGGGGAATTTTATGTCAACACCATAAAAATGGGAGACAACCCTATAGAGAAATGCACAAAAGTTGCTCAAAAACCAGGAGGAAACTCTGACTGGGAGCAAAGATACATCGATTGGTGGGGACACCAATGCAATCTACTGGGGAAAATCAAGCATCTCTGATGAAGATCCACCTGCTGAGGAAATACGAACTCCGCCGGGGAAGGCCGAAACTCTGTTGGGGACAAGGAAACGTCGCCACTCAGCTGGGGATAAAGAAAGGAGTTCCACTAGGAATCAAATAATCCTATGAGGAACTGAATCAACACTGACATCTAGGAATACTGAAAGAGTTAACTGCTTGGGGAACCTCTGATGTTTAACACTTAAGGACTTGCTCCTTACTGAAACGCGGTTGATATTCCTTTTAAAGAAAACTTAATTTTGATTTAAAAATTTAATTTCAAAATGATCATAATAAAATTTAAAACTATTGGCTGAAGTAAATAAGAGTAGAAACGATTGGATAAAAGCTCAACTTTATTTAATAGAATGGTAGTCTATAAATGACAAGACTCCATAGATTTTACAAAGTTGAAAATGGTAATTTACATGGAAAAGGGTTACATTGAATACAAATGATCCTTAATCCCTCTACCAACTCTTGTTATCCACTGTGCTCTTGACCACTGATGGGATGATGAATTGATGTCAACCCTTGTGCTCGAACAAATCTTCAAAAATCACTAAAGATTAGCACAATGCAGTTACTTGCCATAATCCCTAATTTTTGCATAAGTTGCCCCAAGGTGGGGTACTCAACTTATCGGGAAATTCTTTCTGTTTTTTATGTCTCTAATTGTAGGTGTTTAATTGGCTGCATTGTATGGTAAAACACTAATGTCTTGACTGATGTCATGACATGTATATGTAACTACATTGTAGTTACTGCAGGACTAGCTAACACAGAATTATTGAATGCTGTGACATTCATACCTGTCAACAGATACTAAGGAACAGAAGCTCTGTTAGAACTTAGTATTCATTTGCAGTCTGGTTATCAAGGAAGAACCAGACCTGGCATAAGGCCTACTGACTGAATGTCAAACTGGATGTTGTGACATTCATCATTAACAGCAGCTGGTGAAGATTAGGCAGAGTGGTGTTCTGCTATACTTCAGCATTTTAGTTAGTTTGTTCTTCAAGAGAATTACAGAACTAACTTAAGGCCAATTGCGTAAATGTTAAGTTGGACACTTTGACATTTACTAATGTAAGCTGGTACTGTAGTATGGTCATATTGATCATGTACAGGTCAGCAGATTTGTACAGTCTGTTTTCTGGGAAAACAGACTCAGCATATGGACCTTGATGTCAAGCTGAATGTCGTGACATTCATTCCTGACAGCATATGCTAAATTGTAGGTTGTTCAGTTTTCTGTTACAGCTTTCTCAGGCTATTCTTTAGGAAGTCAACAGCTTAGAGAAAATCCAGGAAATCAACAACCAAGCTACATTCAATGAACCTAACAAATAGCCTATTTGTTAGCAACCTAAATATTGAATTTGTGGGAACTTATGTGACCTAAAATTCAGGAAAATACAGGTGCAAAAGCCCAGGTGCTGCAATATAAAAAGGAAGGCATTCCTCCATTCAGTTTCAGGGATTTTGAGGCGTGAAGATTTAGTGTGTCCATCTTACTTCACTGCTGTATTTTTGTGAGTCTAGAATTAGACGTATCTTGTAAGCCAAGTCATTATCAAATAGATGATTACTTTGGCATAGGGTGTTCATTGAGTTGTAAGTGTTGTGTCACTCGAAGCTTTTAAGCGTGAGTGCTGTGTATCTTGGTTTAAGCTGTGAAGCATAACCAAGAATTGTTTTTGAAGTGTGACTTCAAAGTGTTTTTAATATCACTGAGGTGATTGAGGGGGAGTGAGTAGGAACTCTGATCTTAGGTTAAGATTGAAATTGCATTGGGTAGGGATTAAGTGATAAGTTGTAAACGGGTGAGTTTAGCTTTGAATTGATACTACTAATAGTGGATTTCCTCCCTGGCTTGGTAGCCCCCAGATGTAGGTCATGTTGGACTGAACTGGGTGAACAATTACTTGTGTTATTTATTGCACTTACTGTTAAGTTCTGCATAATCCCTGTCTGTGCAGAATTGGATGTCATAACAACCAGTGTGACATCCAAAGTCTGATAACTAGAATTTCAATTGGCATCAGAGCAGGCACCCTGCCTGTGGAGTTCTGGGTGAGATCTAGGGAAGTTACTTTCTAGTACCATGGACAAGGATTTAGGACACTCAAACAGACCACCCATGTTGGATGGATCTAATTATGATGACTGGAAGCCCCGTATGATAGCCTTCTTAAGGTCTCTAGACAGCAAAGTCTGGAGAGCTGTCAACAAAGGATGGGAACATCCAATGAGGACAAGTGAAGATGGAGGCAGTGTGCAGATTCCTGAAGAAGAGTGGGACAAGGAGCAAGAGGCACTAGCTCTTGGAAATTCCAAGGCCTTGAATGCTTTGTTCAATGGAATCAGCAAGAACATCTTCAGACTAGTTCACCACTGTGAGCTAGCTAAGGAAGTTTGGGATACCCTCAAGGTAACTCATGAAGGCACTTCCAAGGTGAAGATGTCCAAACTTCAGATGCTGACAACCAAGTTTGAAAATCTGAAGATGAAAGAGGATGAGACTATTCATGACTTCCACATGAATATTCTTGAAATTGCAAACACCTCTGGTGGACTAGGTGAGAAAATGACTGAAGAGAAACTTGTAAGAAAGATTCTCAGGTCCTTGCCTAAGAGGTTTGCTATGAAGGTCACTGCTGTAACACCCTTCTAAAATACCCCAAATGTTTAATAATAAAACAACAACAATTAAATCATACATATCAGAGTAATCATGCATCTCAAGGGTGTCACATAACAACTTCTTCACAAAAGTCAATATAAAATCAGTCATGCTCAATTTTATTCAACATAAAACTTCTTTAACAATACGCAGCGGATAAAATATTTCAACATCTGTAATTCATCAAAATTAACATTTATTCAACAATTCAAACATCCCGTCCCGATGTTACATCTATCAGAGCATGACCCTCTAACCACACTAGACTTCAAGCACTAGCTTCTATTCGACTCACTGCTCGTTACCTGAAAAATATAGCTGTAAGGGTGAGTTCCTCAATCGATATAACAAATATTATAATTTATCATGTTATGTTAAGTAATTCTACACGTTAATCACCCTAATTATATCATGCATTAGGCAACGGCACAGTCAACTCAATTATCATATTCAAACACAACGTAAAGGCAACTCAATAACAACATAAAATGCAACTCAATGAGACTCGACTCTTCATGCATGTGGTACCATTTGGAGTAAAACTCCCAACTTAAAATCATTGCCAGTTTAGTGGGCATCAAGGCATAAGCCTTCAACTTTCAACTTAAAAATTTTGCCAATCCAGGCCAACGTGGTGTGAGCAAAAGCCCCATATTTTTTGCCAATCCAGGCCAACGTGGTGTGAGCAAAAGCCCCATATTTTTGCCAATCCAGGCCAACGTGGTGTGAGCAAAAGCCCCGACTTAATGCATATGAATGTATATGTCATGTACGACTTGAAACCTCAACAACAATATAACAACGACAACATAACAACTTTTTCAACAACAACAACTTAAAAATCAACTTTGGCTCACCCGCCTACAATTCAGTATTTTCAACGAAGCAACTTATATTCAACTTTGGCTCATCAGCCTACAACTCAGGATTTTCAACAAACAACTTGAATTCAGTTTTTCACCATATCTACATCAACTTTTCACACATAACCCAATGATTTATTCATCGAAATTAACTACAATAGGCCAGCTACCAATTGCATTCACAACATAAAATCAACTATTTTTCCATACTGCAAAGACTCTGCTCAACTGGAGGGAGTCGGCGCAAAGGCCCCTTGCGTCGACGCATGGGGTCGACGCTTAACTCACGGGTCGGCGCCAAAATGCCTTGCGTCGACGCATGCAGTCGGCGCATGCCCCACGGGTCAGCGCACGCCGACCCTATGGTCGACCGCTCGCGCGCAGACTCAGATTTTTCTGAGTTATCCCAAAGTTCTGTTAGCTTCACGCAGATCAGGTTTTCCGGCCGCTTCTGCATCTAAACTCTTTCTCAGAAAACCTAATTTGTCTCTAATTTAGTAGTTCCGAATCAAGTTTTTAATTGTGATCCGTGCTATAGTCTAACATTTACGACTCACACAACTATCAATTCAATTTGCAGTTTTTAACACGGTTTATCCAACGTCAATTTCAGCATATACAGTCCCAATTAGGGTTAAATCAACGGCTTATCACTACCCATGACATGTTAATCTATAATACCCATTAACCGACGATAAACCCCCCTTACCTGAGTTAATCCGGCAATTCTCTAAGCTTTAGCTTTTCCGTTCCTCAACCGTGCTTTTCGGCTCTTTGCCCTTTTTCCTCTTCTCTGCAGCTTCTCTGAGTTTCACGTGAAATTTCTTTGTTAAGAATGAAACCCTTTTCTTTATTCCCACTTATATATATATATATTCCAATTATTATTATTCCAAAATAATAATAATAATAATAATAATAATAATAATAATCCAATAATCCAATTTATTTAATTAAATTAATAATTATATTATCAACTTAATTAAATAATTCTTTTTCTTTATTTGGGGTGTTACAACCCTCCCCCACTAAAAGAGTTTTCGTCCTCGAAAACATACCTCAAGCAAATAACTCTGGATAGGACTCTTTCATCTGACTCTCCAGCTCCCAAGTCACATTGCCACCTGCTGGTCCTCCCCAAGCTACCTTCACTAAGGCAATCTCTTTACCCCGCAACTGCTTCAACTCTCGATCCTCAATCCTCATAGGTGATATTTCAACAGTCAGGTTATCTCTCACCTGTACATCATCTACTTGGACCACATGCGACGGATCATGAATGTATCTCCTCAACTGGGACACATGGAAAACATCATGCAAATTCGCAAGCGACGGCGGTAAAGCGATACGATAGGCTACTTCTCCTATCCTCTCCAAAATCTGATAAGGACCAATAAATCGCGGTGTCAACTTCTTCGACTTCAAAGCTCGACCAACACCAGTTATCGGAGTGACACGAAGAAACACATGATCCCCCTCTTGGAACTCAAGTGACTTCCTCCTCTTATCATGATAACTCTTCTGACGACTCTGAGCAATTCTCATCTTCTCCTGAATCATCTTAATCTTTTCCGTAGTTTGTTGAATAATCTCCGGTCCAATCACAGCACTCTCACCGG
This sequence comes from Lathyrus oleraceus, assembly GCF_024323335.1. Lineage (NCBI taxonomy): Eukaryota > Viridiplantae > Streptophyta > Magnoliopsida > Fabales > Fabaceae > Lathyrus > Lathyrus oleraceus. Next base: position 363,801,078 of record NC_066581.1, on the reverse strand, counting down.
ACTCATACCAACATAACGGTGTCCGACATCTCCTACCATACAAAGCTTCAAACGGTGCCATACCAATACTCGAATGAAAACTATTGTTGTAGGTAAACTCAATCAAAGGCAAATAACAATCCCAAGCACCTCCCTTTTCCAAAACACAAGCTCTCAAAAGATCCTCTAATGACTGAATCGTCCTCTCAGTCTGACCATCAGTCTGCGGATGATATGCAGAACTCAATCTCAGCTTAGTCCCTAAAGCCTTCTGCAAACCTTCCCAAAACTTCGATGTAAATCTAGGATCTCTGTCCGAAACAATACTCGACGGAATACCATGCAAGCTTACAATCTTCTCAATATACAACTCAGCTAGCCTCTCTAACGGATAATCCATTCTGATCGGAATGAAATGAGCCGACTTCGTCAATCTATCAACAATCACCCAAATAGCCTCAAAATTCTTACTTGTTCTCGGTAAACCAGAAACAAAGTCCATACTGATACTATCCCACTTCCACTCTGGAATAGCCAACGGTTGCATTAGCCCAGACGGCTTCTGATGCTCAATCTTCGACTTCTGACAAGTCAAACAGGAATACACAAAACTTGCAATTTCTCTTTTCATTCCTGGCCACCAAAATAACCTTTTCAAATCATGATACATCTTCGTAGCTCCAGGGTGAATACTCAACCCACTACGATGTCCTTCCTCAAGAATACTCTTCTTAAGTTCTGTAACATCCGGAACACACACCCGACTACCAAATTTCAAAATACCATTCTCATCAACTCTGAATTCGCCACCTTGACCTTGATTCACTAGAGTCAACTTATCAACCAAAAGCATATCAGATTTCTGACCCTCTCTGATCTCATCCAGAATACCACTTGTTAACTTCAACATTCCCAATTTAACACTATTGTGAGTACTCTCACACACCAAACTCAAATCTCTAAACTGTTCAATTAAATCCAACTCCTTAACCATTAGCATAGATATATGCAATGATTTCCGACTCAACGCATCAGCCACTACATTTGCTTTACCCGGATGGTAATTCAAACCAAAGTCATAATCATTCAGAAACTCTAACCATCTCCTCTGTCTCATATTCAGCTCTTTCTGATCAAACAAATACTTTAAACTTTTATGGTCACTGAAAACTTCAAATCTTGACCCATACAAGTAATGTCTCCATAACTTCAGAACAAACACCACAGCCGCCAACTCTAAATCGTGCGTCGGATAATTCCTCTCATGAATCCTCAGCTGTCTTGAAGCATAAGCTATAACCTGCTTATTCTGCATCAACACGCCACCCAAACCCAACAATGAAGCATCACAGTAAACTTCAAATGGTTCCGACGAACTCGGTAATGTCAGAATAGGAGCAGTAGTTAACCTTCTCCTTAACTCTTGGAAACCTTCTTCACATTTTGAGTCCCAAACAAATGCTTGCCCCTTTCTAGTCAACATCGTCAACGGTAACGCCAACTTAGAAAACCCTTCAATGAACTTCCTATAATAACCAGCCAAACCAAGGAAACTTCGAATCTCAGCAACAGACTTCGGGGCTTCCCACTTAGATACCGCTTCTATCTTAGAAGGATCAACAGCAACACCACCTCTTGAAATCACATGACCAAGAAAACTTACCTCTTCTAACCAAAATTCACACTTGGACAATTTAGCAAATAATTTCTTTTCTCGTAGAACTTCCAAAACCACTCTCAAATGCTCAGCATGCTCTTCTTCCGATTTCGAATACACCAAAATATCATCAATAAATACCACAACAAACTTGTCTAGGTATGGATGGAAAATCCTATTCATATACTCCATAAATACTCCAGGTGCATTAGTTACACCAAAAGGCATTACAGAATACTCATAATGTCCATACCTTGTCCTGAAAGCAGTCTTCTGAATATCCTCAGTCTTCACACGTATCTGATGATACCCAGATCTCAAATCTATCTTGCTGAACACACTTGCACCAACCAACTGATCCATCAAATCATCAATCCTCGGCAAAGGATACCGATTCTTGATCGTCACTTTATTCAGTTGCCTGTAGTCCACACACAACCTCATAGTACCTTCTTTCTTCTTAACCAATAGCACTGGCGCACCCCACGGTGACACACTCGGACGAATAAATTTCTTATCCAACAGATCTTCCAACTGACTCTTCAATTCAGTTAACTCAACAGCAGACATACGGTACGGAGCCATCGATATCGGTCTAGTACCAGGTACCAAATCAATCGAGAACTCCACTTCGCGTTCTGGTGGTAATTCATTCACCTCTTCAGGAAACACATCAGGAAAATCACGCACCACGGCTAGATCACAAATCACCATCTTATCCTTGGCCTCCAAAGTTGCTAACAGCATAAACAACTCTGCCCCATCAGCTACTTCTTCATTCACCTGCCTTGCTGATAGAAACAAACTCTTTCCTTCCTCAATCTCAGGAAAGACTACCGTCTTATCAAAACAATTGATAGAAACTCGGTTAAACACCAACCAGTTCATACCCAGAATAACATCAATCTGCGCTAGTGGAAGACACACTAGGTCCATCCCAAAGTCTCTACCAAAAATACTCAAAGGACAATTTAAACAAACCGAAGTAGTAGTCACTGAACCCTTCGCAGGAGTATCAATTACCATACTTCCAAACATCTCAGATATCTCTAACTTAAGTTTCACAGCACAATCCAAAGAGATAAAGGAATGAGTCGCACCTGTGTCAATAATAGCTACAAGAGGAAAGCCATTAATATAACACGTACCTCGGATCAAACGATCATCTGCAGAAGTCTCAGAACCCGATAAAGCAAAGACCTTGCCTCCTGACTGATTCCCTTTCTTCGGCTTCCGACACTGACTTCCAATATGCCCTTCTTCGCCACAATTAAAACAAATCACTTCCTTGTGCTTGCAATCAGCTATTGCATGCCCAGTCTTACCACAGCGAAAACACCTCTTCACTTCAGCAGTACATACATTACTCTTATGACCAGCCTGACCACATTTGAAGCAAACTATACCAGTAGGAGCACCTCCCCTACTAGTCCTCTGAGCCGGAGCAGCTACTTGTTTCCCTTTTCCAGCTGGAACATCATACGGCTTGCCACGATTTTGATGTTGCTTGCCTCTGCGATCACTGACAATCTTGTAATGAGCATTATTGTCCTCTTCAAATATCCTGCAGCTATCAACCAACTCAGTAAAAATGCGTATCTTCTGATACCCAACAGCCTTCTTAATTTCAGAGCGCAATCCATTTTCAAACTTGATGCACTTTGAAAATTCAGCACCAGCACCAGTGTAATGAGGATAAAATTTGGACAACTCCACAAATTTCGCAGCATAATCCGTGACAGACATGTTCCCTTGCTTCAGCTCAAGGAATTCAATCTCCTTCTTACCACGGACATCCTCTGGATAATACTTCCTCAGAAATTCCCTACGGAATACATCCCAAGTAACGACTTCACCTGCCGCGGTCAACCTCTCGTGAGTCTCTAGCCACCAGTCATCAGCTTCGACTGCTAGCATGTGAGTACCATACCGAACCTTCTGAGCTGGAGTACAATCCATAACACGGAAGATTCTCTCAATCTCTTTCAACCATCCCAAGGCTGCATCTGGATCATGCTTTCCTTTAAACACCGGCGGGTTCTCTCTCTGAAAAGTCGCCAAGCTACGTGATCCAGCATCCCCACCAGCATTTGGCAAGTTCTGCACAGCTTGTGCCATTGCTTGCATTGCGGCAGCCATTGCAGCGTCATTCCTTCCAGCCATTTCAACTTATCAATACAACACAACTTAAAGTTAGATTGGTAACAATACACAATTGTTAGACAAAACGACACGACAACTGGCCGGACGGACCGACCTGCTCTGATACCACTAATATAACACCCTTCTAAAATACCCCAAATGTTTAATAATAAAACAACAACAATTAAATCATACATATCAGAGTAATCATGCATCTCAAGGGTGTCACATAACAACTTCTTCACAAAAGTCAATATAAAATCAGTCATGCTCAATTTTATTCAACATAAAACTTCTTTAACAATACGCAGCGGATAAAATATTTCAACATCTGTAATTCATCAAAATTAACATTTATTCAACAATTCAAACATCCCGTCCCGATGTTACATCTATCAGAGCATGACCCTCTAACCACACTAGACTTCAAGCACTAGCTTCTATTCGACTCACTGCTCGTTACCTGAAAAATATAGCTGTAAGGGTGAGTTCCTCAATCGATATAACAAATATTATAATTTATCATGTTATGTTAAGTAATTCTACACGTTAATCACCCTAATTATATCATGCATTAGGCAACGGCACAGTCAACTCAATTATCATATTCAAACACAACGTAAAGGCAACTCAATAACAACATAAAATGCAACTCAATGAGACTCGACTCTTCATGCATGTGGTACCATTTGGAGTAAAACTCCCAACTTAAAATCATTGCCAGTTTAGTGGGCATCAAGGCATAAGCCTTCAACTTTCAACTTAAAATTTTTGCCAATCCAGGCCAACGTGGTGTGAGCAAAAGCCCCATATTTTTTGCCAATCCAGGCCAACGTGGTGTGAGCAAAAGCCCCATATTTTTGCCAATCCAGGCCAACGTGGTGTGAGCAAAAGCCCCGACTTAATGCATATGAATGTATATGTCATGTACGACTTGAAACCTCAACAACAATATAACAACGACAACATAACAGCTTTTTCAACAACAACAACTTAAAAATCAACTTTGGCTCACCCGCCTACAATTCAGTATTTTCAACGAAGCAACTTATATTCAACTTTGGCTCATCAGCCTACAACTCAGGATTTTCAACAAACAACTTGAATTCAGTTTTTCACCATATCTACATCAACTTTTCACACATAACCCAATGATTTATTCATCGAAATTAACTACAATAGGCCAGCTACCAATTGCATTCACAACATAAAATCAACTATTTTTCCATACTGCAAAGACTCTGCTCAACTGGAGGGAGTCGGCGCAAAGGCCCCTTGCGTCGACGCATGGGGTCGACGCTTAACTCACGGGTCGGCGCCAAAATGCCTTGCGTCGACGCATGCAGTCGGCGCATGCCCCACGGGTCAGCGCACGCCGACCCTATGGTCGACCGCTCGCGCGCAGACTCAGATTTTTCTGAGTTATCCCAAAGTTCTGTTAGCTTCACGCAGATCAGGTTTTCCGGCCGCTTCTGCATCTAAACTCTTTCTCAGAAAACCTAATTTGTCTCTAATTTAGTAGTGCCGAATCAAGTTTTTAATTGTGATCCGTGCTATAGTCTAACATTTACGACTCACACAACTATCAATTCAATTTGCAGTTTTTAACACGGTTTATCCAACGTCAATTTCAGCATATACAGTCCCAATTAGGGTTAAATCAACGGCTTATCACTACCCATGACATGTTAATCTATAATACCCATTAACCGACGATAAACCCCCCTTACCTGAGTTAATCCGGCAATTCTCTAAGCTTTAGCTTTTCCGTTCCTCAACCGTGCTTTTCGGCTCTTTGCCCTTTTTCCTCTTCTCTGCAGCTTCTCTGAGTTTCACGTGAAATTTCTTTGTTAAGAATGAAACCCTTTTCTTTATTCCCACTTATATATATATATTCCAATTATTATTATTCCAAAATAATAATAATAATAATAATAATAATAATAATAATAATCCAATAATCCAATTTATTTAATTAAATTAATAATTATATTATCAACTTAATTAAATAATTCTTTTTCTTTATTTGGGGTGTTACAACTGCCATAGAGGAGGCTCAGGACATCAGCAATATGAAGGTAGATGAGCTCATTGGTTCTCTCCAAACCTTTGAAATGGGCTTAGGTGAGTATGCTGAGAAGAAGAAAAGCATAGCCTTTGTATCTAATGCTGAAGAGGAGGTAGAAGAAGGATATACTGGAGGTGATGAAAGTATATCAGAAGCCTTAGCCATGCTTGGAAGGCAATTCAACAAGTTCATGAAGAAGATTGATCAAAGAGGTAGACCCAATGTCAAGAACATCCCGTCTGACATTAAGAAAAGATTAACTTCTGAAGAAAAGTTCAACCATGGGAAGGGAATCCAGTGTCATGGTTGTGAAGGGTATGGACACGTCAGAGCTGAATGTCCTACTTACCTCAAATTGCAAAATAAGGGGCTAGCTATCACATGGTCTGAAGGAGATTCTGAAAGTGAATCTGAAGGAGAATCTGCCAAACATGTCACTGCACTAACTAGTGTGTGTGTCTTTGAAGATGACACAAGTGCAGATGAGCTGACCTTTGATGAACTTGCTGCAGCATATAAGAAGCTGTGTACCACCAGTGCAGAAGTGCGTGCACAAGGTGAAAAGCAGAAGAAACTCATCAAGGAACTGGAAGATGAGAGACAGAAACAACTGTCTGCCATAGAAGGGCTAAATGATGAGATAGCCCTGCTGACCTCCAAGCTGAACCAGATGACCAAATCCATCAGAATGATGAATAAAGGAACTGACACCTTGGAAGAAATTCTAAAGGTGGGACAGCAGTCTGGAACCAAATCTGGGCTAGGATTTGGAAAAAGAGCTGAACACAAACGCCCAAAGGCTAAAGTTCAGAAGTTCAAGCAGATGTCAAAGCCGATGTCTCAACATCGAGGAGCTAGGATGAATGATCATCAGAAGAGAATATTCCAGAATTGGAGGTGTCACCACTGTGGCAGGCTTGGACATATAAAAGCCTTCTGCTACTGGATTCATGGCTTCCCTAACAGAGCCTCACCTGTCAGACCTAAGCATAACACACGCAAGCGATGTGTTCCCATTAAGAAGCAACAATGGTATGCTAGGATAGCACACACTGCCCTAAGGGCTCCTTCAAGAGAAGACTGGTACTTTGACAGTGGATGCTCAAGACATATGACTGGTTTGGAAAATCTACTGGTAGACATTCAACCTCACACCACCAGCTATGTGACTTTTGGTGATGGTGCCAAAGGAAAAATCAGAGGTGTGGGCAAACTGGACTGTTCTGGAGTGCCAAAACTGAACAATGTGCTGTTAGTAAGAGGACTAACTGCAAACCTCATCAGCATAAGTCAGCTGTGTGATCAAGGTTTTCATGTTCAGTTTACTAAGGAGCAGTGCATTGTGACAAATGGTGACAATCAGGAAGTTATGAGAGGAACCAGGTCCAAAGACAACTGCTATCTGTGGGAACCTGATCTCTCTAACTTTTCAACAACATGCTCCTCAGCCAAGGAAGAACAGGAGGTGAAGCTGTGGCATAGAAGACTTGGCCATCTCCACTTACGGGGAATGAAGAAGATCATATCCAAGGAAGCAGTCAGAGGAATGCCAAAGCTTCTGATTGATGAAGGAAGAGTCTGTGGAGAATGCCAAGTGGGCAAGCAAACCAAGATGTCACACCCAAAGCTGGGACATTCCACAACCTCCAGAGTTCTGGAACTGCTGCACATGGACCTAATGGGACCTATGCAGGTTGAAAGTCTTGGTGGGAAGAAGTATGCCTACGTGGTGGTTGATGACCATTCCAGATACACGTGGATAAACTTCATCAGAGAGAAGTCAGATACATTTGATGTCTTCAAGGATCTGTGCATAAGACTTCAAAGGGAAAAGGACAGTTGTGTGGTCCGGATTAGAAGTGATCATGGCACTGAATTCAAGAATTCCAAGTTTGATGAGTTCTGCTCATCTGAAGGAATAAGCCATGAGTTCTCCTCCCCTATAACTCCTCAGCAGAATGGAATAGTTGAAAGAAAAAATAGAACTATTCAAGAATCTGCCAGAGCAATGATTCATGCAAAGAAGCTCCCTATGCACTTTTGGGCTGAAGCAATGAATACAGCGTGCTATGTTCACAACAGAGTCACCTTGAGAAAAGGAACCTCCTCCACTCTGTATGAAATATGGAAGGGTAGAAAACCCACTGTGAAGTACTTTCATATTTTTGGAAGTAAATGCTACATTCTCACAGATCGTGAACAGAGAAGGAAGCTAGATCCCAAAAGTGATGAAGGCGTATTTCTGGGATACTCCACTAACAGCAGAGCCTATAGAGTGTTCAACTACAGGACCAATGTCCTGATGGAATCCATAAATGTCATTGTGGATGATAAAGAGGAAGGAACCAATGTCATGGAGGATGTTGAAACATTCCTTGATAGTCCAACTGACAGTCCAGTCAAGCCTGAAGAAGTACAGGAACCTCCACCTGAATGTGAAGTAGAAGCACCCACCAAAGTGCCATCTATCAGAATTCAGAAAGACCACCCTAAGGATCTTATCATAGGGGATCCCACCAGTGGTGTAACTACCAGGTCAAGAGGAATAAACTCAAATTCCTGCTTTGTTTCCAAGGTTGAACCAAAGAATGTGAAAGAAGCCCTGACTGATGAATACTGGATCATTGCCATGCAAGAGGAACTCGAGCAGTTCACAAGGCATGAAGTATGGGAGCTGGTTCCAAGACCTGAAGGGTCCAACATCATTGGTACCAAGTGGATCTACAAAAACAAATCTGATGAGAAAGGAGTAATTACTAGAAATAAAGCAAGACTAGTAGCTCAAGGATACACTCAAGTTGAAGGAGTAGACTTTGATGAGACATTTGCTCCTGTGGCTAGACTTGAGTCCATCAGATTGCTGTTGGGGGTAGCATGCATCCTGAAGTTTAAGCTATTTCAAATGGATGTGAAGAGTGCATTCTTGAATGGCTACCTGAATGAAGAAGTCTATGTGGAACAACCCAAAGGGTTCTGTGATCCTAACCAACCTGAGCATGTATACAAGCTGAAGAAAGCCTTGTATGGGTTGAAGCAAGCACCCAGAGCTTGGTATGAAAGGTTAACCGAATTTCTGACCACAAATGGATACAGAAAGGGTGGCATAGATAAAACCTTGTTTGTGAAGGATGAAGAAGGCAAAATCATGATAGCTCAAATCTATGTGGATGATATAGTCTTTGGTGGAATGTCAGAACAAATGGTTAAAAAATTTGTTCACCAGATGCAATCTGAGTTTGAAATGAGTCTTGTGGGAGAACTGACCTATTTCCTTGGAATGCAAGTAAACCAAATGGAGGACTCTATGTTTCTCTCCCAAAGCAAGTATGCCAAGAACATAGTTAAGAAGTTTGGTATGGATCATGCCAGGCACAAGAGGACTCCAGCTCCTACTCATCTGAAGTTAACCAAAGATGATGGAGGACCGAGTGTTGATCAATGCCTGTACAGAAGCATGATAGGTAGTCTGCTGTATCTAACTGCAAGTAGACCTGACATTTCCTATGCAGTTGGAGTGTGTGCCAGATATCAAGCAGAGCCCAAGGTGAGTCACTTGAATCAAGTCAAAAGGATCCTCAAGTACATCAATGGGACATGTGACTATGGGATGCTGTACTCACATGGGTCTGAGCCTGTCCTATCTGGGTACTGTGATGCTGATTGGGCTGGAAGTGCTGATGACAGAAAAAGCACATCAGGTGGATGTTTCTTCTTAGGAGAAAACCTCATATCGTGGTTCAGCAAGAAGCAGAACTGTGTCTCTCTGTCCACTGCAGAGGCTGAATACATAGCGGCTGGAAGCAGTTGCTCCCAACTGGTTTGGATGAAACAAATGCTCACTGAGTACAATGTCACTCAAAATGTCATGACATTGTTCTGTGATAATCTCAGTGCCATCAACATCTCCAAGAATCCCATCCAACACAGCAGGACCAAACATATTGACATTAGGCACCACTTCATCAGAGATCTGGTGGAAGACAAGGTGATCACTTTGGAACATGTAGCCACGGATCTTCAACTGGCTGACATATTTACAAAGGCTCTGGATGCTACTCAGTTTGAAAACTTAAGGAGCAAACTGGGAATATGTCTCTCTGAGACATTATAGCAATCACTGATGTTTGGGATAAACTGTTTAATACCTCTGCCTATTAAACAATTTGTACTAGGCTATGATTGGTCAACAGATCATAGCTATGCTGCTTGCAACAAGGGTGGATACAAGAGGGTAAGGAGGCACCCTACAGAGAGAAGGCCACTGTACCTGCAGGAGTTCAAGGATGCTGTTCATGCAGGAGTGGTTCTGGATGTCAGAAACAACATCATGGCATCTGATATGGTGGTACCTACTGTAAAGCAAAAGTGGGTGATCACTTGATCGAAGCTGTGAAGCAAGATCAAGTGAATGTGAACTTGGTTGAAACTGTGAAGTAAAACCAAGTCTGGAACTCTGTCATTGTGCTCTGACTATGTTGTTGGCTTTGGCAACATTTGTGACAAAAAGGGGGAGTAATACCAACCAATACCCCTGACAAACAGAGTGGGTCTCTACAACAGACTCCCATGACAGATCTGAAGATTCCCCCCCCTTGCAGCTGATGTTGAAGTTTAGGTGCAACTTCGAACATATGTGTGCTGCTATGTGAAGTTTTTATTTAACTTCCATGTGTGTGAGTGTGCTGCCACTCTGAGTGTATTAGCTAGTTTTATTCCGCTGCCATGAACTCTGTTATGGGGATCAAAGTGTTTTAGCCAAAAATTTGCCAAAGGGGGAGTTTGTAGGTGTTTAATTGGCTGCATTGTATGGTAAAACACTAATGTCTTGACTGATGTCATGACATGTATATGTAACTATATTGTAGTTACTGCAGGACTAGCTAACACAGGATTATTGAATGCTGTGACATTCATACCTGTCAACAGATACTAAGGAACAGAAGCTCTGTTAGAACTTAGTATTCATTTGCAGTCTGGTTATCAAGGAAGAACCAGACCTGGCATAAGGCCTACTGACTGAATGTCAAACTGGATGTTGTGACATTCATCATTAACAGCAGCTGGTGAAGATTAGGCAGAGTGGTGTTCTGCTATACTTCAGCATTTTAGTTAGTTTGTTCTTCAAGAGAATTACAGAACTAACTTAAGGCCAATTGTGTAAATGTTAAGTTGGACACTTTGACATTTACTAATGTAAGCTGGTACTGTAGTATGGTCATATTGATCATGTACAGGTCAGCAGATTTGTACAGTCTGTTTTCTGGGAAAACAGACTCAGCATATGGACCTTGATGTCAAGCTGAATGTCGTGACATTCATTCCTGACAGCATATGCTAAATTGTAGGTTGTTCAGTTTTCTGTTACAGCTTTCTCAGGCTATTCTTTAGGAAGTCAACAGCTTAGAGAAAATCCAGGAAATCAACAACCAAGCTACATTCAATGAACCTAACAAATAGCCTATTTGTTAGCAACCTAAATATTGAATTTGTGGGAACTTATGTGACCTAAAATTCAGGAAAATACAGGTGCAAAAGCCCAGGTGCTGCAATATAAAAAGGAAGGCATTCCTCCATTCAGTTTTAGGGATTTTGAGGCGTGAAGATTTAGTGTGTCCATCTTACTTCACTACTGTATTTTTGTGAGTCTAGAATTAGACGTATCTTGTAAGCCAAGTCATTATCAAATAGATGATTACTTTGGCATAGGGTGTTCATTGAGTTGTAAGTGTTGTGTCACTCGAAGCTTTTAAGCGTGAGTGCTGTGTATCTTGGTTTAAGCTGTGAAGCATAACCAAGAATTGTTTTTGAAGTGTGACTTCAAAGTGTTTTTAATATCACTGAGGTGATTGAGGGGGAGTGAGTAGGAACTCTGATCTTAGGTTAAGATTGAAATTGCATTGGGTAGGGATTAAGTGATAAGTTGTAAACGGGTGAGTTTAGCTTTTAATTGATACTACTAATAGTGGATTTCCTCCCTGGCTTGGTAGCCCCCAGATGTAGGTCATGTTGGACTGAACTGGGTGAACAATTACTTGTGTTATTTATTGCACTTACTGTTAAGTTCTGCATAATCCCTGTCTGTGCAGAATTGGATGTCATAACAACCAGTGTGACATCCAAAGTCTGATAACTAGAATTTCACTAATTTTTTCCTGGACCACCCTTTCGGGTTTTCAATCCACCGAGACGCTCTTTTTTGCCTAAGTCGCCCTTTTGGGTTTTCAACTTAGCGAGCTATTCTTTTATTATTTTTTAGGCGAAGTATTTCTTGAATGCATCTGCATTCATAAGACGAGTGAACTCTTCACCATCCATAGTTGTAAGAATCAATACACCTCTTGAAAAGGCTCTCTTAACAACATATGAGCCTTCATAATTGGGAGTCCATTTTCCTCTGGAATCTGGCTTGAACGACAAAATCTTCTTGAGCACAAGGTCACCTTCTCTGAACACTCGAGGTTTGACCTTCTTATCGAAAGCTTTCTTCATCCTTTGTTGATACAACTGACCATGACACATGACAGTTAATCTCTTCTCTTCTATCAAATTCAACAGGTCAAACCTGGTCTGACACCATTCAGCTTCAGTCAACTTAGCTTCCATGAGCACACGCAATGAAGGGATCTCAACCTCTACGGGGAGCACTGCTTCCATACCATATACAAGAGAGAAATGGGTTGCCCCTATTGAAGTGTGGATGGATGTACGATACCCATGCAAAGCAAATGGGAGCATCTCATGCCAATCCTTATATGTGACAACCATCATCTGGATAATCTTCTTGATGTTCTTATTCGCAGCTTCAACAACCCTATTCATCTTGGGTCTGTAGGGAGAAGAATTATGATGTGCAATCTTGAAGACTTTGCAAAGAGCTTCCATCACATTGTTATTCAAGTTCGATCCATTATCAGTAATGATCTTACTTGGCACACCATAACAGCATATGATCTGATTCTTGATAAACCTTACAACAACTTGCTTGGTTACATTTGCATACGATGCCGCTTCAACCTATTTTGTGAAGTAGTCAATTGCCACTAGAATGAAACGATATCCATTCGAAGCTTTGGGATCAATCATCCCAATCATATCAATTCCCCACATGGAGAAGGGCCATGTGTCGCAACCTAAAAAATACAGTGCGCAAAAAAAACAACCGGCGAAAGAAAAAGACAGAAGAGTCGCCACCGTGCGTCATTCATCCCAAAGGAGGGAAAGGAAACGCTCGAAGTAAACCTGAAAAAGGAAAGGACAAGACGGGGTCTCGCAACCAAATCTTGGGTTCGGGAGTCGGTTATGCGAAGGGAAGGTATTAGCACCCCTACGCATCCGTAGTACTCTACGGGATCCACTTTTGTAGTTTTCGTCTAAAGGGTGTGGGTTTATCTTGTGCTGTTTGCCAAAAAAAAGGGTTAAATGAAAATGACTCGCGCGGATGTCGCATCCACTGTATACGTATCTCATCTGAATATGAGAATCAGAGTCTTCGTAGCTCGGCTACTTATGGGTTGGGGGGATATGTGCTCGCTAAGACATCGCGTCTTATGCCTACGTATCTCATCTGGCCTGAGAATCAGAGCAAAACGTAGTTCGGCTAACTATGGGGTTGTGGATTGGGTTTTGGATGAACGACGTTACTACGCAATCTACCGGATGCTCGACCTTTGGAGACTTACTCGCCTGTAGTAGAAGGAGTTAACGTGTTGCTTTGGGTTTTAGGGTTTGGGATGCTCAAGGGCAAAAAGGCAGTCCTTGATGAAGGAACCGCGCTACCTGCAGGGATACGAACACATACAAAACAAACATGTATAAAGTAAATGTGCCAACAAGGGGCTCAGAAGTAAATAAACAAAAGAAAACAAATGCCTCCTATTGAGGTCTTCCAGCTAAGAAAGCGATAAAATGCGGAAAAGAGGTAAAAGTACCACACGGATGAAGATCCGAAGTAACAGCAATTAAAGGAGTAAGAAACCCAGGGACCTCCCAAGCTAATGCCATCAAAGAAAAGTGAGTCAGTACAGGTAATCGGAATGAACCTCCAGGGGGTATCCCACAAATAAAGTGGGAAAACCACGCAAACCATCTCTGCAAGAGTCTGTGAGCCCTCACAAAAACTCAACAAAAGGGTTAGTGAAACACGATAAGCATTTTTTTCATGAATAACAGTATGGTTTCAGAAACCTCAAACCCTGTGGCATACATTTCAGAAATCATGTGATTAAACATTCAAGGCATAGGTTTCACCCATTCATGCATAATTAAACCCGTGGGCAAAAACATAATGAAATTCATCCATCATACCTCATACATTCAGATGATCCAAATTAAGAGCATAAAATCATGGGAATGAGGCAAACCTGATTGGAGAGCTTGATTGAAATTGAGTTGCACCCGTGAGGCCCTTCAGGGTTTGGAGGCTGCTCTGAGTTCTCTGTCAGGTTTCTCTTCAGGTTTTGTCTAGGGTTTTGTTCCAAGGAAACCTCAGAGTATTTTGCTTCTCTCCCTTTTTCTCAAGTGAAGCCTTGGTATTTATAGACTGAATTTCATGGTTTTGTGGGCTCAAATGAGAGAGACCCAAGTCCAAAATTTTTTTATTATATTTTATTTATTTTTTTATTATTATTATTATTATTTTTTTTTTTTTGTAAAAAATTATTTTTTTAATTATTTTTTTCGTTTTTTTTTTCATTTTTTTTTCATTTTTTTTTTCGTTTTTTTTTTTCGGATCTAATTCTGATTGACATGATGAAATGCAATATGAAATGCTAAATGAATGCACAAATGAGGAGGGCAAATTTTGGGGTGTTACAGCTGCCCCTATTCAATCATCAGCTAAACCGAGTAGGATGAAAGCGAACAGCTTATCAGACAAACGGGGTGAGCTGTGATTGAATACCAAAGATAGACCGAAAATTTGCGCTCCGAGAACACCACAAAAACGTGGAAATACACCGTGCTGTTTATTTTTCTTCCGATCCTCTGGCTTAATCTGGAGTTTCGATCCTCTGGCTGGATATTAATTTTGATCCTCGGGCTGGATACGATTTTGATCTTCTGGCTAGATCTTCTTCGATCTTCTGGCTAGATCTCCTTCGTTTCGATTCTCTGGCTGAATCTATTTCCTTTGATTCTCTGGCTGAATCTACTTCGATCTTCTGGCTAGATCTGAATTGTTTCGATTTCTGGCTGAATCTATTTCCGGTCTTCGGGCTAGACCTGACTTCGATCTTCTGGCTAGATCTTCTTCGATCTTCTGGCTAGATCTCCTTTGTTTCGATTCTCTGGCTGAATCTATTTCGATCTTCTGGCTAGATCTGGATTGTTTTGATGATAAATTCCCATCATTAGGATCCCGCATCTGAGGCATGCGCTGGTTGACCTTCTTTTGAAATCTACACCCAACCTTCATATTAGATATGCAGCTTCGAGCATATTCCACTTTTGGGCTTCGTACATATTCTCCGGGCTAGAACATGTTGTAACGACTCCTCAATTGGGCTTGCTGGGGAAATAAAGCTTGTAGGCGACTTCACTGGGGAATCTTCAAATTGAGCCTTAGGCTGGCTTAATGGAACACGATTCTCAGGCTGAATCTTCGAAATGACCCACAGGCTGGATCACTGGAACACGATTCTCAGGCTGAATCTTCGAAATGACCCTCAGGCTGGATCACTGGAACACGATTCTCAGGCTGAATCTTCAAAATGAACCTCAGGCTGGATCACTGGAAAACGATTCTCAGGCTGAATCTTCGAAATGACCCTCAGGCTGGATCACTGGAAAACGATTCTCAGGTTGAATCTTCGAAATGACCCTCAGGCTGGATCACTGGAAAACGATTCTCAGGCTGAATCTTCAAAATGACCCTCAGGCTGGATCACTGGAAAACGATTCTCAGGCTGAATCTTCAAAACGACCCTCAGGCTGGATCACTCACGCTTGATCCTCTGGCTGGATCTCATGACCTTGGTTGTAAAGTAATTCTTCAGTCTGCTTGGAAGAACCTGTTTATCAGCTTATGTGTATGCTTGATATGATATGCATGCAAATGCAAATGTTATGCATGGTGTAAAAAGAAATCTGCTTGGGGAAGCAAACTCCGGTAGGGAACAGATCGCTGTATCAATCCTTGAATGCTCTGTGGGGAATGATCCGTCTGCCGGGACCAATGAGCCACCAAAAATAAATTGGCTGCTTGAAAAGTTGACCTTGCGGGGGGAGTATCAACTATGGAAACTTTGTTCGGCGAGGCTCTGTGAGGAGAGTCTGTGGGGAAAACACTTCCTGGGGAAATGTCGTAGGAAACGGCCTTTGCTGGGGATATGAACTTGCTAATCGCCCTCAAGCTGGGGATTAACAAATCTGTTAAAAATAATCTGCTGGGGATGAGATGAACACTGGGAACACCACCCTCTTGTCCGTTGGGTATGCAACCACTCCGCTGTTGCTAGGAAGATACAGTCTGACACTGTCAACTCCGCTGGGGATATAGTGTCTGGATACTGTTAACTCTACTGGGGATAGACAATCTGGATACTGTCAACTCTACTGGGGATAGACAGTCTGGATACTGTCAACTCTGTTGGGGAACATGCTCTGCTGAGGAGAGACTTTGTCAACCGCTTGGGGATGAGGATTCATGACTTGGCATCCGGTTCCTGTGACCTGCAACCAAAAATACACGTATGCCTCGGGGGAATTACTCGGTTTGAATTCACCGTTCAGGATTAAGCACATTCAAAGCAATTTTAAATGTTTTCCTGTGCAAATCATCTGCAAAAGCCACCATTATGTTCATATGCAATATGTTTTATCAAAAATTCGGACATTTTTGCAAACAAACTGATAAATGAAAAATAAAGAGGCTCTTTAACTGAATTATTCGACTCTTACTGGGGAGAAAATTTGTGCCAGGAATAGGCGAGGGTATCAGGAAGCTGATCCCTGAAAAGAGGTGATCGCTATAAAAAAGAACTATCCTAATGGCAATGGGGATACGGGGTCCCACCGAGTTTCGACTCTGCTATGGCTCGTATGTCCTCAAGACGCTCTGCTCATCTTGCTTTCTGAAGTGGATGATTAGTCGATCTTTAACCTTCGAAGATTATCGGATTGAATGAAATGGTGATATAACACTGATGAACTCAAATCACAGTCATTCGCTTATTCCCTAACTTTTGCCTGGATCGCCCCCTTTTCGGGTTTTCAATCCACCGGGATACCCATTTTTGCCTGAGCCGCCCTTTTGGGTTTTCAACTCACCAGGTGTACTCTTTTTTTATATCCCTAATTTTTGCCCGAACCTCTTTATTCTTTTTTTTTTGGTTCGTCGGGATGCCCTCTTTTTGCCTGGACTATTCTTTTTATCGTCCAGCGGGTCTATTTTATGCGAAGTATTTTTTTAACTGCGTCTGAGTTGACAGGGGACAGGAACTCTTCGCCATCCATGGTTGTCAGCATCAGAGCTCCGCCAGGGAAAACTCATTTAACCACGTATGAACCCTCGTAGTTCGGTGTCCATTTGCCCCTGTGTTGGGAGGAAGAAATCTTTTGAGTACCAATTCACCGACTTAATACCCCCGAGGGCGCACTTTCTGACCAAATGCTTTCTTCATTCGTCTCTGACCGAGATACGTCAATTCTGGGTACGTAGTTCCAGCATAGCACCATTTCCCGTTGGTTTGATTGATGACCAAAGCTGAATCCCCGTATACATCCAGGGTTTTAATCTGTATATTGACGGCTTCCTCAAGTCTTAGGATACAAGCTTCGTATTTGGCTTCATTGTTGGTGCAGGGAAAAGTTATTCTGGCACCAAATGGCATATGAACCCCCTTCCGGTGTGATCAACACTATACCAACTCCGCGACCATTGACGTGGACCGCCCCATCAAACATCATAACCCATTTGGATTCAGGGTCAGGCCCCTCCTCCGGGAGTGGTTCCTCTTAATCTTTCGATTTGAGAAACATGATGTCCTCATCAGGAAAGTCAAACCTCATAGGTTGGTAATCATCAATCGGTTGCTCTGCAAGATAGTCTGACAAGACACTTCCCTTGATGGCTTTTTGTGAAGTGTATTGGATGTCATACTCTGTTAGTATCATTTGTCACCTAGTAACCTTTCCGATAAGTGATGGCTTTTCAAAAATATACTTGACTGGATCCATTTTTGATATCAATAGAGTCGTGTGAGTCAACATATACTGTCTTAGTCGGCGAGCAGCCCATGCCAAAGCGCGGCAAGTTTTCTCGAGCAATGAGTATCTTTGTTCACAGTCGGTAAACTTTTGCTAAGGTAGTATATTGCATGCTCTTTTCGACCTGACTCGTCATGCTGACCGAGCACACAACCCATTGACCTTTCTAACACAGTCAAGTACATGATCAACGGTTTTTTTCTCTCGGCCTGTAGACTGGCCTCGATCTTGATTTCTTTCTTGTCGTCCGCGGTACCGATGTTGACGGTCTCAATCACCTCCTGATAAGGTGTAATAGCTCGGTCCTCCTGTTTCAACAATCTGGCTAACCCTTCAGGCAATTCACAATCTTCCTCAGCCCCTTCTTCGGCTTGATAGATAGGATTGTCGAAGTCATACTTGGCCATAGCAGTGTCGTTAGCAGTGAGATCCGAGTGGTCGGCTCTGCATGATGGAGGATCATGCTTTACCTTAGAATGAGAGATTTTTTTTTTGAAAGAAAGGAAAAACGAAAAAAGAAATATTGCCATTTTTTTTGTAAAAAGTAAAAAAAACTGAAAGAAAGAGAACACAAAATTGTTTGCAAAAGCCGTCCTTTATTGATGATAAAAATAATTGCGAAACGTAACTAAATGGATGGCCCTACAAATGAGCCGTTACACCTTGGGCAAAGTGTAAGACTTTATTATGCATGTAATAAAGGAAAACAATAAAAATCACTCTTTCAGTAGAGTAACCCGGACGGTTTTTTCAGCTTTAACCACTTCGACAACTTGCTTGTATGAAGAGATAGAAGTCCCGACCTTCTCAAACTCAGGTGAAAAGACAGCTTCGGGCGCGACCTCATTGATGTTTGTAGTTTCGAAGCCCTGACACAGCATCTCATGCATCTCACCGTCCATCTCTACATACTTAAATGTAGACAGGTGGCTAACAAAAATATCCTCTTCACCACATACAGTGACGACCTGACCTTCTAGTTCATATTTGAGCTTCTGGTGGAGGGTAGAAGTAACAGCACCGGCAGCATGAATCCAAGGCCGACCTAGCAGACAGCTGTAGGCAGGCTGGATATCCATCACATAAAAGGTGCTCTTGAACACCTGCGGTCCAATCTTAATTGGCAACTCAACTTCGCCAAAAACAACTCTCTTAGAGCCATCAAAAGCCCTCACAACTAAGTTACTTGGCCTCAGGATGATGCCATCGCAATCCAACTTCATTAAGGCTTTCTTTGGAAGAACATTCAGAGAAGAGCCTGTATCAACCAAAACATGGGAAAGCACCACCCCTTTGCACTCCATTGTGATATGCAAGGCTTTGTTGTGATTCCTGCCCTCAGGTGTCAGGTCATTATCGGTGAAACCTAGCCCCCGGCTAGCGTTTACATTGGAAACTACCGACTCCAGCTGGTTAACAGTTATCTCCGGTGGAACATAGGCCATATTCAGTACTTTCAACAAGGCTGCTCTGTGCGCCTCAGAGCACAACAATAGTGAGAGAATGGAGATCTTTGAGGGTGTCTGATTTAGTTGGTCGACTACCTTGTAGTCACTTTTCTTGATAATCCTCATAAACTCATCCACTTCCTTCTCGAATGCGGTCTTAGGAGGATCTTCCTCAGTAGTAACCTCTTCGGTGGATACCTGTTTCCCTTTAGCCTTGGCAGCTGCCTCGACTTCAGTATTCGCGCGTAATATTGATGGTGCAAATAGGCGTCCACTGCGAGTGAAGCCACCAACCCCTCCAACATTGTCTACAGCGGAGCTACCAATGTCAATGTCTTCTTCGTTAACTTTCTGCCCCTGGCAGTAGATATCAGCCCCATAGTGCCATGGGATAGTACTGTCTTTCTCATACGGAACAGGTCCTGGTACCGTGATGGTGATTGGACCAACCAAAGTCGGTTGAGGGCTGTCAGAGTAAATTGCGACTGGTGCTGAACTTTCGATGTTCACCGCTGCTGGTTCTGTACTTTCTGGGAAATATATTGTTGTCGGAGCGAGTCTCTCGGGAACATATATTTCTTCAGGAGTGAAATAAAACGTCACCGTCGATACATCATTCTTCACCGGACAGGCCTGATCGAACTGAAGACAACTGTAGGTGTTTAATTGGCTGCATTATATGGTAAAACACTAGCTGGATTCTAATGTCTTGACTGATGTCATGACATGGTGTGTATGTGTGACTGCATTGTAGGTTAGAATATCTAACTGTACTCTGATGTCTTGACTGATGTCATGACACGCTTGAGTAGTTACTGCAGGATTAGCTAATACAGGATTTATTGAATGTCTAACTGGATGCTGTGACATTCATCCCTGTCAGCAGATACTGAGGAATAGAACAGTTGGTGTTCTATTAGAGCTCAGTATTCATTTGTAGTCTGGTTATCAAGGAAGAACCAGACCTGGCATAAGGCCTACCGACTGAATGTCAAACTGGATGTTATGACATTCATCATTGACAGCAGCTACTGAACATTAGACAGAGTGGTGTTCTGCTATACTTCAGCATGTAACTTAGTTTGTTCTTCAAGAGAATAACAGAACTAACTTAAGGCCAAATGTATAAATGTTAAGTTGGACATTTTGACATTTATTAATGTAAGCTGTTACTGTAGTATGGTCATTTTGATCATGTACAGGTCAGCAAAATTGTACAGTCTGTTTTCTGGAAAAACAGACTCAGCATATGGACCTTGATGTCAAGCTGAATGTCGTGACATTCATTCCTGACAGCATATGCTATATTGTAGGTTGTTCAGTTTTCTGTTTCAGCTTTTTCTCAGGCTATTCTTCAGGGATTCAACAGCTTAGAGAAAATCCAGGAAATCAACAACCAAGCTACATTTAATGAACCTAACAAATAGCCTATTTGTTAGTAACCTAAATTTTGAATTTATGGGAACTCGCGTGACCTTAAATTCAGGAAACTACAAGTGCAAAAGCCCAGGTACTGCAATATAAAAGGAAGGCGTTCCTTCATTCAGTTTCGGGGATTTTGAGGCGTGAAGATTTTGTGTGTCCATCATACTTCACTGCTGTATTTTTGTGAGTCTAGGATTAGACGTAACTTGTAAGCCAAGCCATTATCAAGTAGATGATTGCTGTGGCATAGGGTGTTCATTGAGTTGTAAGTGTTGTGTCACTCAAAGCTTTTAAGCGTGAGTGCTGTGTATCTTGATTAAAGTTGTGAAGCACAATCAAGAGTTGTTTGAAGTGTGACTTCAAGTTGTCTTTAATATTGATTAAAGGTAGTAATCACTGAGGTGATTGAGAGGGAGTGAGTAGGAACTCTGATCTTAGTGTAAGATTGAAATTGCATTGGGTAGGGATTAAGTGATAAGTTGTAAACGGGTGAGTTTAGCTTTGAATTGATACTACTAATAGTGGATTTCCTCCCTGGCTTGGTAGCCCCCAGATGTAGGTCATGTTGGACTGAACTGGGTTAACAATTACTTGTGTTATTTACTGCACTTACGTTTAAGTTCTGCATAATTCCTGTCTGTGCAGAATTGGATGTCATAACAACCCGTGTGACATCTAAAGTCTGTTAACTAGAATTTCAATTGGCATCAGAGCAGGCACCCTGCCTGTGAATTTCTGGGTGAGATCTAGGGAAGTTACTTTCTAGTACTATGGACAAGGATATAGGACACTCAAATAGACCACCCATGTTGGATGGCTCTAATTATGATGACTGGAAGCCTCGTATGATAGCCTTCTTAAGGTCTCTAGATAGCAAAGTCTGGAGAGCTGTCAACAAAGGATGTGAACATCCAACAAAGACAGGTGAGGATGGAGTCAGTGTGCAGATTCCTGAAGAAGAGTGGGACAAGGAGCAAGAGGCATTAGCTCTTGGAAATTCCATGGCCTTGAATGCATTGTTCAATGGAATCAGTAAGAACATCTTCAGGCTGGTGCACCACTGTGAACTAGCTAAGGAAGTTTGGGATACCCTCAAGGTAACTCATGAAGGTACTTCCAAGGTGAAGATGTCCAAACTTCAGATGCTGACCACCAAGTTTGAAAGTCTGAGGATGAAAGAGGATGAGACTATTCATGACTTTCACATGAATATTCTTGAAATTGCAAACACCTCTGGTGGACTAGGTGAGAAAATGGCTGAAGAGAAACTTGTAAGAAAGATTCTCAGGTCCTTGCCTAAGAGATTTGCTATGAAGGTCACAACCATTGAGGAGGCGCAGGACACCTGCAACATGAAGGTGGATGAGCTCATTGGTTCTCTCCAAACCTTTGAAATGGGCTTGGATGAGTATGCTGAGAAGAAGAATAAAAGTATAGCTTTTGTATCCAATGCTAAAGAGGAGTCAGAAGCAGGATATACTGGAGGTGATGAAAGTATATCAGAAGCCTTAGCCATGCTTGGGAGACAGTTCAACAAGCTCATAAAGAAATTTGATCAACAGGGTAGACCTAATGTCAAGAACATCCCGTCTGACATAAATAAAAAATCAACTTCTGAAGAAAAGTTCAGCCAAGGCAAGGGAATCCAGTGCCATGGATGTGAAGGATATGGTCATATTAAGGCTGACTGCCCTACCTTTCTCATGAGGCAAAGGAAAGGGCTATCTGTCACCTGGTCAGAAGAAGACACTGAGAGTGAATCTGAAGGAGAATCGGCCAAACATGTCACTGCTCTGACCAATGTCTGTGCCTCAGAGGATAACTCAAGTGGAGATGAGCTCACCTTGGATGAACTTGCTGCCTCATATAAAGAATTATGTGTTAAAAGTGCAGAAGTTTGCATCCAAGGAGAAAAGCATAAGAAACTCATCAAAGAGCTAGAAGCTGAGAAACTAGAGCAGCTGAAAGTCATAGAGGGTCTGAAGGGTGAGATTTCTTTGCTGACCTCTAAGCTAGACCAAATGACCAAATCCATCAAAATGTTGAATAAGGGATCTGACACCTTGGAAGAGATCCTGAAGACAGGACAGAAGTCTGGAACCACATCTGGTTTAGGCTTTGGGAAAAGATCCTCAGCTGAACGCAAACGCCCAAAGGCTAAAGTTCAGAAATCCAAAGGGAAGTCACATCCAATGTCACAACATCGAGGAACCAGAATGAACAATCATCAGAAGAAGAAATTCAAGAGATGGAAATGTCATTACTGTGGTAGATTCGGTCACATAAAACCATTCTGCTATAGGCTGCATGGTTACCCAAACCAGACCTCTCAAGGTAGGCCTAAGAAGAAGGTATCTACGCATGATGTCCCCATTAAGAAACAAACATGGGCGGCTAAGCAGACACCTCAGGTCAATCCTAAGCAGCTGGCATCTAAGATTCACTTCTCTCCTGAGAATCAACAGTGTGTTGCTAACCTTGCTCACACTTCTTCAAGGGGACATATCAGACAAGATTGGTACCTTGATAGTGGATGCTCAAGGCATATGACTGGGATGAACAACCTAGTGGTGAATCTACATCCTTCTAACACCAAGTTTGTGACATTAGGTGATGGAACTAAAAGAGAAGTCATGGGTGTTGGGAAGCTGGACTGTCCAGAAACTCCAAAATTGAGTGATGTATTGTTAGTAAAAGGACTAACTGTGAACCTCATAAGCATAAGCCAGCTGTGTGACCAAGGATACAAGGTGGAATTTACCAAGGGAGGATGTGTGGTGTTGAATGGGTGCAATCAAGAAGTGATGAGAGAAGACAGATCCAAAGATAATTGCTATCTATGGAAATCTAAAGACTCTCTAAACTTTCCCAAGTGTCCTTTGGCCAAGGGAGATCAGGAAGGGAAGCTGGGACATGGAAGACTTGATCCCCTTCAGGTAAAAGGAGTGAAGAAGAACATTTCCAAGGGAGCTATGAGAAGAGTCTCATATCTGTCTTTAGATAAAAGGACAGACTGTGGAAAGTGTCTGATCAAAAGTAATGAGCCCTTGGTACCCATTGGTCACCATACAACTGATATGACAGCAAGGGATAGACAGAGGTGTGTATTATTGACGTCTGCAGAAACTCAGTACCTAGCTTGTGGTAGCAGGTGGTCATATCTAGTATGGAGGAACCTGATGCAGACAGAGTACAATGTCACCTGGAATGTCATGACATTGTACGTTACTGAGTGTGAAACTAGTAAGGGCAAAGAGGGAATGCGTGCGTCTGAAAAGTTATAGCAACTAATGAAGTTAGTTAGCTACTGTTTAATAAGTCAAATTATTAAACAACAAATAGTGAGCTCTGAGTGGTCAAAATCTAATAGACCTTACTCTTGCATAAAGCGTTTCACATTCAGTCGCTTCAAACTCCACTCGTGCAAACCCTCGTCCAAAGAAACGGTTCATCTTCCCTCTGAGATTTTCAGCATGGCTCATCCATCCGATACCACCTCCTATACCACCGTGTCCGATTCTCACAGCACGGAGTTCAGCAATCCCAACCGGGAGGAAGTTAGTGTCAACGCTGCAACGTCATCCCATGCAAGAAGACCAAAAGAAACGGTCTCCAGAATCTCATCAGCTATTGCGCTGGACAACCCTTCCAAGGAAGGATCGAGGTACGTGTACAATGCCATTGCCTCTATGGTCACTAAGATTTTGTCAGGGGATCAAAATGTTCCTGGGGTTTCTGTACCCTTGAACACTATCGTTCCCGATGATGGTGCATGCCGTGAAACCGCAGTTGTGTTAAGGGAAAATGTGGTTGGGTTACCTGAAGAGGGTCCTAAGAATGATAAACATGTAAGCCAGGTGAGAGGTGAGAAAGTAAGTGTCCCTCAAGATGTTGAAGCCAACCCTGTTGAAGCCAACCCTAGAGCTGACACAGTAAACCTGGACGAGTTCTCTGATAACGAACTGTTGGCCTCGGTTATCCCTAGCATAGCCAAGAGGGTCAGGACTAGGAGAGGGAAAAAGACAGTGATGCAAAGGTCACCAGCCAAAGAAGTTGATGAGACAACTCCTCACAGGCAAACAGGGACAGAAAGTGCACGCAAAAGGAAAGGCCATGGACCTGCCAAAGCTTGGAGCAAAGAGGTGCCCAAGAAGTTGAAGACCAAGGCGGTGGTGGTGGAGTCTGAATCTGATGTCCCATGTGATGTCACAACATCCATGTCCAGGAAGAAGCCTTCTTCGAGCAAGTTGGCTGCTAGTGTCCCAGAAGTTTCTATTAACAATGTGTCCTTCCACTTTGCCTCCAGTGTTAACAGGTGGAAGTATGTCTACCACAAGAGGCTGGCCCTGGAGAGAGAACTTGCACAGAATGCACTGGACTGTAAGGAGATTGTGGATCTCATCAAAGAGGCAGGGTTGATGAGAACTGTGTCTCATCTGCCTAAGTGCTATGAGACCTTAGTGAAGGAGTTCATTGTAAATCTGTCAGAGGAGTGTGCTGATGGGAAATCCAGAGAATTTAGAAAGGTCTATGTGCGTGGCAAGTGTGTGACCTTTTCCCCCTCAGTGATAAATCAGTATCTGGGAAGAGCGGATGAAGTGCAACCAGAGCTTGAAGTGACTGACAATACAGTCTGTCAAGTCATCACAGCGAAGCAAGATCAAGTGGGTACTAACTTGGTTGAAACTGTGAAGTAAAACCAAGTCTGTAAGTCTGTCATTTGTTCTGTTTATGTTGTTGACTTTGGCAACATTTTTGACATAAAGGGGGAGTAACATGTGATACCCCAGTCAACAGATTGGTCTGACAGAATCGCAGCTTCGAAGCTGCTTTGTGAAGTTTTTATTTAACTTCCATGTGTGTGAGTGTGCTGCCACTCTGAGTGTATTAGCTAGGTTTATTTCCTGCTAGATGTGTGATTCCGCTGCTATGAACTCTGTTATGGGGATCAAAGTGTTTTAGCCAAAAATTTGCCAAAGGGGGAGTTTGTAGGTGTTTAATTGGCTGCATTATATGGTAAAACACTAGCTGGATTCTAATGTCTTGACTGATGTCATGACATGGTGTGTATGTGTGACTGCATTGTAGGTTAGAATATCTAACTGTACTCTGATGTCTTGACTGATGTCATGACACGCTTGAGTAGTTACTGCAGGATTAGCTAATACAGGATTTATTGAATGTCTAACTGGATGCTGTGACATTCATCCCTGTCAGCAGATACTGAGGAATAGAACAGTTGGTGTTCTATTAGAGCTCAGTATTCATTTGCAGTCTGGTTATCAAGGAAGAACCAGACCTGGCATAAGGCCTACTGACTGAATGTCAAACTGGATGTTATGACATTCATCATTGACAGCAGCTACTGAACATTAGACAGAGTGGTGTTCTGCTATACTTCAGCATGTAACTTAGTTTGTTCTTCAAGAGAATAACAGAACTAACTTAAGGCCAAATGTGTAAATGTTAAGTTGGACACTTTGACATTTATTAATGTAAGCTGTTACTGTAGTATGGTCATTTTGATCATGTACAGGTCAGCAAAATTGTACAGTCTATTTTCTGGAAAAACAGACTCAGCATATGGACCTTGATGTCAAGCTGAATGTCATGACATTCATTCCTGACAGCATATGCTATATTGTAGGTTGTTCAGTTTTCTGTTTCAGCTTTTTCTCAGGCTATTCTTCAGGGATTCAACAGCTTAGAGAAAATCCAGGAAATCAACAACCAAGCTACATTTAATGAACCTAACAAATAGCCTATTTGTTAGTAACCTAAATGTTGAATTTATGGGAACTCGCGTGACCTTAAATTCAGGAAAATACAAGTGCAAAAGCCCAGGTACTGCAATATAAAAGGAAGGCGTTCCTTCATTCAGTTTCGGGGATTTTGAGGCGTGAAGATTTTGTGTGTCCATCATACTTCACTGCTGTATTTTTGTGAGTCTAGGATTAGACGTAACTTGTAAGCCAAGCCATTATCAAGTAGATGATTGCTGTGGCATAGGGTGTTCATTGAGTTGTAAGTGTTGTGTCGCTCAAAGCTTTAAGCGTGAGTGCTGTGTATCTTGATTAAAGCTGTGAAGCACAATCAAGAGTTGTTTGAAGTGTGACTTCAAGTTGTCTTTAATATTGATTAAAGGTAGTAATCACTGAGGTGATTGAGGGGGAGTGAGTAGGAACTCTGATCTTAGTGTAAGATTGAAATTGCATTGGGTAGGGATTAAGTGATAAGTTGTAAACGGGTGAGTTTAGCTTTGAATTGATACTACTAATAGTGGATTTCCTCCCTGGCTTGGTAGCCCCCAGATGTAGGTCATGTTGGACTGAACTGGGTTAACAATTACTTGTGTTATTTACTGCACTTACGTTTAAGTTCTGCATAATTCCTGTATGTGCAGAATTGGATGTCATAACAACCTGTGTGACATCTAAAGTCTGTTAACTAGAATTTCAACAACCTTCATCTATCAGTTGCTGAATACCCCTTCTCAAACTGTCACATCCGTTTTCGGCAGCTTGACAATTTCTGCATTCTTCCCCACAGCCTGGGAAAATCTGTCCTTTCAGAAGTCGGTCTTTAACCACCGATAGCGAAGTCTTCACCTTAGTCACATCAGAAACCAAATTCAAAGTTTCCCCACTATCAACAGCATTAATCCTCTGCCCGCCGTGAGCCGGCATCGGGTTCTGGATAACATTAGGCACCGGAGCAAAATTGATAACCTGGGCATCTCTCAAATCTTGTACCTTTAATTGGAGAGCCTTGCAATTATCTGTAGTATGGCCAGGTGCGTTGGAGTGAAAAGTGCATCTGGCGTTGACATCGTAACCTCTAGGCAAATTATTGGGATCGATTGGTGGGGCCAGAGTTCTCAATGTAACCAGATTCATGTCAATTAGCTTGGGAAGTAATACTGAATAAGGCATTAGGATTGGCTCGATGACCCGGTCCGTCTTCCTTGGACGTTGTTGATAGTGTCTCTGCTGACCCAGATTACTTCCTTGTTGTTGATTGTTGTACCTGGGTTGTTGTTGCGGATGATATTGCGGTTGAGGAATAGGTGTTGGAATAGTGACTGCGGCCACTTGATCTTGATAATAATTAGGGCGTCCTTTACTCCTGCCTCTGCCGGCATACACAACGCTTGCCTCGCCTTCTTTTCTTCGCTGACCGTTACCAGCAAACGGTCTCTTGGGACCTGATGAGTTGGAAGCACTATTGTCTTGAATTCGGCCCATCTTCAACAGGCTCTCGATTCTTTCTCCAGCAATTACTATCTCTGCAAAGCTGATTGACGGGCAAGCAGCCAATCTCTCAATATAATTGCCTTGAAGAGTGTTCATGAACATGTCCGCCATCTCCCTTTCAGACATAGGGGGTTGGACGGACGCAACAATCTGTCTCCAACGCTGAGCATATTCTCTAAAGGTCTCCTTGGCAGTCTGGGACATACCTTGCAACAAGGTCCGATTTGGAGCCATGTCCAAGTTGTATTGATATTGCTTGATAAAAGCCTCTGCCAAGTCTTTCCAGCTCTTGATGGTAGTACGAGACAAATGAGAATACCATTCACGAGAAGCTCCAGTTATACTGTCTTCAAAATAGTACATCCACAGCTTTTCATCTTCCGTGTGAGCTCCCAACCTTCCCAAATAAGATTGGAGATGAGTGCGTGGGCAAGAAGCCCCGTTGTATTTCTCAAAAGTAGGGGGTTTGAACTTGTGAGGAATCCTTACTCCCTGAACCAGACCAAGATTTGTGACATCAAAGCCTAAGGAATTTTGAGACTCCAAAGATTTGAGCTTCTCAGCAAGCTCGTCCATACGGCGAGTGGTCTCGAGGGCCTCGTCGTGCAAAGAAAATTGATCACACTGATAATCTTCAGTAACGGGGCGCCCGTTAATCCGAATTCCTTGATTCACATCGTACCTTCCGCCAATACCATTCCCAACATTCCCTGTGTTGCCAACATTACCCGGGTTTCCATCAGCATTTGCGTTACCCGCGTTACCAGTGTTCACAGGGTTATCATCGTTCCCAGGGTTACCAGGGTTTCCCTCAGCATTTGGTATCTCCACCTCCGGATCGGGTCTCGGTTGCTCAACCAATTCCCTAAGCTTTTCCTGGCCTTCTGCCATACCAGTCATCAATGTCATGAACTGATCCATCCTTTCACGCATATCAGCCAGCTCTTTCTGTACTTGGCCCATCGCTAGCTGTGGACGATTTTCCTTTGTCGGGTACCTGTGGACTCGCTTGGGACCAATAACTGCCTGATACAGGGAACAAACATTAGACACTGCGGTGACACCTGCAAAACAGACAATGGTTAATATGCATGGTATGCGATGCACTGCTTGTTCAGTTTCAAGGCACCCCCATTTTGAAAGGTAATACCCTGCAAATGAATAAGCATGAGATGTTGGATGCAAATATGCAGATGATGTTATGCAATGCAAAGGCATGTCAATCAGAATTGATGGATCCGCTTGAACATCTGTCAAGTTGCACTGCCTGGAGAGAAATTCACTGAGGAATATAATACAAGACCAAAACTCTGCTCCAGAAAACCGGGTTGGTTGGAGGTTAAGGTTTCCTGAATTTAGCCCACCCTTCACTGGTAGGTTCTAAGAACAGAAGTTCGTCAGCTTCAGCCCTTCAGTCGCGAATAATACGTTTACCACTGAAGGTTTGGCATTATTACGGGATAAAAGACCTCCACTGACTCCCCTCAACAGGACATCCTAAAGCAAGTTCCCAGTCTCGGGGTCCTCGGATTGATCAGCGAGAATGCGCCCACCAGAGCTAACATAATCACGTCTCGGAGGAGAGGCCTCGACTGAGTTCTCGGGAAATGGTCACCAGAGTCGACAATTTCTAAAGGAACATCATGTCGTTACGGAACATCCGTAGGACATAATATATCCAAAAGAAACCTCGTCTGGGTGTGGTTCTTCACGAACGACTTAACATAGCAACATGCCACGCAAGCCTCATGATCATCCACTCTAAAACCTGTGTGTACACTCAAGCCTGGGTAATGGGCTTATCTCTCGTAGAACATCCCATCCCAACAAACAAACAACAGCTCCAACAGATACAGCAGATAAATGCAAGCAGGTAAGCAAATAAATGTACAAAAGCATGAACACCCAATAAACAAGAAATCACACAAGCTAGGAGGGACTCGCTTTAGGGAAGATGGACCAGAAAGAGGTCAACTTCTTATTCCCCAGCTGAGTCGCCAGTTGTCGCAACCTGAAAAATACAGTGCGCAAAAAAAACAACCGGCGAAAGAAAAAGACAGAAGAGTCGCCACCGTGCGTTATTCATCCCAAAGGAGGGAAAGGAAACGCTCGAAGTAAACCTGAAAAAGGAAAGGACAAGACGGGGTCTCGCAACCAAATCTTGGGTTCGGGAATCGGTTATGCGAAGGGAAGGTATTAGCACCCCTACGCATCCGTAGTACTCTACGGGATCCACTTTTGTAGTTTTCGTCTAAAGGGTGTGGGTTTATCTTGTGCTGTTTTCCAAAAAAAAATAGGGTTAAATGAAAATGACTCGCGCGGATGTCGCATCCACTGCATACGTATCTCATCTGAATATGAGAATCAGAGTCTTCGTAGCTCGGCTACTTATGGGTTGGGGGGATGTGTGCTCGCTAAGACATCGCGTCTTATGCCTACGTATCTCATCTGGCTTGAGAATCAGAGCAAAACGTAGTTCGGCTAACTATGGGGTTGTGGATTGGGTTTTGGATGAACGACGTTACTACGCAATCTACCGGATGCTCGACCTTTGGAGACTTACTCGCCTGTAGTAGAAGGAGTTAACGTGTTGCTTTGGGTTTTAGGGTTTGGGATGCTCAAGGGCAAAAAGGCAGTCCTTGATGAAGGAACCGCGCTACCTGCAGGGATACGAACACATACAAAACAAACATGTATAAAGTAAATGTGCCAACAAGGGGCTCAGAAGTAAATAAACAAAAGAAAACAAATGCCTCCTATTGAGGTCTTCCAGCTAAGAAAGCGATAAAATGCGGAAAAGAGGTAAAAGTACCACACGGATGAAGATCCGAAGTAACAGCAATTAAAGGAGTAAGAAACCCAGGGACCTCCCAAGCTAATGCCATCAAAGAAAAGTGAGTCAGTACAGGTAATCGGAATGAACCTCCAGGGGGTATCCCACAAATAAAGTGGGAAAACCACGCAAACCATCTCTGCAAGAGTCTGTGAGCCCTCACAAAAACTCAACAAAAGGGTTAGTGAAACACGATAAGCATTTTTTTCATGAATAACAGTATGGTTTCAGAAACCTCAAACCCTGTGGCATACATTTCAGAAATCATGTGATTAAACATTCAAGGCATAGGTTTCACCCATTCATGCATAATTAAACCCGTGGACAAAAACATAATGAAATTCATCCATCATACCTCATACATTCAGATGATCCAAATTAAGAGCATAAAATCATGGGAATGAGGCAAACCTGATTGGAGAGCTTGATTGAAATTGAGTTGCACCCGTGAGGCCCTTCAGGGTTTGGAGGCTGCTCTGAGTTCTCTGTCAGGTTTCTCTTCAGGTTTTGTCCAGGGTTTTGTTCCAAGGAAACCTCAGAGTATTTTGCTTCTCTCCCTTTTTCTCAAGTGAAGCCTTGGTATTTATAGACTGAATTTCATGGTTTTGTGGGCTCAAATGAGAGAGACCCAAGTCCAAATTTTTTTTATTATATTTTATTTATTTTTTATTATTATTTTTATTTATTTATTTATTTTTGTAAAAAATTATATATATATATATATATATATATATATATATATATATATATATATATATATATATATATATATATATATATATATATATATATATATATTTTCGTTTTATTTTTCATTTTTTTTTCCTTTTTTTTGTTTTTTTTTTTGTTTTTTTTTTTTCGGATCTAATTCTGATTGACATGATGAAATGCAATATGAAATGCTAAATGAATGCATGAATGAGGAGGGCAAATTTTGGGGTGTTACACCATGGGGAAGAGATAACATTCAATAATGTTGGAGGAACATGAATCTTACCAGTATAAATTTGACACTTGTGGCATTTCTTCACAAATTTGCAACAGTCAGATTCCATTGTCAGCCAATAGTAACCTGCTCGCAACATCTTCTTTGCCATTGCATGTCCATTGGAATGAGTACCAAAGGAACCTTCATGCACTTCAGTCATCAACAAGTCTGCTTCGTGTCTATCCACGCATCTGAGCAAAACCATGTCGAAGTTTCTTTTGTACAGTATATCACCACTCAAGTAGAAATTACCGGCTAATCTTCTCAAAGTCTTCTTATCTTTCAAAGATGCCCCAGGCGGGTAAATCTGACTTTAGAGGAAACACTTGATGTCGTAATACCACGGGTTCTCGTCTTTGATCTCTTCAACAACAGACACATGAGCTGGCCTATCAAGACGCGTCACAGATAAATTTGGAACTTCATTCCAATATTTCACTATGATCGTTGATGCCAATGTTGCAAGAGCATCTGCCATCCGGTTCTCATCTCGAGGAATATGATGAAACTCAACCTTTGTAAAGAAAGTTGAAATCCTCATCGCATAATCTCTATATGGTATTAAACCGGGTTGATTTGTCTCTCATTCACCTTTTATCTGATTCACCATCAAAGCTGAGTCTCCGAAGACATCCAAATACTTAATTATGAGATTCATGGCTTCTTCAAGCCCCATAATGCAAGCTTCATATTCTGCCATATTGTTTGTACACTTGAAAGTCAACCTAGATGTAAATGGTAGATGCGTGCCTTGAGGAGTAATGATCACTGCCCCAATGCCATTTTCATATTGATTAACAACTTCATCAAATACCATGCCCCAACGAGAACCAGGTTCTGGCCCTTCTTCAAGCAATGGTTCATCACAATCTTTCATTTTCAAGTACAAAATCTCTTCATCAGGAAAGTCATACTGCACTGACTGATAATCTTCAATTGGTTGGTGAGCCAAATGGTCAGCCAAGATACTACCTTTGATTGCTTTCTGAGATCGATATTCAATATCATACTCTGATAACAACATCCGCCAACGGGCAATTCTCCCAGTTAAAGAAGGCTTCTCAAATATATACTTAATTGGATCCATTTTGGATATCAACCAAGTGGTATGATTCAACATATACTGACGCAGACGCTTAGCAGCCTAAGCCAATGCGCAACAAGTCTTCTCAAGCATTGATTACCGAGTCTCACAGTCGGTGAACTTCTTATTGAGGTAGTAAATTGCAAATTCTTTCTTTCCAATCTCATCTTGCTGACCAAGGACACAACCCATACTATCTTCTAGCACAGTCAAATACATGACCAACGACCTTCCTTCAACAGGTGGAGACAAAATCGGAGGCTCAAGCAAATATTCTTTGATACTATCAAATGCTTTCTGGCAGTCTTCAGTCCAATCACAAGACTGATCTTTCTGAAGAAGCTTGAATATAGGCGCATATGTGGCAGTCATGTGTGAAATGAATCTGGCAATATAATTCAAGCGGCCGAGAAAACCTCTGACTTGCTTCTCAGTTTTGGGCGCAGGCATCTCTTGTATTTCTTTGACCTTGGCAGGATCAACTTCAATACCCTTCTCGCTGACAATAAAGCCCAACAACTTACCAGAGCGAACACCAAAAGTACACTTATTGGGATTCAAGCGGAGTTTATAATTCCTCAAACGCTGGAATAACTTCAACAAATGCTCAACATGTTCCTCTTCGTCAATCGATTTAGCAATCATGTCATCGACATAAACATCAATCTATTTATGCATCATATCATGAAAAAGAGTGGTCATTGTGTCGCAACCTGAAAAATACAGTGCGCGAAAAAAATAACCGGCGAAAGAAAAAGACAGAAGAGTCGCCACCGTGCGTTATTCATCCCAAAGGAGGGAAAGGAAACGCTCGAAGTAAACCTGAAAAAAGAAAGGACAAGACGGGGTCTCGCAACCAAATCTTGGGTTCGGGAGTCGGTTATGCGAAGGGAAGGTATTAGCACCCCTACGCATCCGTAGTACTCTACGGGATCCACTTTTGTGGTTTTTCTCTAAAGGGTGTGGGTTTACCTAATGTGTTTATTTACTAAAAAGGTTAAGAGAAATGACTCGCGCGGATGTCGCATCCACTGCATACGTATCTCATCTGAATATGAGAATCAGAGTCTTCGTAGCTCGGCTGACCTATGGGTTAGGGGATGTGTGCTCGCTAAGACATCGCGTCTTATGCCTACGTATCTCATCTGGAATGAGAATAAGAGCAAGCCGTAGTTCGGCTAACTACGGGGTTGTGGATTGGGTTTTGGACGAACGACGTCACTACGCAATCTACCAGATGCTCGACCTTTGGAGACTTACTCGCCTGTAGTAGAAGGAGTAAACGTGTTGCTTTGGGTTTTAGGGTTTGGGATGCTCGAGGGCAAACAGGCAGTCCTTGACGAAGGAACCGCGCTACATGTGGGGATATGAATACAAAACACAAAACATGTATCTCAAAGTAAAATGCCACCAAGGGGCTCAAACATTGCCTCCTATTGAGGTCTTCCAGCTAAGAAAGCGATAAAGTACGAGAAAAGGAAAAGATTACCACACGGATAAAGATCCGAAGTTACAGCAATTAAAGGATTAGCAACCCTGAGATCTCTCCAGCTAGACCATCAAAGAAAATCAGTCAATACGATTAATCAGGATAAACCTCCGGATGGTATCCCTGCAAGAGTATGTGAGCCCTCACGAAAACTCAACAGAAAGGTTAGACAAACAAGGTGAAATCCAGGGAAAACAATGCCATGATGAAATACAATGTATCTAATGTTAAATGACCTAAAAATGAATGCATGCATGAGGTGTAAAGCGTATGCTTCCAGGAAAAATGAAGGGTAAATTTTGGGGTATTACAGCTGCCCCTATTCAATCAACTGGAGACCCGGAAAGAAGATGGCAGCTGCTTTCGTACTTTCGAGGTATCAAGGGATTGAATACAATAAAAGCCAAAAAATTTGCACTGAAGTGAAGTGAAGTGACAATGCCTATCAGAATCGGCAAAGAGGTGGCCTTGAAAGAAGAATCCGTCTGGTACGGTGAGAATCAGTCTGAATATCGAAAAAGAATGTTAAACTGGATACCAAAATAAATGGTAACACAGAAATAACCATGGCCTGAATGCCGCTCATCAGTCTGAATACTGGAAAGGACTTCGATCTGAACATCGGAAAATTGGCCTGAATGCCACAAGTCGCATCGACCTGAACGTCGGAAACTTCTTCGATCTGAACATCGGAAATACTTGGCCTGAATGCCACTTCGATCTGAATATCGGGAAAACTGGCCTGAATGCCACTTCGATCTGAATATCGGAACAGTGGCCTGAATGCCACTTCGGTCTGGATACCGGAAAACTGGCCT
Source organism: Lathyrus oleraceus (assembly GCF_024323335.1). Lineage (NCBI taxonomy): Eukaryota > Viridiplantae > Streptophyta > Magnoliopsida > Fabales > Fabaceae > Lathyrus > Lathyrus oleraceus. Next base: position 363,765,690 of record NC_066581.1, on the reverse strand, counting down.
GAATGCCACTTCGGTCTGGATACCGGAAAACTGGCCTGAATGCCACTTTGGTCTGGATACCGGAAAACTGGCCAGAATGCCACTTCGATCTGAATATCGGAACACTGGCCTGAATGCCACTTCGATCTGAATATCGGAACACTGGCCTGAATTCCACAAGTCGCATCGACCTGAACGTCGGAAACTTCTTCGATCTGAACATCGGAACACTGGCCTGAATGCCACTTCGGTCTGGATACCAGAAAACTGGCCTGAATGCCACTTCGGTCTGGATACCGGAAAACTGGCCTGAATGCCACTTCGGTCTGGATACCGGAAAACTTCATGCCTGTCAGCATCGACAGAAATATGGAAAGATAATAGAGGCGGCGCATGGGCCAATGACACTTGCTGAGGATAACCAAGGTGGGTCATGAACAATCTTCAGTCTGAGTACTGGAAACAACTTCTAGCTTATCACTTGGGATACCGAGTGTCGCATCCGCGAAAATCAACCGGCGAGACTCAAAGAAAAACACAACACAGAGCCGCCACTGCGCGTTATTTATCCCAAAATAGGGAAAGGAAACGCTCAGAGAAACCTGGAAAGGAAATGGTCTCGCGACCAAAGAGAAAGGGTAAGGGAGTCGGTTACGCAAGGGGAAGGTATTAGCACCCCTCACGTCCGTCGTACTCGACGGGATCCACGTTCTAAAATAAAGAAAAGGTTGCTAAACATCACACACACACACGGGGAACGCAGGTTGGGTTAGGAGGAACGAGCTCGATAAGGTATCGCACCTTAGGCCTACATATCTTGTCTGGAACAAGAATCAGAGCCACTGTAGTTCGGCTTACGCACGCCAAACAACACAAAACATACAAACACACAAGGGTGGCAAACATGGAGCCTGACAACCACCTGATGGAATTACGTCAGCATCCGAACCAAAACACACTCAAAAGGGCAAACGTGGAGCCCGACAGCCAATTACTGGACTTACGTCGGCATCCGAACCAAAACACAATCAGATAACAAGTAAACACACGCAAAAAAGAAAAAGGTTGCCCGGAGTGGTCTCGCACGACCACCTGCCTACATACCTCGTCTGGAACAAGGATCAGGGCGATGTAGTTCCCCTGAAAGGGACTGAATTGCTAGCCAGAAACCAGGGAAAGACACACTACTAGGGAGCTGGACTCGAGCCTAGTGTTGTCATGCATCGTTTACCCTAAGTTCGGTTTTCTATCCTACTTGCATAAGCAAACTACTCCTATCCAGGAAAGAAGCAAGCACACAAGCATACAGAATAATTCAAGCATACATCCAATGAGAACAAGCATCTCAAACAAGCATGTCAATCAGATATCCACATAGCACGCACTATAGCCAAACAAGGGGGCTCAATCAATAGGTTTGACTGCCGAAGCGAGTCGTCTGTACGGGCTGGGTTTGCTCTTAACCTTGCCATTACGAGGCTAAGGTGAAGCAGATGAAAGGATGAAGTGAGGATGAGACCTCACAGCTCTTATCCCTAACCAGGGAGAGCTTCTGACAAATGAGCATGGGTCCAGAATGGGGGAACCCTTCTATACTCAGAGACTCTGACACAATGTGCACTGCACAAGATCTTGGGCTTATGCTGCACAAGATCTTGGGCTTATGATCTCAATGCTACAACCATGTAATGGGAGCAAGGAGAAGACTCAACTGAATAGTGGGGGGTAGACTGCATACCCCTACCTTCCACCAATTGCCTTATTTAAAGGACTTTCACCTGCTTGGCACGAAAAATAAACAACCACAATCATTGCCTCTTAAGGAGGACTTCAGACATTTGCCCGGCCCGGTAACAGCCGGGTCTCCAGACTACATGAAGTCAAGAGGACCTACCTCAAGCGGTTTACACAACCGAGCAGCGGCTACCAAGCAAGTTCTTAAAAGAACTAGAGCGACTAAAGGTACCTGTACAAAAGCTAACCAATTAATAACTCAGACAACCAATCAGAAAACAACAAGTTAATCAGTCAAACTATGCAAGCCAAGGCACACAAAGGCAAGCTATGAGCTCAAGCCCAAGCTTCACAACCTACAAAACAATGTTATGTTAGTGTACAAACATCAAACAACATCATTTCAATCAACTTGGATCATTCTCCATGAGCCTTATGCTATTCATCCTGAAAAATCAAGCAAATATTAGCAACTAGACCACTAGGCCAAGCCTAGGGTCCAAAAGCAAGAAAAATTCCTAAACAGCAAGGTATCTCTAACCAAAGTCAAATTAATGCAAATAGAAAACCAACACAATTAGTCCCATGTCCATATCATTCATTATATTCATTCCATGCACAAAACAAATCAAACTAGTTCAAATGGAACACCCAACATCCAAACAGAACTATTGCATTCAAATCCATATCAAAACAAATCCAAAAAATCTTAAATAAATTACACCTAAACAGGACTTAATCCAGGTATGGCACACCAAATTTCAGCTTAATTGGGCAAAGGGAACCATGTCAATGAAAATCAACAAAAACAGACACAATTACATGCTCCAAATCACAACATCAACATATGCATTCACTTCAAAAATTCATAACTCAATGAAAACAGTAAAGAAATGAGTGAGACCAAAACAGGGATGTCACATCATGTGTCTATTACAAGCATATCAAATTTCATGATCATTCAATACCATATGAGCATTTCACATCAAATATTCAAACATGTGTCACATGAACTTGCATAATTGGCTAACAGAGATGAAAAATAGCAATCAATATGAAAATGCTACATAAAATTCCACAAAAATTCACATAACCTCTTAACATGTTAATGAAACATCATGCAAAATTTCACATTAATCCAACAAGTATAGGTCACTCAAAAAAAATCCAGCAAATTGACATAATGAGGTGTGACACAAATTGTCACACCTAAGTCCCAAAATTCATAACTCAATGACCAGGAATCAAAAATTCATGAAATTTACATGTAAATAAACATCAACCAGTCCACAATCATCACAAAAATTTTCAGACATTTATTTGCAACTATGAGAATTTCACATTGGAATTGGTAGAATGTATCAAATTTGAGCACATGTGAAACAAGCCTAAGTCAAACATTATTCCTACCATGCACAACTTTGACCAATAGGTCAAAAATAAACTACAGTCAACAAGGAAGTCAAAGAAAAAATTCTCATATTTTTATGAATTTTCTATGATTTTTTTATGAATTTTTAAAAGTGTTAATGAATTTTTTAACATTTTTTAGAATTAATTTAATTAATTAAAATTCACAGTGGCAGAGTTGTAAATAGTTGCAGGCGGGGGCGGTAAACGCCTTATTTGAAAATTCAAATGAAATTATGGATCAAACAAGCTAATTGGCTTCGTTCTCACTCAGAAATCCCAGGAACACGCATGAACACATGAACATCCATTTTTCACCAAAATTAACAAGTGAATAGTCGTTAGAACCGTCTTCTAACCTAGAATCCAAATATCAATCCAATTTAACCTAAATGTTCCTCTATCTCTCAAATCGAACGAGTTAGGGTTTTGGTTCAAAACTTAATTTCCAGATTTCGCGAACTATAGTTCATCATTTCTAAAACTACAAACATCACCATGATCTACAATCAACAAACTACAGAACGCATACATCAATTGAAAAAACCGTGACATTCGAAAAACTCGAGTACCTGGAATGGCAGTGTAGTATCGAGCGTTCTTGAGCTTTAATGTCCACAAACAGATGCAGTTGAAGGTCCAGGTGATTGAATGATGTAATTAGGTTATGATGCAACAGCTTCTAATGCACGAAATTTGGAATTGCCATTGATGTAGCTTGTTGGTGCAGTCACGATTCCAAGCCTTCTTCAATCCAAACTCCACAAACAGATTGAGATGATGATGAGATGAACTCAAATCAAAAAGAAATTCCAAGATTGATCAAGATTTGATGAAGTTTGATGAAGTTGAAGGTTTTGTGTTCTTGAGATTTTTGAGAGAATGTGATGAGTTTTCAGATCTGGTTTTGGAAAGTGTGTATTCTGTTATGAGTTTGTTAGGATTAGGAATATATACTTCAGCTTAATCCACACTTAATCACCTTAATTAACCAAACCAAATGTAATTAGCATAATGTGATTTAATTGTGAAAGCTCCAAAACGCCCTTGCCAACTATTGCCATATGACAGCTCATGACAGCTCAAGCAAGTCACATTTGATGTTTAGAGGCAAATGCAAGATCAAAACAGAGTTGTGTGTTGATACCAAAGCTTCTGCATCAATGCATAGCATTTTATAACAGTATGCATCGATGCGTAACTTGTATGTATCGATACATAGCACTTTTTAACAGTATGCATCGACACAGAACTCGTATGCATCGATACATAGCATTTTTTAACAGTATGCATCGATGCGTAACTTGTTTGTATCAATACACAACACTTTTCAACAGTATGCATCGACACATAACTCGTATGCATCGATACATAGCATTTTTTAACAGTATGCATCGATGCATAACTTGTTTGTATCAATACACAGCACTTTTCAACAGTATGCATCGACACATAACTCGTATGCATCGATACATAGCACTTTTTGCCTTGCATGCATCGATGCGAAACTCGTATGTATCGATACATGGAAAATTTTGCCATGCACGCCCGGTGGTAATTTGATCATATCTCCTCAACCGTTCATCCGATTCTCATGATCTTGGACTTTTTGGAAATGGGAGAGAAAGATCTACAACTTTCATGTTCAACAAAATTTCATTTGAAGCCTTTTTGACGTTGGAAAGTCACGCTGAAGTTGGTCCAAAACTTGCCATTCTTTGGAAACTTTCAAATTACATATCACTTTCCATTTGGGAAACTCTTGATCCGGCTTCAAAAACCTCAAGGTAGATGTTTGACATGATGAATAAACCTCTTTTGGACATGAATGAAGTATCTCCAACCATTTCTCCATCTCCTAGCCCTCAGTTGACTTTACAGTTGACTTTTCAATTGATAGATGAATATGGCAATACACTAATCAATCTGAGCCCCAATCTTCTGATGAAATGGCTCAAAGGTGAAACCCTAGCCTCAATTAGCACAAAATAACCAAAGAATGAACCCCATATCCATCATAAACCCCATCTCCTGATTATGCCCTAATTGGCCCAATGCAACTGATTAGGGTTGACCAGTGGTCAAAACCCTAATCTCAAGGAATGAGCTTCAATCTCCTGATGATACCCAACCATGATGATGATGATGTATCACTTCAAACAAGATGAAGATCAATACCCTTTGAGAATCACAAAACTCTAATTCACAGCCCAATCCTCAGATGGCCAATGATCAATCAATAAACCCTAGGCTTGCACTTTGACTTTCTCATCTCCTGATCAAGACTTGGGAGAATAGCTTGCACAATGTAAACACATGATATGCAATATGCAATGCCTAATGACCTAAAAATGATATGTAATATGTTAATGCTAGTCCCAAGAGAGGAGGGCAAATTTTGAGGTGTTACAGCTGCCCCTATTCAATCCACTGTGAACCTGTCGATATGAATAGCCTCGGCTTTCAGATGATCAGGATGAAGAGTGATTGGATACCAAGAACAGACGAACAATTTGCACTCTGATGGGAAAATAATTAACAACACCTGTCAGAATCGGCGACGAACACAATCTCTGAAAAAACCCGTCTGGTACGGAAAAAGTCAGCCCGAATACCGAAACAACAACGTCGACCTGGATACCAAAATAAATGGTAACACAGGGACAACCATGGCTTGAACACCACTCATCCGCTCGGGATTATTATTCTTTTTCTCTTTTTCCCTTTTCTTGAACCCCGAAAATTTTCTCCGCGCAAACGATCCTCGGATCTCTGCATTTGAACCCCGGAAAATGCTTCAGCACTCCTTTTTGCCAAAATGATGAACCCCGATCTCCAGTTTGAACCCCAGTCGCCTGACGATAACTCGCGATCGTCAACATGAACCCCGTTCTCCAGAAAATGCCTCAACATCTCCTTTTCTCCATTTGAACCCCGTCTCCAGAAAATGCCTCAACATCTTCTTTTCTCCATTTGAACCCCGGAAAATGCCTCAGCAGATCCTTTTCTCCGTGATAATTCCGCTGGCAACGCCGGAAATAACACCAAACCACTCTGAGGGCGACATGTCAGAGGGTAAACCTTCATAAAAGAAGGTAGCATGTGTATTTCTTCCTCAGAAGACACCTATAACGATCTCCACTGGCCTCAGCCAGAGTCTAAGGTGACACATGAACAGAAGATAATCCTAAGGACCTCATCCCGGATATAATCTTCAACTCCATCTCCATTTGAACCCCAGAAAATGCCTCAACATTTCCTTTTCTCCACTTGAACCCCAGAATCGCGCTAATCGCAAAACGTCCTTTGATTTCATCTCCATCTCTGCTCGACGGAAACATTTCCTCCAATATCGCACTATTGGGGAACATTGCTGATCTGACATTTTGATGCTAAACTCCTCAGAGTAACACCTTCACCCTCAGGCAAAACCAAATTCCAAGCGGTAACCACGGCTTGAGTCGCGCTGATCGCGTCACATTTCCATCTCTGTACGACGGAAAAAACCTCTCTCAGTATCGCACTACTGGGAAATACCTTTTGATCAAATCATGAGGCTAAACTCCTCGGAGTAACACCTCCACTGTCTGGCTAAAACCACTTCTCAAACGGTAACCACGGCTTGAGACTAGCTTATGCTTGCAATGATGCATGATTGATTTTTCTGCGTAATGCTCCATAAATATGGAAATGCTACGCGATTATTTATTTTTCTATGCAATATGCCATGCTATTTTTTTCATGATGAATGCATAAAAAAGAGATATCCCCCTCAAGGGACTTTTCTGGGGAATGCGAGACTCTCTGCTGAGGAACCCGTCACTGCTCCGATTCCACCCTGCCGGGGAATAGCACTGCTGCTGGGAATAAGGCAACCCTTGCTGGGGAAGAACCTCCTTTGCACCCAATCCACTTGAGAAACTGCTGGGGATAAGCACCACCAACACTCTGTGGGGATACAACAGTCTTTGACTTGCTGAGGATATCAATCCTGACTCCGCTTCGGGAAACCCTCACAGATACCTGCTGACTTCACTGGGGAAATACTCACAGATACTCCGCTGGGGAAACAACAATCTCCAGACTCAACTGGGGATGCATCACTCTATCATCTGCTGGGGAATCATCCCGGCCCTGCTAGGGGACCGAATACTACTCCGCTGGGGACAACCCATACAATCCATAGGTATAATCAACTCAGCTGGGGATGCAAAAATCCGTCTACTACGGGAACTTGTCCAATCCACTGGTAGGATGATCACTGTTGGAGATATATTTCATTAAAACCCGCTCCACTCGGGGAATAACAACCTTCAGACCTGGCTGCTGAGGAAACACCGTTTTAAACCTGCTGGGATAACCGTCCTGACTCGGCTGGGGAAGTCACAGACCTGGAATCTGCCGGGGAGCTAATCCTATAACTCTGCTCGGGGACCTAGCTGGGAAGTGAGAATAGTTGGTACAACACCCATCGACTCGTCGAACCACGGCATCTACCTCCCAATCTCGCCTCAGCTTTCCACTTTTGAGAACTCCCAGACTCATCTGGACCTTTTCTGCTCCATCATCTTGTATTCCAAATCGCTCCGCGCTTGACGGAAACGTACTCCTGGGAGTTATACAGAAATTTCAATCATCCGACTTTGAAGAGTCTTCTTGATTAATTCCCAAGGTCGTCGGACGTCTCAACGTCTCTCTTCACCGTTCCTTCATATATCTTCGTTCCTGAGTGAACTCTCTGGGGATTTATTACAAAGCTTCCACATCACAACCTGCAAGTGAGTGAAAAATATCCAACCGTTCCTGCAAAACAGACCGTCAGATAAAACCGTGCCCCAGGCGTGTCAAGATTTCAACACTTGGGTCACTCAACCTTCCAAATAAGATTTCAAGTTTTTCAATCTCATAAACATGCATTGGAAGGAACCTGTATGTATTAAAAATGCAAAGTTCTTTATCAAAAATAACTGGACGTTTTTGCAATCAAAGCGGTAATGAAAAACAAAAACAAAAATTATTTGACTGAATGTGCATTTTATAGATTGGAAAAGTGTGGCTCAAATGAGCAATACAAAAGAAAGCAATTCCTGAAAAGAGGTAATTGCGCTCAAAAGGAAAAATCTATCCTAATGGCAATGTGAAACCCGTGATCTCATCGAGTTCCAACTCGGTTACACCCCATATGTCCTCAGACTCTCCATGCTTTCTGCCTTCTGAACAAGACGATTCTGACTGATCCCTACCGGGTATTATCCAGGATGTTTTAACCAAAGCGCAAACGATCATGCTGGACGCAGTTGTTCGTTTCAATCCCTCTTTTGCCTGGACCGCCCTTTTGGGTTTTCAGTCCACCGGGATACCCTTTTTGCCCAAGTCGCCTTTTCAGGTTTTCGACTTGCCGGGTGTACATTTTCATTTTTATCCCTAATTTTTGCCCGAACCTTTTTTCTGTTTTTGGTTCGCCGGGATGCCCATTTTTGCCTGGACTATTTTGTTCTTTTCGTCCAGCGGGTCAATTATACGAAGTATTTTTTAACTGCGTCCGCATTCACAGGGGATGGAAAATCTTCACCATCCATGGTTGTTAACAACAAGGCTCCACCAGAGAAAACCTTCTTGACCACGAATGGACCTTCATAATTCGGCGTCCATTTGCCCCTACGATCGTTTTGAGGAGGAAGGATCCTTTTCAGCACCATATCACCTACGTGATATACCCGAGGTCGCACCTTCTTGTCAAAAGCACGCTTCATCCTCTGCTGATACAACTGCCCATGACAGATGGCTGCTAGCCTCTTTTCTTCAATCAGGCTTAACTCTTCATACCGGGTCCTTACCCATTCAGCCTCTTGCAACTTCACGTCCATCAGGACTCTCAAAGAGGGAATCTGAACCTCAACCGGTAACACTGCCTCCATTCCATATACCAATGAGAAAGGAGTTGCCCCAGTAGATGTACGTACCGACGTTCGATACCCATGCAATGCGAACGGCAACATCTCATGCCAATCTTTGTAGGTTACCACCATTTTCTGCACAATCGCACCGTCGGTGCATTCCAACGTTATCCGGGCAACGAAAGCTCATTCACCTTAACCTCCCCATCAGACATCAGAATCCGTTCGGATTCAGGGTCAGGCCCCTCCTCCGGGATCGGTTACTCTCAATCTTCCGATTAGAGCACCACGAGATGTCTTCATCAGGGAACTCAAACTTCATCGGTTGGTAATCCTCAATGGGTTGCGGAGCGATGTAATCAGACAATACACTCCTTGATTGCTTTCTGAGAGTATCACAAATCAGTCAACATTCTTTTGCTCTCTCGCAACCCATCCGGTCGATGTTGGCTTCTCAAACACATACTCGATCGGATCCATCTCGGAAATCCACAAAGCGGTATGAACCAGCATATACTGCCTTAGTCGGCGAGCAGCCCAGACCAAAGCACAGCAAGTTTTCTCGAGCAGTGAATATCTTGTTTCACAGTCGGTAAACTTTTTGCTAAGGTAATATATGGCATGCTCTTTTCGACCAGACTCGTCATGCTGCCCCAATACACACCCCATAGACCCCTCGAGGACTGTCAGGTACAGAATTAACGGTCTCCCCTCCACAGGAGGCATCAGAATCGGAGGCTCCTGCAAATACTCTTTTATCTTTTCAAATGCCGCTTGGCAATCATCATTCCACCTGACCGTTTGATCTTTTCTTAACAATTTGAATATCGGTTCACACGTGGCTGTTAGATGAGATATGAACCGCGAAATGTAGTTCAATCTACCCAAGAAACCACGAACCTCCTTCTCTGTTCTCGGTTCAGGCATTTCTTTTATCGCTTTCACTTTTGCAGGATCAACCTCGATTCCTTTCTCACTCACAATGAACCCCAGCAATTTACCGGACCGCACTCCGAACGTGCACTTGTTCGGATTCAACCTCAGTCTGAACTGTCTCAGCCGGTCGAACAACTTAGCCAGATCTACCAAATGCCCCTCCTCTGTTTGGGACTTTGCTATCATGTCATCAACATAACATTCAATTTCATGATGAATCATATCATGAAACAAAGTCACCATGGCTCTCTGATAAGTAGCACCGGCGTTCTTGAGACCGAATGGCATCACCTTGTAACAGAAGGTACCCCATGGTGTAATGAACGTTGTTTTCTCCATATCATCTGGCGACATTTTGATTTGATTATAGCCAGAAAAGCCATCCATGAAGGAAAACACCGAGAATTGAGCTGTATTATCTACCAACACGTCAATGTGAGGCAATGGAAAATCATCCTTCGGACTAGCTCTGTTCAGATCTCGGTAGTCCACACACATTCTCACCTTCCCATCTTTCTTCGGGACTGGCACAATGTTCGCGACCCATGGCGGATAATTAGTGACAGCAAGGAAACCAGCATCCCATTGCTTCTGCACTTCCTCTTTAATCTTCATGGCCATATCAGGTCGAGTTCTACGCAACTTCTGCTTCACTGGAGGACAATCTGCTCTCAACGGTAGCTTGTACAACAATATCGGTATCCAACCCTGGCATATCTTGATAAGACCAGGCAAAGATGTCGACATACTCTTTCAACAACACAACCAATCTGCTCTTGACACTTTCCTCCAAAGCAGCCCCAATTTTCACTTCTTTCTTAACCTCGTCGGTACCCAGATTTACCACCTCAATCCGTTCCTCATGCGGCTGAATCACCTTCTCCTCTTGTTTTAACAACCTGGCTAATTCCCCTGGCAGTTCACAATCTTCTTCGTCTTCTTCTTCAGCAAGATAGATTGGATTGTCGAAGTCATACAAGGGTGTAACAGGATTGTTATCAATGAGATCCGGAGAGGAATCGCATCTGCATGAATGTTGATTCATGCATTGCTTTAGAACCGGTGTGACAAAACAAAAAAGAAAAATGAAAAACATTGCCATTTTTATTTGTTTTATTTTTAAACTGCAAAAATAAATGAACAACAGGGAACACCGCTTTTGATTGAAAAACATCCTTTTATTGATGATGCAAAATCTTGCAAATTTTAAACATGAGGAGGCCCTTACAATGAACCATTACGTGTCGGGCAACACGTATGGTTTGCATGCATATAAGAAGGAAACAAGAAAAATATTACTCTTCAAGGAGAGTGACCCGGATGATCTCTTCGGCCTTCTAGTTCTGGATTTCCATCCCTGGTACGCACGGCTTTATCCACTGGTCCATGTCGCAATCACTGTCAGTATCTTCACCCATCATACAGATTTGATCTGGATCCAGCATTCCAGCGCTCGTGAAGGTAACCGACATACGACGTCCTCTTCCTCGCCCTGAGCCTCGGCCCGGTTGATATCCAACTCCGAAGCGGTCCTTCTTCTCAGGGACTTCCATTATTCTGCCCCAACCAGGAGCCTCTCCACTTTTAACCACCTCGGCGGCCTGCCTGTAGGAAGCGATGGACGGTTTCTCTTCTTCTTGCTTCGCGAACAGAGCATTCTCCACCTTGACGGTTTCGAATGCCTGGCTAGGCGTCTCCCATATTTCTCCATCCATCTCCACGTACTTGAACGAAGACAGGTGGCTGACAAAAATGTCCTCCTCTCCGCAGACGGTAACGACTTGGCCCTCCCAGATATACTTTAACTTCTGGTGCAAAGTCGATGTGACTGCTCCCGCAGCGTGGATCCATGGGCGACCCAACAGGCAACTGTATGCCGGCTGAATGTCCATGACATAGAAAGTCGACTTGAACACCTCAGGTCCAATCTTCACCGGCAATTCAACTTCCCCAAATACGGCTCGTTTTGACCCATCAAATGCCCGCACAATCAAATCAGTCGGGGTCAAAATCAGCCCATCACAGTTTAGCTTAGCCAGGGCCTTCTTTGGCAACACATTTAAGGAGGAGCCGGTATCGACCAGCACATGCGAAAGCACGGCTCCTTTACACTCCATAGCTATGTGTAGTGCCCTGTTGTGGTTCCTGCCGTCCACTGTCAGGTCCATATCCGTAAAGCCCAACCCATGGCTAGCATGCACATTGGATACGACCGTCTCCAGCTGATTGATGGTGATCTCCTGAGGAACATAAGCCTTTTTCAGAATTTTCAATAAGGCCTCCCTATGCCCCTCTGAGCTCAGCAACAATGAAAGAATTGAGATCTTGGACGGAGTTTGCTGCAAGTGATCAACCAGTTTATACTCCGACTTCTTGATTATTCTGAGGAACTCTTCAGCCTCATCATCAAATTTGTTGTCCGACCCCGCAGGCGCCGGTGTCATTACAGGAGTATTACCACTATTATCCGCCACAGCCTTTCCCTTTGCCCTGGCTAAAGCCTCGGCCTTTTCTTTTTTATCTTTTTCTTCTTCACCTCTTCTCAATGCATCAGGAGCAAATAGCCTACCGCTGCGAGTGAAACCGCTGGGACCGGCATTATCCACCTTTAGCACGGTGGTTTCACTTGCAGATTGTTCTTCCAACTTCTCACCGTTGCAATACACCTCCCCACCATAATGCCACGGCACGGCATCATCTTTGTCGTAGGGAATCGGCCCAGGTACCGTGATGGTAACTGGAGCCTCTTCAGTAAGATTCGACAAATCCACCGGATCATAATAAATGGTTATGGTGGAGACCTCCTCTTTTCCTTCCTTGTCAGCCCTCTCAACCAAGATAACCCCTTCGTCCATCAGCCCTTGGACACACTTCCGCAGAAGCTCACAACCATTCACAGAAGTAGTGCACTCAGCACACTCGTAGCCGCAGCCCGGATAAACCCCATTCTTTAACAACTGCCTCTTGACCTCAGTCAGAGGCGTCCTCAGCTGATCAACATCAGACAACCCAACTCTATTCTCCTCGGAGATTGCATTCACCCCCCTCTGACCATGCGCAGGCATGGGATTCGCATTGACATTGGGAGATGGAGCAAAATTGATTGCCTTTGAATCCACTAAATCTTGAACTGTGTGCTTAAAAGCTTTACAGTTCTCAATATTATGCCCAGGCGCACCTGAGTGGAATTCACACTTGGCGTTCTCATCATAGCTGGCTGGCCTTTGATCAGGTCTCAAAGGCGCCAGAGTTCTGGTCTGCACTAGCCCCAAATCCTGCAACTTCTTGAACAAGAAAGCATAGGTCACCGGAGGCCTATCAAATTGTCTGTCCTGTGCTCTGCCCCGAACTTGATAACCAGCCCTTTGCTGTCTCTGCTGAAAGGGTTGTTGTCTCTGTTGCTGTTGCTGCTGTTGTTACGGTGCGGATTGCGGCTCAGCAGGGATTGTTACCGCAGCAGTGTGCTGAAAGTAACGGTCCCTACTGGGTCCACGCTGCGTATACACGGCGCTGGTATCGCCCTCTTTTTTCCTCTGACCCCCATTGTTACCAAACGGTTTCTTCGAACCGGAAGAAGATGCAGAAGCAGTACCCTGGATCTTACCCAACTTTAACCAACTTTCAATTCTTTCTCCTGCCACCACAATGTCAGAGAAATTGGTGACAGGGCAACCCACCATTCTTTCTGCAAACGGCCCCTGCAGGGTCCCCATGAACAAGTCAGACATCTCACGATCCACAAGCGGAGGTTGCACCCTTGCAGCCAGTTCTCTCCACCGCTGAGCATACTCCTTGAATCCCTCATTATGCTTCTGAGACATACCCTGCAGCTGGGTACGGCTCGGAGCCATGTCAGCGTTGAACTGGTACTGCTTGAAGAAAGCATCTCCAAGATCCTGCCAACTCTTTATATCAGAAGATTTCAGCTTAGTGTACCATTCCAGGGAGCCTCCGGACAGGCTGTCCTGGAAGAAGTACATCCACAACTTCTGATCTGCCGTGTACGCAGAGATCTTGCGGACAAAAGCTTGTAAGTGCGTCTCTGGGCAAGAACTCCCGTTATATTTGTCAAAACTGGGCGCCTTGAACTTATGTGGGATCACAATCCCATCTACCAGCCCCATATTCGACATGTTCACCACCCCAGGAGTGGCATAGCTCTCGAGCACCTTAATCTTCTCAGCCAGCAGCTGAATTTCCTTGTTCTGAGGTGGAGCATTATACGGCACAAACGGTTCGTTCTGCATCGAGAACTGGTCAGCCTCCCTGTCCTCCTCCTGATCTTCATCGAACCCATAGAACGGAGGCACAAAATTGTCCTTCTGATTCTGACCCGGTTGGCCACCAGCACCACCAAGACCGCCAGTATTGTTCACGAGACCCACAGTCGTCCTCTTTCCGCCGTCTCGAGACCCTTGCCCCTGGTTGGAGACTCCATCCAGGTTAACCCCACTGTTTGCTGCAGAAGCCCGCTCGAGCTTTTCAACCTTGTCTGCCAGAGCCTTCTGACCAACTGCAAAGCCTTGCATTATGTTGATCAACTCATTCATTTTATCTTTTAGCTCAAGCATATCTGCACTGGGAAGCTCCATGAGTCTGGGTGTATTCCTTCTGGTATAATATCTGTGAGGGCGTGTTGAGTGCAAAGGGATGACTCTACGAGCGCGAGCAATGATTCCTGTAGCAAACAAGCACGTTAGTAACAGTTACCTGCAAAATAAAACACAAGTTATTATGATCAATGCATGAATGCAGTGTCTATCCATATGAAGGACACTTTGTCTCTCGATCCTGGCATCATTGAGACAGATAATAATCCGGCATCAATATTCTGATATTCAGCATCTGATTTTATCGTGCAGATCGGAGATATGTGATTCAGCATGATACCCCCAACCCTGTGTGTGCTTGTGCGAGTGCATACAATAAAGCAAATAAAGCTTGAAAACCAATCACTGAATGAAAAATCACCATAACATAACCAAATAGGGCACAATCAGTGCCATAGTCATACATCAAGTCAAATAAAGTCAAATACAATCCTCCAGAATAGGAAAGAAATACAAGCAAGTGAATTCCGTCAACAAGCCTGACGGTAATCCAAAACACAAATGAAAGATCTAGCTCGATGAGGGTCCCACAGATGGCCCTATCTCATCTTCCATCCTCGCGAACTCTGCGGCGAACCTGAGCTCGGTGTTCTCCTGCTGCAGTCTCCCCACTTCTTTCTGATGAATCTTCATCTGCCTGAAGTAGTGGTCTCTTTCAGCCATGTAATGATCCCTCTCAGCGGTGATCCTCAGATTCTCTGACTCTTTGACCTTCAGCTTTGTCTCCCATTCAGCAATGAGACCCTTGACTCTGTCGTCCCTCTGATCCTTCACCAAGATTTGCCTTCTCTTCTCATCTTCAATCACCTTTGATGCTCTGAACAGCTTATCCTTAGTGATGTCATGCTCCCTGTTGGATGACGCCAAGGCTTGGCTTATCTTCCCATAATAGGCAGTATCCATCTCAAAGCGCTTGGCCTCCAAGGCATGTCGCTTGTCTTGATCTTCCATCTTCACTTTGATCTCTTGATTAGCTGCCTGAAACCGAGCAACACTTCTCTCCAATTCAGCTTTCTCGGCAAGTAACTGATCTCTGGCTCTCTTCATCTCAAGGAATTCCTCCATGCTGACAGAAGCACTTGGACCCTCAATCATGGGACACACAGGATCACCTCCAGGAAATGGTAGAAATGTAGCCTCAATCCTCTTCCGCAACCAATCCTCGAACAAAGGAAAATACCGACTGTTGACTTTGCCAAATGGAACCTTACCCTTCCTCTGAATGTCTCGCCACTCATCCAATACCTGCCTCAGCTTGGTCTGATTACTATCAATCGGGAAATAAAAGGACTCCTGAATCTCTCGCCCGAGAGGAGAACCCTCTACAGCAAACCCCATCTGTCTCCTGAGAAGCATTGGGTTGTAATTAATGCAACCCTGAACTCCCACCAAAGGCACATTAGGTAAACTCCCACAACTGCATATAAAATCTCTTCCAGCCAAACCATTATGAGTCCAAGCAATATCATCAGCCCGCAAACCCATCAACCTGAAGGACCACTTGACACTGGGATCAATCTGAACAAAGGCACCTCGAGAAGGCAAATACCCCATAAACCATTTGAAGAGCAACTGAGAACAGCACCTGATCAAGCCACCACGCCTTTTCTCATTCCTGTTATGCACTGAGTAGTAAACATCTCCAATCAGAGTAGGAATAGGGTTTCTCTGCATGAACAATTTGATAGCATTATGATCCACAAAATTCTTCTGATTAGGAAACAGAACAATCCCATAAATGCTCACAGCAATCAATGCACACACCGTCTTCCAGTTACCCAAAGCAGCATGTTCCTTGGCATTAGCTTCCAAGAAACTCAAATGAAATCCAGGTAACTTCCCCTTTTCCTTCAAACCCTCCTTGACCATTTCCGGACTCAAATAAAGAGTACGTGAAATTCCAAGGACATCTGGCTCTGATCTAGTGACGTGGAAAGGAATCTGATCACGGATCTGAATACCCAGGATGCTAACATAATCCTCCATCAGAGGTCCCAACAGATAGTCTGGAAATACAAAGCACCTCAACCCCGGGTCATAGAACTGGAGAGGAGTATGAACGGCACTCCTATCACTGTCAGTGAGTCTGAAAACCATCTTCAGGATACTACCGTATGCCTCTCTGAACATCCCCACATGGTCGGGAGTAATCAATGCTATCATCTCCTTCAGCACACCAATCTCAGGATCGAAGAAACTGTAGACAACATCGGGCTTCAAACCGGTCCTCATCTCTGAGCAAAGAAATCTCTCAACCAGGATCTCGATCAAAAATGTCCCTGCATATGGGTAAACATGTGTTAGATGCAATTAATGCAAAATGTAATGATGCTGATGAATGAATGCAATGCGTTGCCATCCTCCAAGCCATCTGATCATCTGCACTGAATCTGGTCTCTGAACTGATCACAACCATCTGAGGAGTGTACAATCACAAATCTGACCCACGGGTTCCGAAATAAACGGAAGAAAGATACATCATCATCATCATCATCAATCTCTGAGCAGACATTCGCGACCATCTGAATCGGCCCGGGGAATCCTGAAATAAACGGATCCCCACTGATAAATATCTCGGCCCGGGGAATCCTGAAATAAACGGATCCCCACTGATAAATCACGGACAGCACTCCGGCGTCTCTGAAATAAACGGCCATAAATCCGACTTATAAATAAGACCCACGGAACAAAAAGTCACCATCTGAGTCACCATCTGAACATGCATCTGAAAGAATCTCCCTCCCCTCACAGGTAAATTCTAAACAGGTCATCCTAAGGCGGACAATAGTCTCGACAATCGGGCAGAGATACTCAATGGGTTTGCCCTTTCGGGTGTGCCATTGCAGCTCTCCTGAGATCGTCTAAACCAAAGATCCGGGAAATGATCGGTCACCAGAGTCAACAGCTCAGATGAAGTAACTAAGCCAAAGTGGATACTCCACAGAGGAAAGCACTATCAAATGAACCTCGTCCGACTTGTGGTACATCACGCCGCCAGGCACATGTTAACCTAACACGAAAGAGGCGACATGAGACCACACTAGTCCTAGGTGTATACTCGGGCCTGGGTTTTAGCCCCACTCGGAACACCCACCCCACACAGAGGAACCACCTGCATAGAGGACGACAACAACATGATAGTATGATGCATGCAGACATTAATGCAAATATAGATACACACTGGTTAGAATAGTAAATGCAATAAATAACACATAATAAGCAACCCAAACTAATCCTAAAACGCTAGGAAGGACTTGCTTAGGGACGATGGACCAGCATAGGTCTACATCGTGTTTCCCCAGCAGAGTCGCCAGCTGTCGCATCCGCGAAAATCAACCGGCGAGACTCAAAGAAAAACACAACACAGAGCCGCCACTGCGCGTTATTTATCCCAAAATAGGGAAAGGAAACGCTCAGAGAAACCTGGAAAGGAAATGGTCTCGCGACCAAAGAGAAAGGGTAAGGGAGTCGGTTACGCAAGGGGAAGGTATTAGCACCCCTCACGTCCGTCGTACTCGACGGGATCCACGTTCTAAAATAAAGAAAAGGTTGCTAAACATCACACACACACACGGGGAACGCAGGTTGGGTTAGGAGGAACGAGCTCGATAAGGTATCGCACCTTAGGCCTACATATCTTGTCTGGAACAAGAATCAGAGCCACTGTAGTTCAGCTTACGCATGCCAAACAACGCAAAACATACAAACACACAAGGGTGGCCAACATGGAGCCTGACAACCACCTGATGGAATTACGTCAGCATCCGAACCAAAACACACTCAAAAGGGCAAACGTGGAGCCCGACAGCCAATTACTGGACTTACGTCGGCATCCGAACCAAAACACAATCAGATAACAAGTAAACACACGCAAAAAAGAAAAAGGTTGCCCGGAGTGGTCTCGCACGACCACCTGCCTACATACCTCGTCTGGAACAAGGATCAGAGTGATGTAGTTCCCCTGAAAGGGACTGAATTGCTAGCCAGAAACCAGGGAAAGACACACTACTAGGGAGCTGGACTCGAGCCTAGTGTTGTCATGCATCGTTTACCCTAAGTTCGGTTTTCTATCCTACTTGCATAAGCAAACTACTCCTATCCAGGAAAGAAGCAAGCACACAAGCATACAGAATAATTCAAGCATACATCCAATGAGAACAAGCATCTCAAACAAGCATGTCAATCAGATATCCACATAGCACGCACTATAGCCAAACAAGGGGGCTCAATCAATAGGTTTGACTGCCGAAGCGAGTCGTCTGTACGGGCTGGGTTTGCTCTTAACCTTGCCATTACGAGGCTAAGGTGAAGCAGATGAAAGGATGAAGTGAGGATGAGACCTCACAGCTCTTATCCCTAACCAGGGAGAGCTTCTGACAAATGAGCATGGGTCCAGAATGGGGGAACCCTTCTATACTCAGAGACTCTGACACAATGTGCACTGCACAAGATCTTGGGCTTATGCTGCACAAGATCTTGGGCTTATGATCTCAATGCTACAACCATGTAATGGGAGCAAGGAGAAGACTCAACTGAATAGTGGGGGGTAGACTGCATACCCCTACCTTCCACCAATTGCCTTATTTAAAGGACTTTCACCTGCTTGGCACGAAAATTAAACAACCACAATCATTGCCTCTTAAGGAGGACTTCAGACATTTGCCCGGCCCGGTAACAGCCGGGTCTCCAGACTACATGAAGTCAAGAGGACCTACCTCAAGCGGTTTACACAACCGAGCAGCGGCTACCAAGCAAGTTCTTAAAAGAACTAGAGCGACTAAAGGTACCTGTACAAAAGCTAACCAATTAATAACTCAGACAACCAATCAGAAAACAACAAGTTAATCAGTCAAACTATGCAAGCCAAGGCACACAAAGGCAAGCTATGAGCTCAAACCCAAGCTTCACAACCTACAAAACAATGTTATGTTAGTGTACAAACATCAAACAACATCATTTCAATCAACTTGGATCATTCTCCATGAGCCTTATGCTATTCATCCTGAAAAATCAAGCAAATATTAGCAACTAGACCACTAGGCCAAGCCTAGGGTCCAAAAGCAAGAAAAATTCCTAAACAGCAAGGTATCTCTAACCAAAGTCAAATTAATGCAAATAGAAAACCAACACAATTAGTCCCATGTCCATATCATTCATTATATTCATTCCATGCACAAAACAAATCAAACTAGTTCAAATGGAACACCCAACATCCAAACAGAACTATTGCATTCAAATCCATATCAAAACAAATCCAAAAAATCTTAAATAAATTACACCTAAACAGGACCTAATCCAGGTATGGCACACCAAATTTCAGCTTAATTGGGCAAAGGGAACCATGTCAATGAAAATCAACAAAAACAGACACAATTACATGCTCCAAATCACAACATCAACATATGCATTCACTTCAAAAATTCATAACTCAATGAAAACAGTAAAGAAATGAGTGAGACCAAAACAGGGATGTCACATCATGTGTCTATTACAAGCATATCAAATTTCATGATCATTCAATACCATATGAGCATTTCACATCAAATATTCAAACATGTGTCACATGAACTTGCATAATTGGCTAACAGAGATGAAAAATAGCAATCAATATGAAAATGCTACATAAAATTCCACAAAAATTCACATAACCTCTTAACATGTTAATGAAACATCATGCAAAATTTCACATTAATCCAACAAGTATAGGTCACTCAAAAAAAATCCAGCAAATTGACATAATGAGGTGTGACACAAATTGTCACACCTAAGTCCCAAAATTCATAACTCAATGACCAGGAATCAAAAATTCATGAAATTTACATGTAAATAAACATCAACCAGTCCACAATCATCACAAAAATTTTCAGACATTTATTTGCAACTATGAGAATTTCACATTGGAATTGGTAGAATGTATCAAATTTGAGCACATGTGAAACAAGCCTAAGTCAAACATTATTCCTACCATGCACAACTTTGACCAATAGGTCAAAAATAAACTACAGTCAACAAGGAAGTCAAAGAAAAAATTCTCATATTTTTATGAATTTTCTATGATTTTTTTATGAATTTTTAAAAGTGTTAATGAATTTTTTAACATTTTTTAGAATTAATTTAATTAATTAAAATTCACAGTGGCAGAGTTGTAAATAGTTGCAGGCGGGGGCGGTAAACGCCTTATTTGAAAATTCAAATGAAATTATGGATCAAACAAGCTAATTGGCTTCGTTCTCACTCAGAAATCCCAGGAACACGCATGAACACATGAACATCCATTTTTCACCAAAATTAACAAGTGAATAGTCGTTAGAACCGTCTTCTAACCTAGAATCCAAATATCAATCCAATTTAACCTAAATGTTCCTCTATCTCTCAAATCGAACGAGTTAGGGTTTTGGTTCAAAACTTAATTTCCAGATTTCGCGAACTATAGTTCATCATTTCTAAAACTACAAACATCACCATGATCTACAATCAACAAACTACAGAACGCATACATCAATTGAAAAAACCGTGACATTCGAAAAACTCGAGTACCTGGAATGGCAGTGTAGTATCGAGCGTTCTTGAGCTTTAATGTCCACAAACAGATGCAGTTGAAGGTCCAGGTGATTGAATGATGTAATTAGGTTATGATGCAACAACTTCTAATGCACGAAATTTGGAATTGCCATTGATGTAGCTTGTTGGTGCAGTCACGATTCCAAGCCTTCTTCAATCCAAACTCCACAAACAGATTGAGATGATGATGAGATGAACTCAAATCAAAAAGAAATTCCAAGATTGATCAAGATTTGATGAAGTTTGATGAAGTTGAAGGTTTTGTGTTCTTGAGATTTTTGAGAGAATGTGATGAGTTTTCAGATCTGGTTTTGGAAAGTGTGTATTCTGTTATGAGTTTGTTAGGATTAGGAATATATACTTCAGCTTAATCCACACTTAATCACCTTAATTAACCAAACCAAATGTAATTAGCATAATGTGATTTAATTGTGAAAGCTCCAAAACGCCCTTGCCAACTATTGCCATATGACAGCTCATGACAGCTCAAGCAAGTCACATTTGATGTTTAGAGGCAAATGCAAGATCAAAACAGAGTTGTGTGTTGATACCAAAGCTTCTGCATCAATGCATAGCATTTTATAACAGTATGCATCGATGCGTAACTTGTATGTATCGATACATAGCACTTTTTAACAGTATGCATCGACACAGAACTCGTATGCATCGATACATAGCATTTTTTAACAGTATGCATCGATGCGTAACTTGTTTGTATCAATACACAGCACTTTTCAACAGTATGCATCGACACATAACTCGTATGCATCGATACATAGCATTTTTTAACAGTATGCATCGATGCGTAACTTGTTTGTATCAATACACAGCACTTTTCAACAGTATGCATCGACACATAACTCGTATGCATCGATACATAGCACTTTTTGCCTTGCATGCATCGATGCGAAACTCGTATGTATCGATACATGGAAAATTTTGCCATGCACGCCCGGTGGTAATTTGATCATATCTCCTCAACCGTTCATCCGATTCTCATGATCTTGGACTTTTTGGAAATGGGAGAGAAAGATCTACAACTTTCATGTTCAACAAAATTTCATTTGAAGCCTTTTTGACGTTGGAAAGTCACGCTGAAGTTGGTCCAAAACTTGCCATTCTTTGGAAACTTTCAAATTACATATCACTTTCCATTTGGGAAACTCTTGATCCGGCTTCAAAAACCTCAAGGTAGATGTTTGACATGATGAATAAACCTCTTTTGGACATGAATGAAGTATCTCCAACCATTTCTCCATCTCCTAGCCCTCAGTTGACTTTACAGTTGACTTTTCAATTGAAAGATGAATATGGCAATACACTAATCAATCTGAGCCCCAATCTTCTGATGAAATGGCTCAAAGGTGAAACCCTAGCCTCAATTAGCACAAAATAACCAAAGAATGAACCCCATATCCATCATAAACCCCATCTCCTGATTATGCCCTAATTGGCCCAATGCAACTGATTAGGGTTGACCAGTGGTCAAAACCCTAATCTCAAGGAATGAGCTTCAATCTCCTGATGATACCCAACCATGATGATGATGATGTATCACTTCAAACAAGATGAAGATCAATACCCTTTGAGAATCACAAAACTCTAATTCACAGCCCAATCCTCAGATGGCCAATGATCAATCAATAAACCCTAGGCTTGCACTTTGACTTTCTCATCTCCTGATCAAGACTTGGGAGAATAGCTTGCACAATGTAACCACATGATATGCAATATGCAATGCCTAATGACCTAAAAATGATATGTAATATGTTAATGCTAGTCCCAAGAGAGGAGGGCAAATTTTGAGGTGTTACACCGAGAATGTTTTATGCTTACATGCGTATGTTTGAATTTTTCAATGGCGTAATGCTCCATGAAAATGGAAATGCTACGCGATTTGGGAGAATGCAATGCAATATGATTCTACATGCAGGGATGCGAAATGCTGGGTAGAATGCCAAGCTGAGGCAAGGGGATCTACTGGGGAAATGATCACCATCTTCTGGACCCTGGCAAGGCTGTTAGAGATGCACAGCGCAAAGAATTCTATGGGGAAATGACCCGTCACACGGTGTTCTAGCAATGACGAAATACCGAGATTCTGACTGGGGAGAGAACGACACTGAACACCTGCTGTTGGGGAAAGCGATAGTGGTTCTGGAAACCACGATCTACGGGAGATGACTCAGCAGGGGAAGCAAACACTGATACGGTACCGAGGTTCTGCTTCAAGGAAAGAAACCATGGATCTGGCATTGGGATTATCGATCTGGCCTCGAACTCTAAGGAGAAGCCACTTCTGCTGGGAAGATACAGTCTGGCACTGTCAACTCCGCTGGGGGTATACAATCTGACACTGTCAACTCTACTGGGGAGTGTATATTCTGAAACAACCGCTTGGGGAAGTACGGTGGTGAGAACCTGCTGGGGATTGAAGAATCCAACACTCTGATCAGCTCTGCAGGGATAAGACACCGAATTCGTCTGTTGGTGACCTCACTGGGGAAGATATTCACGATCATCTGCAAGGGGATTTTAAGGAAATGCCCCGAGGGCATCTGTTCTGAATAGACGATCCAAAGCACTTAAAATTTACAGCAATTTTAAATGTTTATTGAGCATGTACCTGTAAAGCCTTTATGTGTCATGATGCAATGTTTATCAAAAATTCGGACGTCATTTTTGCAAACAAAACAGTAAAATGAAAATGAAAACAGAGATGTACTGAATAACATGATTTTATTGATTGAATGGCCTCTGAATAGGCATTTACATCAGGAAGCAATCCCTGGAAAGAGGTAATCGCACAAAAGATAAAAACAGAAATTAATCTAATGGCAATGTGAAATGGATTTCTATTGGGTTCCAATTCTGCTATGACTTGCCCGTCTTTAAGATCCTCCAGATAATCAGCCTTCTGAAAAGGTGATTGGACTGTTTCCTACCTTTCGAAAATTTCCAGTCATCGACATGAGATGAGATTCAGAACTAACTCAGAACGCAGTCATTCGCTTAATCCCTAACTTTTGCCTGGATCGCCCTTTTCGGGTTTTCAATCCACAGGGATACCCATTTTTGCCTAAGTTGCCTTTTCAGGTTTTCAACTTACCGGGTGTACGATCTTTTCATTTTTAATCCCTAATTTTTGCCCGAACCTTTTCATTTTCTTGGTTCGTCGGGATGCCCATTTTTGCCTGGACTATTCTTTTTACTGTCCAGCGGGTCTATTTTATGCGAAGTATTTTTTAACTGCGTCTGAGTTCACAGGGGAAGTGAAGTTTTCACCATCCATAGTTGCAAGCATTAAGGCCCCACCATCAAAAACCTTGGTGACAATATACGGTCCATCATAGTTAGGAGTCCACTTGCCCCTGTGATCTGTCTGAGGAGGAAGGATCCTTTTCAACACTAAATCTCCGACTTGGAAACAACGAGGACGCACTTTCTGATCAAAGGCTCTCTTCATCCGACTCTGATACAACTGCCCATGACAAATGGCTGCCATTCGCTTCTCTTCGATAAGACTCAACTCATTGAACCTTGTCCGAATCCATTCGGCTTCGTCTAACTTGACATCCAACAAGACTCTTAGAGAAGGAATCTCCACTTCAACAGGTAGGACTGCTTCCATACCATACACCAGGGAGTAAGGGGTTGCCCCGGTCGATGTACGTACTGAAGTGCGGTACCCATGCAAGGCGAAAGGTAGCATCTCATGCCAATCTCTGTACGTGACGATCATCTTCTGCACAATCTTCTTTATGTTCTTATTTGCCGCCTCAACAGCGTCGTTCATCTTAGGGCGGTAAGGGAAAGAATTGTGATGCTGAATGTTGAAGTTCTGACACAACTCCTTCATCATTTTGTGGTTGAGATTAGAACCATTATCAGTAATGATTCTTTTGGGAATCCCATAGCGACAAATGATTTCTTTCTTGATGAAACGGGCAACCACATGTCTGGTGACATTCGCGAACGATGTTGCCTCGACCCACTTGGTGAAATAGTCAATGGCAACAAGGATGAAGCGATGCCCATTGGAAGCAGTCAGCTCAATCTTTCCAATCATGTCAATGCCCCACATAGCAAACGGCCACGGCGAAGTCATCACATTCAGAGGATTTGGCGGCACATGCACCTTATCAGCATAAACCTGGCATTTATGACACTTTCGAGCATATTTGAAGCAATCTGACTCCATGGTCATCCAGTAATAACCCGCTCTCAACAATTTCTTAGTCATTGCATGTCCCCCGGCATGAGTACCGAAGGAACCTTCATGAACTTCCTGCATTAACATGTCCGCCTCGTGTCTGTCCACGCATCTGAGCAAAACCATGTCGAAGTTCCTCTTATACAGCACATTGTCTTTGTTCAAGAAGAAACTGCCTGCCAATCTTCTCAAAGTCTTTCTGTCATTGTTGGATGCCCCTGCAGGGTACTCTTGATTCTTCAGAAAGCACTTGATATCGTGATACCAGGGCTTGTCATCGACTACCAGTTCAGCAGCAAACACATATGCGGCCCTGTTAAGGCGCATCACATCGATCCTGGGAGCATGGTTCCAGCGCATTACCTTGATCACGGAGGATAGAGTAGCAAGTGCGTCTGCCATCTGGTTCTCATCACGAGGTATATGATACAATTTTACTGTTGTGAAGAAAGTCAACAGTCTTCTCGTGTAGTCTCTGTAGGGGACCAGAGTGGGTTGGAGAGTATTCCAATCACCATTCACTTGATTGATCACCAGAGCTGAATCTCCGAAGATGTCCAAAGTCTTGATTCTCAAATCAATGGCTTGCTCAATACCCAAGATACAGGCCTCGTACTCAGCTTCATTATTTGTGCACTCAAAAGTCAAACGAGCGGTGAAAGGTATGTGGGCACCTTTCAGAGTTGTAATGACAACACCAATTCCACTTCCTCTAGCATTGACAGCCCCATCAAACAACAAAGTCCACTTTTCGTTTGGATCAGGTCCCTCCTCAACAACTGGCTCTTCACAGTCTTTCATCTTGAGGAACATGATGTCTTCATCAGGGAATTCAAACTTCATCGGCTCATAATCATCAATCGGCTGCTCGGCAAGGTAGTCTGACAGAATACTACCTTTGATGGCCTTCTGTGACGTGTACTGAATATCATACTCTGTTAAAATCATTTGCCAACGAGCGACCCTTCCGGTGAGAGCTGGCTTCTCGAATATGTATTTCACTGGATCCATCTTAGAAATCAACAAGGTAGTATGGTTCAACATATACTGCCTCAGTCGGCGAGCAGCCCAGGCCAAAGCACAGCAAGTTTTCTCAAGCTGCGAATATTTGACTTCACAGTCGGTAAAATTTTTGCTAAGGTAGTATATGGCATGCTCTTTTCGACCAGACTCTTCATGCTGTCCCAATACACACCCCATCGAGTTCTCAGTCACTGATAGGTACATTATCAGAGGTCTCCCAGGAACTGGAGGTATAAGGATCAGAGGTTTCTGTAGATACTCTTTTATCTTCTCGAAAGCCCTTTGACAATCTTCATTCCACCTGATAGCCTGATCTTTCTTCAGCAATTTGAAAATTGGCTCACACGTGGTTGTTAGGTGAGAGATGAACCTTGCAATGTAGTTCAACCTCCCTAAGAAACTACGGACATGCTTCTCTGTTCTCGGCTCTGGCATTTCCTGTATCGCTTTTACTTTGTGGGGATCCACCTCAATCCTTTTTCCGCTAACAATAAAACCCATCAATTTTCCCAATCTCACCCCGAAAGTGCACTTGTTCGGATTAAGTCTCAGTTTGAATTTCCTCAAACGCTCAAACAGTTTCTGCAAATTCACCAAATGTTCTTCTTCTGTCTGAGATTTGGCAATCATATCGTCCACATAAACCTCGATTTCATGATGAATCATATCATGGAACAGAGTCACCATAGCTCGTTGATATGTTGCTCCGGCATTTTTCAGACCAAACGGCATCACCTTGTAGCAGAAGGTGCCCCATGGGGTTATGAAAGTTGTCTTTTCCATGTCTTCTGGTGCCATCTTGATTTGGTTATAGCCAGAAAAGCCATCCATGAAGGAGACTACCGAGAACTGAGTTGTATTATCCATCAAAACGTCGATGTGAGGTAATGGGAAATCATCTTTAGGGCTAGCTCTGTTCAGATCCCGGTAGTCGACACACATCCGTACCTTTCCGTCCTTCTTAGGTACTGGGACGATGTTTGCAACCCATGGCGGATAATTGGTGACTGCTAGAAACCCTGCATCCAACTGCTTTTGCACTTCTTCCTTTATCTTGACAGCCATCTCTGGTCTTGTTCTTCTGAGCTTCTGCTTGACCGGAGGACAACCTTCTTTGAGAGGCAAGCGGTGTACCACGATGTCTGTGTCCAGCCCAGGCATGTCCTGATAAGACCAGGCAAAGATGTCAACGTATTCTTGCAGCAATTCAATCAGCCCTTTCTTCACATTGTCTTCTAAAGCAGCCCCTATCTTGATTTCTCTCTTGGCGTCCTCGGTGCCGAGATTAATCACTTCAACAGACTCTTGATGCGGTTGAATAACCCTTTCCTCTTGTTTTAATAACCTGGTAAGCTCTTCATGGAGTTCACAGTCTTCATCACCCTCTTCTTCAGCTTGAAAGATTGGATTTTCAAAGTCGAAACGAGCCGTAGCAGAAACGTTATCAATAGGATCCGGTGATGTGCATCTGCATGAGTGATGGTATGTGCTTATGAGTGTGAACAAGAAGTGAAAACTAAACAAAACATTTCCATTTTTTTATTTTGAAAAACTGCAAAAATAGAAAGACAGGGAACGAAATATTTGAATGCAAAAATACGTCCTTTATTTATGATAAAAAATGCAAGTGTCACATAGATGAGCCCTACAATGAGTCATTACGTCCTGGGCGGAACGTAAGACTTGGACATGCATGAATAAACAAAGAAAATTACTCCTTCAGAAAAGTGACTTGGACAATCTCCTCAGAAGACCAATTGTTGATGACTTCGCCCGGGATCCTCGGACGCACCCAGTTGTCAATGTCACAATCACTATCCCCACCCTCTTCATTGATTGCAGAGACTTGACCATACTGAATGATGCCAGCACTGGAGAAAGTAATCGGCCCTTGAAGTGTTGTAGAAGTCAAAACTGGCTGATACCCAATCCCGAACTTATCTTCTTTCATTGGTAATTCCAATAGACGCCCCCAACCGGGAGCAACACCTGAATTCACCACGGCCCGTGCCTGCTTAAAGGATGAGATAGAGGCACCCGCTTTAACCTCTTTCACAGACTCTTGGACAGACAAATCTTCAACCTGGAGGATACCTTTGTCGAGCAAGGCCTGGATACCCTGCTGTAGCTTCAAACAACCTCCACTCTGAGTGGCACAATCTAAACAACCCTTCCCACAACCGGGGAAAACATCGGCCTTCAGCAAGCATCCTTTGATATCCAACAATGGAGTCTTCAACTTCAACACATCCTTAATGGACTTGGCTTTTCCCTCTATCATGTTAACGTTCGCACCACCATGCTGGGGCATGGGATTGTTAACGACATTCGGAGCCGGTGCAAGGTCGATGGCCTTTGAATCTATGAGGTCCTGAACTACGTGCTTAAAAGCTTTGCAGTTCTCAATATTGTGGCTAGGTGCCCCAGAGTGGAAGCTACACCTAGCGTTGGCGTCGTAACCCACCGGAAGTCTACCAATAGGAGGAGCCAGAGTGCGCAGTTGCACAAGTTGTAGTTGTTGAAGATTAGAAAGCAACTGAGCGTACGACATTGGAAGGGTGTCGAAACGCCGGTCCATCATCCTTTGCCTCTGTTGATAAGTGGGTCTGTTACCCGGTTGCTGCTGCTGTTAATACTGAGCTGGTTGACGTTGTGATTGTTGTTGTTGTAGTGGTGCTGCAGCTGGAATGGTCACAGCTGCAACATACGGTTGCTGATGATAATTCTGAAAATTATTCCTCCGGTTATCCCTGTTCTGATAAGAAGATATGGCATTTGCATCCCCTTCTCTCCTCTTCTGTCCCTGAATGAACGGCTTCTTCACCCCTGATGAGGATCCACCTCCACTCTGGCTCTTATAGATCTTTAGGTAATTCTCCACCCTTTCTCCAGTAGAGACCACATCAGCAAAGTTGGAAGCATTGCACCCCACCAGACGCTCCAGATAAGGTCCAGGCAGCGTATTCATGAACATGTTGGCCATTTCCTTTTCCAACATAGGAGGCTGAACACGGGAAGCTGTATCCCTCCAGCGTTGAGCGTATTCCCTGAAGCACTCATTGCTTTTAAGAGACAGATTCTGAAGTTGAGTTCTGTCCGGAGCCATGTCTGCATTATACTGATACTGCTTCACGAAAGCCTCTGCCAAATCCCTCCAGCAACGGATGTGGGCTCTGTCCAACCTCATATACCATTCCAAGGATGCCCCAGCTAGGCTATCCTGGAAGAAGTACATAAGTAGCTTCTCGTCATCAGAGTATGCAACCATTTTACGGAAATAGGCTTGCACGTGAGTTTTGGGGCAAGAGCTGCCATGGTATTTGTCAAATATCGGGACCTTGAATTTCGGTGGCACCCTCACACCTGGGACCAGCCCCAAGTCAGCAACATCTACTCCCAGAGGATTCTGTCCTTCCACTGCTTTCAACCTCTCTTCCAATCTTCTAAACATGGGGTCCATGCCAAAGTCTTCCTGAAGCAAGGGAAACTGATCATCCTGACCATCCTGAATGGGTTGTTGATCTAGGTTGACATGCGGGATCGGGATAGGCCCCGGTCCATTGGGACCATTAGCCTCTCCAGTTGGAGGATCAGCCAACGTCTCCGGTTGAGTAATAGGGGGATCCCTCTGTACCAACAATCTAAGCTCCTGCTGTCCTTGAGCCACCCCTTGAACCAAATCCATGAATTGATTCATGCGAATCTTCATCTCGGCGAGCTCTGCTTGTAAGCTCTCCATCGCTCTCTGTTGATTCCTTCGGGTACCGTATCGGTGAATGCCTGAGTCAGCTATCCTGCTAGTGGGACACCAAACAAACTGAGAACACTGTGGCGGTACCTGTTATGCAAGACATGCGGATGACTATGCAAATGCAATGACATGTTTATCAATTCCAAAAGGTATTCTACCCCCTTGATTCCAGTCTCTCGTTTGATAAACAGTGTAAGAAGAAAACCCCGACTAGAATCAAGAAGAAGATGTGAACTCCTGGGAATGGATAAACATGTGTTAAATGATATGAATGCAAATGATGTGATGATGTGAATGCAATGCAGTGGCATGTCAATCAGGATTGTTGTATCTGCTTGAACATCTGTCGGGTTACACTGTCTGAAGAGAAAACCACTGAGGAATATAATACAAGATCAAAGCTCTGCTCCAGAAAACTGGGTTGGTTGGAGGTTTAGGTTTCCTGAATTTAGCCCGCCCCTCACTGGTAGGTTCTAAGAACAGAAGTTCGTCAACTTCAGCCCTTCAGTCGCGAATAATACGTTTACCACTAAAGGTTTGGCATTATTACGGGATAAAAGACCTCCACTGACTCCCCTCAACAGGACATCCTAAAGCAAGTTCCCAGTCTCGGGGTCCTCGGATTGATCAGCGAGAATGCGCCCACCAGAGCTAACATAATCACGTCTCGGAAGAGAGGCCTCGACTGAGTTCTCGGGAAATGGTCACCAGAGTCGACGATTTCTAAAGGAACATCATGTCGTTACGGAACATCCGTAGGACATAATATATCCAAAAGAAACCTCGTCTGGGTGTGGTTCTTCACGAACGACTTAACGTAGCAACATGCCACGCAAGCCTCATGATCATCCATTCTAAAACCTGTGTGTGCACTCAAGCTTGGGTAATGGGCTTATCTCTCGTAGAATATCCCATCCCAACAAACAAACAACAGCTCCAACAGATACAGCAGATGAATGCAAGCAAGTAAGTAAATAAATGTACAAAAGCATGAACACCCAATGAACAAGAAATCACACGACCTAGGAGGGACTCGCTTAGGGAAGATGGACCAGCAAGAGGTCAACTTCTTAGTGTCCCCAGCAGAGTCGCCAGCTGTCGCAACCTGAAAAATACAGTGCGCGAAAAAACAACCGGCGAAAGAAAATGACAGAAGAATCGCCACCGTGCGTTATTCATCCCAAAGGAGGGAAAGGAAACGCTCGAAGTAAACCTGGAAAAGGAAAGGACAAGACGGGGTCTCGCAACCAAATCTTGGGTTCGGGAGTCGGTTATGCGAAGGGAAGGTATTATCACCCCTACGCATCCGTAGTACTCTACGGGATCCACTTTTGTGGTTTTTGTCTAAAGGGTGTGGGTTTACCTAATTTGTTTATTTACTAAAAAGGTTAAGAGAAATGACTCGCGCGGATGTCGCATCCACTGCATACGTATCTCATCTGAATATGAGAATCAGAGTCTTCGTAGCTCGGCTGACCTATGGGTTAGGGGATGTGTGCTCGCTAAGACATCGCGTCTTATGCCTACGTATCTCATCTGGAATGAGAATCAGAGCAAGCCGTAGTTCGGCTAACTACGGGGTTGTGGATTGGGTTTTGGACGAACGACGTCACTACGCAATCTACCGGATGCTCGACCTTTGGAGACTTACTCGCCTGTAGTAGAAGGAGTAAACGTGTTGCTTTGGGTTTTAGGGTTTGGGATGCTCGAGGGCAAACAGGCAGTCCTTGACGAAGGAACCGCGCTACATGTGGGGATATGAATACAAAACACAAAACATGTATCTCAAAGTAAAATGCCACCAAGGGGCTCAAACATTGCCTCCTATCGAGGTCTTCCAGCTAAGAAAGCGATAAAGTACGAGAAAAGGAAAAGATTACCACACGGATAAAGATCCGAAGTTACAGCAATTAAAGGATTAGCAACCCTGAGATCTCTCCAGCTAGACCATCAAAGAAAATCAGTCAATACGATTAATCAGGATAAACCTCCGGATGGTATCCCTGCAAGAGTATGTGAGCCCTCACGAAAACTCAACAGAAAGGTTAGACAAACAAGGTGAAATCCAGGGAAAACAATGCCATGGCAACACAAAGACAGGTTAGAGAAACAAAATAGGGTAACCTAGAGTTGCCCCTAAATCAAAATGTAGCCACATGAATAATTCCATCAAAATTCACAAAAAGCTCACAAAAAGCAATCAAGGGTAGGAGGCCTAAACCTCTTGTCAAACACATGCATCAAAAGGGTATCAAATTCACCCATAATACCTCATACATTTAGAGCATTCAAATTAAAGGCATAAAGATGATGGATATATGGCAAACCTGATTGGAGAGATTGATTAAGATTGAATGGTACGGTCGGATCTGCAAAGTAATACTAGGGTTTGTGTGAGGCGGAGTGAACTTCTCAGGGCTGCCTGAAGGTCGCTGCAGAGTAGTTCCTAGGTTTCCTTCTCAAAATCTTTCTCCAGTGAATCTCCCAGTGTAACTCCAAGTGTGTTTTCCTCTACTGAAACTTCAGTATTTATAGACTGATTTTCGTGGATAGTGGGCTCAAATGAGGGAGACCCAAGTCCAAAAAAATTTTGTTATATTTTATTTATTTATTTAATTAATTTTATTTATTTATTTATTTTTAACTTTTTTTTTTTTGGATCTGATTCTGATTGACATGATGAAATACAATGTATCTAATGTTAAATGACCTAAAAATGAATGCATGCATGAGGTGTAAAGGGTATGTTTCCAGGAAAAATGAAGGGTAAATTTTGGGGTATTACAGCTGCCCCTATTCAATCAACTGGAGACCCGGAAAGAAGATGGCAGCTGCTTTCGTACTTTCGAGGTATCAAGGGATTGAATACAATAAAAGCCCAAAAATTTGCACTGAAGTGAAGTGAAGTGACAATGCCTATCAGAATCGGGAAAGAGGTGGCCTTGAAAGAAGAATCCGTCTGGTACGGTGAGAGTCAGTCTGAATATCGAAAAAAAATGTTAAACTGGATACCAAAATAAATGGTAACACAGAAATAACCATGGCCTGAATGCCGCTCATCAGTCTGAATACTGGAAAGGACTTCGATCTGAACATCGGAAAATTGGCCTGAATGCCACAAGTCGCATCGACCTGAACGTCGGAAACTTCTTTGATCTGAACATCGGAAAGACTTGGCCTGAATGCCACTTCGATCTGAATATCGGGAAAACTGGCCTGAATGCCACTTCGATCTGAATATCGGGAAAACTGGCCTGAATGCCACTTCGATCTGAATATCGGAAACTGGCCTGAACGCCACTTCGATCTGAATATCGGAAATTGGCCTGAACGCCACTTCGATCTGAATATCGGAAATTGGCCTGAACGCCACTTCGATCTGAATATCGGAAATTGGCCTGAACGCCACTTCGATCTGAATATCGAAAAACTGGCCTGAACGCCACTTCGGTCTGGATACCAGAAAACTGGCCTGAATGCCACTTCGGTCTGGATACCGGAAAACTTCATGCCTGTCAACATTGGCAGAAATAGGGAATGATAATAAAGGCGACGCATGGGCCGATGACACTTGCTGGGGATAACCAAGGTGGGTCATGAACAATCTTCAGTCTGAGTACTAGAAACAACTTCTAGCTTATCACTTGGGATACCGAGAATGTTTTATGCTTACATGCGTATGTTTGAATATTTCAATGGCGTAATGCTCCATGAAAATGGAAATGCTACGCGATTTGGGAGAATGCAATGCAATATGATTCTACATGCAGGGATGCGAAATGCTGGGTAGAATGCCAAGCTGAGGCAAGGGGATCTACTGGGGAAATGATCACCATCTTCTGGACTCTGGCAAGGCTGTTGGAGATGCACAACACAAAGAATTCTGTGGGGAAATGACCCGCCACACGGTGTTCTAGCAATGACGAAATACCGAGATTCTGACTGGGGAGAGAACGACACTGAAAACCTGTTGTTGGGGAAAGCGATAGTGGTTCTGGCAACCACGATCTGCGGGAGATGACTCAGCAGGGGAAGCAAACACTGATACGGTACCGAGGTTCTGCTTCACGGAAAGAAACCATGGATCTGGCATTGGGATTATCGATCTGGCCTCGAACTCTAAGGAGCAGCCACTTCTGCTGGGAAGATACAGTCTGACACTGTCAACTCCGCTGGGGGTATACAATCAGGCACTGTCAACTCTACTGGGGAGTGTATATTCTGAAACAACCGCTTGGGGAAGTACAGTGGTGAGAACCTGCTGGGGATTGAAGAATCCAACACTCTGATCAGCTCTGCAGGGATAAGACACCGGATTCGTCTGTTGGCGACTTCACTAGGGAAGATATTCACGATCATCTGCAGGGGATTTTAAGGAAATGCCCCGAGGGTACCTGTTCTGAATAGACGATCCAAAGCACTTAAAATTTATAGCAATTTTAAATGTTTATTGAGCATGTACCTGTAAAGCCCTTATGTGTCATGATGCAATGTTTATCAAAAATTCGGACGTCATTTTTGCAAACAAAACAGTAAAATGAAAATGAAAACAGAGATATACTGAATAACATGATTTTATTGATTGAATGGCTTCTGAATAGGCATTTACATCAGGAAGCAATCCCTGGAAAGAGGTAATCGCACAAAAGATAAAAACAGAAGTTAATCTAATGGCAATGTGAAATGGATTTCTATTGGGTTCCAGTTCTACTATGACTTGCTCGTCTTCAAGATCCTCCAGATGATCAGCCTTCTGAAAACGTGATTGGACTGTTTCCTACCTTTCGAAAATTTCCAGTCATCGACATGAGATGAGATTCAGAACTAACTCAGAACGCAGTCATTCGCTTAATCCCTAACTTTTGCCTGGATCGCCCTTTTCGGGTTTTCAATCCACCGGGATACCCATTTTTGCCTAAGTTGCCTTTTCAGGTTTTCAACTTACCGGGTGTACGATCTTTTCATTTTTAATCCCTAATTTTTGCCCGAACCTTTTCATTTTCTTGATTCGTCGGGATGCCCATTTTTTGCCTGGACTATTCTTTTTACTGTCCAGCGGGTCTATTTTATGCGAAGTATTTTTTAACTGCGTCTGAGTTCACAGGGGAAGTGAAGTTTTCACCATCCATAGTTGCAAGCATTAAGGCCCCACCATCAAAAACCTTGGTGACAGTATACGGTCCATCATAGTTAGGAGTCCACTTGCCCCTGTGATCTGTCTGAGGAGGAAGGATCCTTTTCAACACTAAATCTCCGACTTGGAAACAACGAGGACACACTTTCTGATCAAAGGCTCTCTTCATCCGACTCTGATACAACTGCCCATGACAAATGGCTGCCATTCGCTTCTCTTCGATAAGACTCAACTCATTGAACCTTGTCCGAATCCATTCGGCTTCGTCTAACTTGACATCCAACAGGACTCTTAGAGAAGGAATCTCCACTTCAACAGGTAGGACTGCTTCCATACCATACACCAGGGAGTAAGGGGTTGCCCCGGTCGATGTACGTACTGAAGTGCGGTACCCATGCAAGGCGAAAGGTAGCATCTCATGCCAATCTCTGTACGTGACGATCATCTTCTGCACAATCTTCTTTATGTTCTTATTTGCCGCCTCAACAGCGCTGTTCATCTTAGGGCGGTAAGGGGAAGAATTGTGATGCTGAATGTTGAAGTTCCGACACAACTCCTTCATCATTTTGTCGTTGAGATTAGAACCATTATCAGTAATGATTCTTTCGGGAATCCCATAGCGACAAATGATTTCTTTCTTGATGAAACGGGCAACCACATGTCTGGTGACATTCGCGAACGATGTTGCCTCGACCCACTTGGTGAAATAGTCGATGGCAACAAGGATGAAGCGATGCCCATTGGAAGCAGTCGGCTCAATCTTTCCAATCATGTCAATGCCCCACATAGAAAACGGCCACGTCGAAGACATCACATTCAGAGGATTTGGCGGTACATGCACCTTATCAGCATAAATCTGGCATTTATGACACTTCCGAGCATATTTGAAGCAATCTGACTCCGTGGTCATCCAATAATAACCCGCTCTCAATAATTTCTTAGCTATTTCATGTCCGCCGGCATGAGTACCGAAGGAACCTTCATGAACTTCCTGCATTAACATGTCCGCCTCGTGTCTGTCCACGCATCTGAGCAAAACCATGTCGAAGTTCCTCTTATACAGCACATCGTCTTTGTTCAAGAAGAAACTGCCTGCCAATCTTCTCAAAGTCTTTCTGTCATTGTTGGATGCCTCTGCAGGGTACTCTTGATTCTTCAGAAAGCACTTGATATCGTGATACTAGGGCTTGTCATCGACTACCAGTTCAGCAGCAAACACGTACGCGGCCCTGTCAAGGCGCATCACATCGATCCTGGGAGCATGGTTCCAGTGAATTACCTTGATCATGGAGGATAGAGTAGCAAGTGCGTCTGCCATCTGGTTCTCATCACGAGGTATATGATACAATTTTACTGTTGTGAAGAAAGTCAACAGTCTTCTCGTGTAGTCTCTGTAGGGGACCAGAGTGGGTTGGAGAGTATTCCAATCACCACTCACTTGATTGATCACCAGAGCTGAATCTCCGAAGATGTCCAAAGTCTTGATTCTCAAATCAATGGCTTGCTCAATACCCAAGATACAGGCCTCGTACTCAGCTTCATTATTTGTGCACTCAAAAGTCAAACGAGCGGTGAAAGGTATGTGGGCACCTTTCGGAGTTGTAATGACAACACCAATTCCACTTCCTCTAGCATTGACAGCCCCATCAAACAACAAAGTCCACTTTTCGTTTGGATCAGGTCCCTCCTCAACAACTGGCTCTTCACAGTCTTTCATCTTGAGGAACATGGTGTCTTCATCAGGGAATTCAAACTTCATCGGCTCATAATCATCAATCGGCTGCTCGGCAAGGTAGTCTGACAGAATACTACCTTTGATGGCCTTCTGTGACGTGTACTGAATATCATACTCTGTTAAAATCATTTGCCAACGAGCGACCCTTCCGGTGAGAGTTGGCTTCTCGAATATGTATTTTACTGGATCCATCTTAGAAATCAACAAGGTAGTATGGTTCAACATATACTGCCTCAGTCGGCGAGCAGCCCAGGCCAAAGCACAGCAAGTTTTCTCAAGCTGTGAATATTTGACTTCACAGTCGGTAAACTTTTTGCTAAGGTAGTGTATGGCATGCTCTTTTCGACCAGACTCGTCATGCTGTCCCAATACACACCCCATCGAGTTCTCAGTCACTGATAGGTACATTATCAGAGGTCTCCCAGGAACTGGAGGTATAAGGATCGGAGGTATCTGTAGATACTCTTTTATCTTCTCGAAAGCCCTTTGACAATCTTCATTCCACCTGATAGCCTGATCTTTCTTCAGCAATTTGAAAATTGGCTCACACGTGGTTGTTAGGTGAGAGATGAACCTTGCAATGTAGTTCAACCTCCCTAAGAAACTACGGACTTGCTTCTCTGTTCTTGGCTCGGGCATTTCCTGTATCGCTTTTACTTTGTCAGGATCCACCTCAATCCCTTTTCCGCTAACAATAAAACCCAGCAATTTTCCCGATCTCACCCCGAAAGTGCACTTGTTCAGATTAAGTCTCAGTTTGAATTTCCTCAAACGCTCAAACAGTTTCTGCAAATTCACCAAATGTTCTTCTTCTGTCTGAGATTTGGCAATCATATCGTCCACATAAACCTCGATTTCATGATGAATCATATCATGGAACAGAGTCACCATAGCTCGTTGATATGTTGCTCCGGCATTTTTCAGACCAAACGGCATCACCTTGTAGCAGAAGGTGCCCCATGGGGTTATGAAAGTTGTCTTTTCCATGTCTTCTGGTGCCATCTTGATTTGGTTATAGCCAGAAAAGCCATCCATGAAGGAGAATACCGAGAACTGAGTTGTATTATCCACCAAAACGTCGATGTGAGGTAATGGGAAATCATCTTTAGGGCTAGCTCTGTTCAGATCCCGGTAGTCGACACACATCCGTACCTTTCCATCCTTCTTAGGTACTTGGACGATGTTTGCAACCCATGGCGGATAATTGGTGACTGCTAGAAACCCTGCATCCAACTGCTTTTGCACTTCTTCCTTTATCTTGACAGCCATCTCTGGTCTTGTTCTTCTGAGCTTCTGCTTGACCGGAGGACAACCTTCTTTGAGAGGCAAGCGGTGTACCACGATGTCTGTGTCCAGCCCAGGCATGTCCTGATAAGACCAGGCAAAGATGTCAACGTATTCTTGCAGCAATTCAATCAGCCCTTTCTTCACATTGTCTTCTAAAGCAGCCCCTATCTTGATTTCTCTCTTGGCGTCCTCGGTGCCGAGATTAATCACTTCAACAGACTCTTGATGCGGTTGAATAACCCTTTCCTCTTGTTTTAATAACCTGGTAAGCTCTTCAGGGAGTTCACAGTCTTCATCACCCTCTTCTTCAGCTTGAAAGATTGGATTTTCAAAGTCGAAACGAGTCGTAGCAGAAACGTTATCAATAGGATCCGGTGATGTGCATCTGCATGAGTGATGGTATGTGCTTATGAGTGTGAACAAGAAGTGAAAACTAAACAAAACATTGCCATTTTTTTATTTTGAAAAACTGCAAAAATAGAAAGACAGGGAACGAAATATTTGAATGCAAAAATACGTCCTTTATTTATGATAAAAATGCAAGTGTCACATAGACGGGCCCTACAATGAGTCATTACGCCCTGGGCGGAACGTAAGACTTGGATATGCATGAATAAACAAAGAAAATTACTCTTCAAGAAGAGTGACTTGGATAATCTCTTCAGAAGACCAATTGTTGATGACTTCACCCAGGATCCTCACCCAGTTGTCGATGTTACAATCACTATCCCCACCCTCTTCATTGATTGCTGATACCTGGCCATACTGAAAGATGCCAACGCTCGAGAAAGTAATCGGCCCCTGATGAGTCTGAAGTGTTGAAGTTGTAGAGATCTGACCAAACAAAATGAGAACACCACGGCGATACCTGTTATGCATGACATGCTAATGGATATGCAAATGCAATGACATGTTTATCAATTCCAAAGGGCATTCTACCCTCTTAATTCCAGTCTCACATTTGATAAATAGTGTAAGAAGAAAACCCCGATTGGAATCAAGAAGAAGATATAAACCCCCGGGAATAGATAAACATGTGTTAAATGATATGAATGCAGAATGATGTGATGCAATGATGTGAATGCAATGCAGTGGCATGGAAATCAAGATTGCTGTATCTGCTTGAACATCTGTCGGGTTGCACTGTCTGAAGAGAAAACCCACTGAAGAATATAATATAAGATCAGATCTCTGCTCCAGAAAACCGGGTTGGTTGGAGGTTAAGGTTTCCTGAATTTAGCCCGCCCCTCACTGGTAGGTTCTAAGAACAGAAGTTCGTCAACTTCAGCCCTTCAGTCGCGAATAATACGTTTACCACTGAAGGTTTGGCATTATTACGGGATAAAAGACCTCCACTGACTCCCCTCAACAGGACATCCTAAAGCAAGTTCCCAGTCTCGGGGTCCTCGGATTGATCAGCGAGAATGCTCCCACCAGAGCTAACATAATCACGTCTCGGAGGAGAGGCCTCGACTGAGTTCTCGGGAAATGGTCACCAGAGTCGACGATTTCTAAAGGAACATCATGTCGTTACGGAACATCCGTAGGACATAATATATCCAAGAGAAACCTCGTCTGGGTGTGGTTCTTCACGAACGACTTAACGTAGCAACATGCCACGCAAGCCTCATGATCATCCACTCTAAAACCTGTGTGTACACTCAAGCCTGGGTAATGGGCTTATCTCTCGTAGAACATCCCATCCCAACAAACAAACAAACAGATCCAACAGATACAACAGATGCATGCAAGCGGGTAAGCAAATAAATGTACAAAAGCATGAACACCCAATAAACAAGAAATCACACAAGCTAGGAGGGACTCGCTTAGGGAAGATGGACCAGCAAGAGGTCAACTTCTTAGCTCTCCCTAGCATAGTCTCCAGCTGTCGCAACCTGAAAAATACAGTGCGCGAAAAAAACAATCGGCGAAAGAAAAAGATAGAAGAGTCGCCACCGTGCGTTATTCATCCCAAAGGAGGGAAAGGAAACGCTCGAAGTAAACCTGAAAAAGGAAAGGACAAGACGGGGTCTCGCAACCAAATCTTGGGTTCGGGAGTCGGTTATGCGAAGGGAAGGTATTAGCACCCCTACGCATCTGTAGTACTCTACGGGATCCACTTTTGTAGTTCTTGTCTAAAGGGTGTGAGTTTATCTTGTGCTGTTTACCAAAAAAAAGGGTTAAATGAAAATGACTCGCGCGGATGTCGCATCCACTGCATACGTATCTCATCTGAATATGAGAATCAATGTCTTCGTAGCTCGGCTGACCTATGGGTTGGGGGGATGTGTGCTCGCTAAGACATCGCGTCTTATGCCTACGTATCTCATCTGGAATGAGAATCAGAGCAAGCCGTAGTTCGGCTAACTACGGGGTTGTGGATTGGGTTTTGGACGAACGACGTCACTACGCAATCTACCGGATGCTCGACCTTTGGAGACTTACTCGCCTGTAGTAGAAGGAGTAAACGTGTGTTATGGGTTTTAGGGTTTGGGATGCTCGAGGGCAAACAGGCAGTCCTTGACAAAGGAACCGCGCTACATGTGGGGATATGAATACAAAACACAAAACATGTATCTCAAAGTAAAATGCCACCAAGGGGCTCAATCATTGCCTTCTATCGAGGTCTTCCAGCTAAGAAAGCGATAAAGTACGAGAAAAGGAAAAAATTACCACACGGATAAAGATCCGAAGTTACAGCAATTAAAGGATTAGCAACCCTGAGATCTCTCCAGCTAGACCATCAAAGAAAATCAGTCAATACGATTAATCAGGATAAACCTCCGGATGGTATCCCTGCAAGAGTATGTGAGCCCTCACGAAAACTCAACAGAAAGGTTAGACAAACAAGGTGAAATCCAGGGAAAACAATGCCATGGCAACACAAAAACAGGTTAGAGGAACAAAATAGGGTAACCAAGAGTTGCCCCTAAATCAAAATGTAACCACATGAATAATTCCATCAAAATTCACAAAAAGCTCACAAAAAGCAATCAAGGGTAGGAGGCCTAAACCTCTTGTCAAACACATGCATCAAAAGGGTATCAAATTCACCCATAATACCTCATACATTTAGAGCATTCAAATTAAAGGCATAAAGATGATGGATATATGGCAAACCTGATTGGAGAGATTGATTAAGATTGAATGGTACGGCCGGATCCGCAAAGTAATACTAGGGTTTGTGTGAGGCGGAGTGAACTTCTCAGGGCTGCCTGAAGGTCGCTGCAGAGTAGTTCCTAGGTTTCCTTCTCTCAAAATCTTTCTCCAGTGAATCTCCCAGTGTAACTCCAGTGAACTTCTCAGGGCTGCCTGAAGGTCGCACCAGCATTCTTTAAACCGAAAGGCATCACTTTATAACAGAATGTTCCCCAAGGTGTAATGAATGTCGTCTTCTCCATATCTCCGGGTGCCATCTTGATTTGATTATATCTGGAAAATCCATCCATAAACGAAAAGACTTTGAATTTAGCAATATTGTCTACCAACATATCAATGTGTGGAAGAGGGAAATCATCTTTCGGACTGGCTTTATTCAAATCTCGATAGTCAACATACATGCGGACTTTTCCATCTTTATTCGGCACATGCACAATATTGTCCACCCATTGTGGATACTCAGCAGTTACAAGGAAACCGACATCAATCTGCTTCTGAACTTCCTCTTTAATCTTCACAGCCATATCAGGATGTGTTCTTCTCAATTTCTGCTTGACTGGCGGGCATTCTGGCTTCAACGACAATCTATGCTCCACAATCTCAGAATCCAACCCAGGCATGTCTTGATAGGACCAAGCAAACACATTTGAATACTCTCGAAGAAGATCAATCAACCCCTTCTTAGCATTTGGACATAGTCGAGACCTAATCTTGACTTCCTTCACATCATCTTCGGAACCTAAGTTGACTAGCTCAATCTACTCTTCAAACGGCTGAATAATCTTTTCATCTTGCTCAAGAAGACGAGACAATTCCTCACTCACTTTTAAATCACTTTCCTCCTCGGCCTCAAACATAGGGAATTCAAAATTTGGAGAAGGAGAAGGATTATTGTATTCAATGGGGTTAGGAACCAACCTGCATAATGATTTGATATTTTGATTTTAGAGAAGTGAATTTGTGACCAAATATTATGCAGATGGACAATTATATTGTTTATTTATGTTTTTTGTGATTACCATTTTCAGAATAAAGCAAAAAGTAAAAATAAACATCAAAGATGTGGATGAATAGAATTAATTTTATTGATGATCAATTTAAAATGCCCAAACAATGTTCACTTCTCCCTTAGGCATAGGAGAAGGATTTTAAAATATAAAAGCAATTACTTAGATCGATGCAAAATAACAGAAATATCAACGGCAGTCCAATTATTGCATGTCCTTCCATGCGTTACAAAGTTGGTGCAGTCTTCCTCTTCGCTATCCTCTAGCACAACAGCTAAGTGTTGTTCATTGCCATGAATGAACCCTCCGCTACAGAAGCTGAGTTGCATATCTTCAGATCTAACAACTGATGACCCTTTCTGGAACCCCAAACCAGTTCTGCCTTTGTTGTCGTAGACCTCTACCATGCGCCCCCACTGATCAACAAGACCTTCTTCTACAATCTTTTGAGCATCATTCAACAAGGACATAGGTGCCCCAACTCTCTTCTCAGCAGCAATAGATAAAGCTTGGAACGGAGTTCCAACCTCATCCTCAGCTTCTACATACGAGAAAGATGACAGATGGCTAACCAATAATGCTTTCTCTCCTCCCACAATCACTAGCTTGCCATTCTTGACAAATTTGAGCTTTTGGTGCAGAGTGGAAGCAATAGCCCCTGCCTCATGAATCCATGGCCTTCCCAATAAACAGTTGTAGGCCAGGTGGATATCCATTACTTGAAAAGTAATTTGAAAATCACTCAGACCTATCTTAACTGGAAGGTCCACTTCACCAATTACCGTTTTGCGCGAGCCATCGAAGGCCTTGACAATCACCCCACTATATCTCATGGGAGCTCCTTGGTAAGATAACTTCGACAAGGTTGACTTCGGAAGCACATTGAGTGACGAACCGGTGTCAACAAGCACGTTTGACAAAGCATCTTCCTCACAATTCATTGAAATATGCAAAGCCAGGTTATGATTTCTTCCCTCCTCAGGGAGTTCTTCATCACAGAAGCTCAAATTATTGCATGAAGTGATGTTGGCCACAATGTGATCAAATTGATCCACAGTAACATCTTGCTCCACATATGCACGTTCAAAAACTCTCTGTAGTGCTTCTCTGTGTGCTTCAGAATTCAAAAGCAGAGACAACACTGAAATCTTCGAGGGAGTCTGGAGCAACTGCTCAACCACATTAAATTCACTCCTTTTAATCAGTCGGAGTACCTCATCATCATCATCATTGGTTTTCAAATTGATGGATTCACCAGAATTATCCTTCGAACAACCAACTGGTTCTACATTAGGTACCTCCACCTTCTTACCAACCACTGTTTCCTCTGGGACCACTGGCCCAAACACTCGACCAATGCGGGTCACCTTCGTAACATCAGCAATGCTCACCACTGAACTGGTCGTAGGTAACGGGACCTCTTGATCATTCTTCACCATTGTAGCATTATACTGGTACGGTACATCCTTATCAGATGAATACGGGACTGGGCCCGCTAACCGTATTACCAACAACGATATTGATCTTTGACTGACATTCTTATTATTGCTGCTATCAAACTGAATTATCAACCGCTCTTGTTGCTTGAAAACGGGCACTATGACATTGACGTCGTCATCTACATGACGGGATTGAACAATCTGAATCATGCCTTCATCCATCAGACGATGGATGTCCCTTTTCACCACATCACACCCTCTTGGGTTCACGCTACAAACAACACAACCATCATGGTTATGTTCACAGTCCCTCACCAAACAGATATCTGTGTGCATTTGCACCAAAGATCTTCGGATAAACCGAACATCAAAAACCTTGAATTCACCAGGACAGTCGTCCACCATATTCACTAAAGAGTTCCCATGAGCGGGCAAAGAGTTAGCTTTCACATTTGGCGCGCGGTCTTCAAAAGACACCATACCACTCTTCATAAGCTTTTGAACCTCATACTTCAATGGATAACAGTTTTCAATATCATGCCCAGGTGCACCCTGATGAAAAGCACAACGAAGCTCAGGTTTATACCACCAAGGAAGTGGTTCTGGAATCTGCGGTGGGTTCCTCGGTTGGATCAAGTTCTTGAGAACTAACGAGGGATATAGTTCTGCATATGACATCGGAATTGGGTCAAAAGAGACCTTCTTCCTCTCAAAGTTCTGCTGATGCTGATGATTGTTGGTATTGTTTTTGTTGTAGGTGTTTGTTCTTTGTTGCGGTTGTTGTTGTTGACGTTGATTTTGTTGTTGTTGAATTGGTGTTGCTTGTTGATTAGAAAACACTAGAATTACTGATGATACTTGATGATGATGATGTTGACGGGGTGGTGGATTTCTTCTGATTTGAGGCCTCCTCTGTCTCCCA
The DNA here is from genome assembly GCF_024323335.1 of Lathyrus oleraceus. Lineage (NCBI taxonomy): Eukaryota > Viridiplantae > Streptophyta > Magnoliopsida > Fabales > Fabaceae > Lathyrus > Lathyrus oleraceus. The sequence goes on along the minus strand of NC_066581.1, from coordinate 363,720,893 downwards.
CTAGAAATTGCATTTGTCTCATTTTCCTTCTTCTTGCTAAAACCACTGACATACCTCTTACTGGTCGACGCCTCATCTCTTGACAAACGTCCTTCACGGACCCCTTCCTCAAGTCTCATCCCCATATTTACCATTTCGGTAAAATCACTGGGGGCACTGGCGATCATTCGTTCATAGTAAAATGAACTCAGAGTTTTCAAGAAGGTCTTTGTCATCTCTTTCTCCTCCAAAGGAGGAGTGATATGGGCAGCCAACTCCCTCCATCTCTGCGTATGTTCTTTGAATGCCTCTTTATCTTTTTTAGACATAGACCTCAACAGGTCTCTATCTGGTTCCATGTCCACATTATACTTGTATTGCTTCACAAAAGCCTCTCCCAAGTCGTTGAAAGTGCGGATGCTTGCACTATCCAACCCCATATACCAACATAGTGTAGCACCAGTCAAGCTATCCTGGAAGTAGTGAATAAGCAATTGGTCAATATCTGTCTGAGTCGATATCTGGCGAGCATACATCACAAGATGACTGAGCGGACAAGAGTTCCCCTTATATTTTTCAAAGTCAGGCACTTTGAACTTCACCGGGATCTTGACGTTGGGCACTAAGCACAACTCAGCAGCACTCTTTCCAAACAGGTCTTTCCTCTCAGCGTCTTTAATTCCTTGCGCAGCTCAAGAAACTGATCTTTCATCTCTTCCATCTTCTCATAGACATTCTGACCCTCAGACGTCTCGGAATGATATATGGTGTCCTCTACGCGAGGGAAAGTGTGCACAACTGGAGGTGGCACGGACATGACTGGGCTAGATGTCGGTATGGAAGCAAAGGTAGGCGCAAAGCCTTCTAGCACAAAATTAGGCGGCATTCCCCACGGGAATCCGGCAGGCAGGTTCGGTGCGAAGTGGGCAGTAGCAGCAGGCACGGTAGAGGTAACCACTTCTGAAGTAACGGTCCTCGCGGGAGGAGTTGCAGGCGTTGGAGAAGCTTGGCTTTGAGTAGCAAGGACTGACTCCATCATGGCAGTCAGTCGGGCGATCTCGTCCTTCAGCTCTCGGTTCTCTTGCTCTAGATGCTCCATAATTTTTTGATGATTGGCTCTGGTATTGTACCGGTGAGTCAGCTTGGCTAAAGCACAGAAGAAACACCAATCAGACACTTGGCAAAAACCTGCTTATGCAAATGATGCATGGAATGCAATGCTTAATTATTTTTATTTCCAAGGAACTTACTATATCATTTGCAAATATATAATATTTAAATGGCAATTGCAACAACTTGATATGACCAAAAATCTCTTTTTATTTATATAAATTGGAAGGATTACACCGAGTACAATTTCAGAAACCAAAATAAAAAGATACAAGAGAAGAGGAAACTAGTCATCCTAAGGATCCCTAACAACAATGTCAGAAGAACTAGCTGAAGGCGCGTACTTCCTTCGAATGCGATGGATCTCGGTCTCAAAAAAAGCCTTCATCTGAGTTTTCTCGAGGACAAGCTGGTCAACAATCTTCTTCCAAGCAACGGAAGGTTGAGGCATGCTAGAAGATGAAACCTCTGGCTCTCTCTTTCTCTTCATCACTCGATCTTCAAGTAGATCAATCAATGCATCTTTGTCCTTAGACTCCAACTGCAACTCTTCATGCTTCTTGCTCAAAGCACGGAAACGCTCTTCCCACATATCCTTCTCTTGTTTCATTTTGACGAGCGCGTCTTCCAACTCCTCTACATCTTGGTTAGGGAGAGTTAATGGCTCAACCACAACCATAGACATGGGTCTTTCGCAAGGATAAGGCATCTTCAACTCCATAGCTCTCGTCTTCACCCAAAGAGTGTAGGCTTTCAAAGCTACACAATTGCACGGACCAAGCTCGGATCTTCCTTTCCTATGCACATTATGCCAAGCATGCACAATCTTCTGCTTCAAATGTTGGGAATCATTACCCTCTTGATAGAAAATACCTTCTAACATCATTTTATTAGGTTTGTCTCTTAAGGGGAACCCAAGTTGATGACGAGCCAAAGCAGGGTTGTAGTAATTCCTCCTTGTGTACCAATGAGAGGCACATTAGAGAATTCACCATAACTATCAATGATCTCCAAACTGCTTAAAGATGGGTCATGCCAAACTATATCATCATTAGTGAGAGACATAAGTCTCTGAGACCACCTTAGACATTGTTTGTTCTCCACAAAAGCAGGCGTCTGAGGCAAGTTCGAAATAAACCACTTGTACAGAAGAGGAATGAAACAGACAATAGTTCCACCACCTTTAGAATTCCTTAAATACAAATAGAAATACATATCACCCAACAAAGTAGGTACAGGATTCCCAATCAAGAAAAGTCTAATGGCGTTAACATCAACAAAACTGTCAATGTTAGGGAACAAAGCTAATCCATAGATGAGCAACACAAAGATAGCTTCGAAAGCGTCCACACTACCAGCTTGAACAAAAGTGGTAGCTTCCTTAATGAGGAAAACAGATGGCAACCCAAATAACCCTCCTTTCTTCACCCAATGAGCCTCTATCTCAGACTTCTTCAAGTGAAGAGCTTCAGCAATAATACTAGATCGGGGAATCTCCTCCAATCCACTAAAAGGCACTCTACTAGAAACATGTATCCCCAAAAGATGAGAATACTCCTCCAAGGTAGGCACAAGCTGAAAATCTGGGAAAATGAAACAATGGTAGAGAGGATCATAGAACTGCACCAATACACTCAAGAGTCCTTCAACTACATCAGCAGACAAGATGGACAGAAGCTTCCCATGACGTTGTTTGAAGTCTAAGGGATCTAATACAAAAGATGCTAGCTTCTTTAACTCTTTCAAGTCAGGACATCTGAAACTGTACTTCTTAGTGTTCCTTCGTCCACAATCCATGGTCTGAAAATATTTGCAAATGATACCTTAGTTCCGTGAAATTTTGTGTGATTAATGTTATGATGTGCATGAATGCATGAATGCAACAATCACAAATAAGGGATCACACACAAGGCAAACAAAGGTCAAGGGATGAATCAATTCATTGTCAAGATCAATCATCCATTTTAGTGGATTATAGTTTACACCTTATCAACACCCAAGTTCCATTGATATTGACAAGACTCGATTGGATCAACCAAGAATCAAGGGTTTGTTGTAAGTCACGAGCATGGAGTCTGGGTAAGAACCATCCCAAAGGAGTGAACTAAGGATAAAAACTTATAGATCATGTTCTAAAGAGTTCCTAGAGTCTTAATTCCATCTATCGGATATTACAGGTTAAGATGAGTGACTCATCGACCCATAATATTCTCAAGAGAAACTCGTCTGAGTGTAGTATCGCATAACAACTGTTATCAAGTCTACACTTGAACAGTTTCCGCACTACGTCCTAAATAGGCCAAGATGGGTTAAATGTTCTAAGGTCCTCAACTTCTTAGACTCAATTAGAAATAGTAATGCCTAACCACAAATACTTGTGTGACATTTCCAAATCCAAAGGAGTCTCCACTGAGCAGATGGATCTCAAGCCAACTTGTTAAGGACTACTCCACATAAGTCGAACATGACTATACCATCCTCCTATCTTAATTGCACTCAAGTTTGGGTTAGAACTTATCTTACCACTCAGAGATCACCAAGCACAACAAGCAGATTATATCACACATACATATATATAAACATCACATACATACAAATATATGCACACAAAAAGTAGGCTGAACCCACTAGAGACTACTCCCTAGAAGATTCGCCACTTAATTTTTGTAGCGGGAAATTCATGATCATCAAGCAATTGACAAGCTAGAGATCAATTAACAAGAGTCGCCACCGCGCTTTTATTGTTTCCAAGGGAAAAGGGAAAAAGTACGAACAAAACCCAAATAGTCAGAAGTTTTCAAATAAAAACTAATAAAAGTCAGAGATCACAGGTAAGGGGGTTGGTTACATAGAGGGAAGGTGTTACCACCCAAAGTGTCCTAGGTACTCCTAGGGAGCCCTTTTTGTGTGCATATATATTTTGTACAAAGTGATGTTCACAAACAAATAGAATGGTGGGACGAGGAAATAATTCATTAATTATATTTTTGTGTTTGACAAGACCTTCGGTCTTGTGCCTACGTACCAACATAAAAATGAGGGATCAAAACCTCGTAGTTCGTGATACAAATTTCAAAATGGATGCATTGATTTTAACAAAATTTTAGTTTGAAAGGCACAAAGGCCTAAAATGGTTTGAATGAGTTAGTTCTCTTTGGCTTTTTGAAAGTTTAAGTCAAGTATAGTTAAGTCTATTTACAAGTTTGATTTAAGAAAATAAGTTTGAAAATGCAATGGCATAAGGCCAAAGTTTCTATCTTTTTGCAAAAGTGGTCAAAGTTTAGAACATAAGTAGTTCACAGAAAGAAGATTTTGAAAATTGGAGGGAGAGATTTTGAAATTAAAGAAATGGGGAGAAGATGAAGAGACTACCCTATGCACAAAATTTAAAAGTTTAGAGTTGAAAAGATCTGACCAAATGGGTAACAATCCAATAGACAAGTATATCAATAGAAACCAAGAATTCCCTTGGACTTTTAGAATTAAGCAACACACAAATGCACAATTATATTATCTTGAAGAGCAAGGCATCAAATAAAGATGGCCTCATCCAAGCTTATCCATTCCATGATCTCCTTCAAAATAGCCCATGCAACAGATGAATTCCACAAGTCACAGGTTTAAAAGAACAGCTACACCATGATCATGTTGCAGATGAATCTTAGAGAGATCTTCAAAGATGTATCAGATGAATTTCAAGTTGCAATCACTTGGTTCTTCAATAAGATGGAATTGGCCAAGTCCATTAGCATAGGAAGGTTTCCTAGATTCTAAGTCCATTTGCTTAAGATCAAACCAACAGTCCACTCAAAAGTTTTTTAGGGTTTTTGTTATTATTATGTATATTAATGGTCAAAGACCACACAAACTAAATAACACCAACAAAATATATCACACAATACGGTCCAAATGGACAAAGTGAAAATTACATCAACATAAACAATTAGAATGATATGTATAATGACAAATGATATAAAAGTAAAAGCTTGAAATTAAAAGTCAATAGTTAGTAGGTTAGAAGTTAGTTTTGTTTTGCTTTTGATTTCAAGACATTCTTTGGAGAACACTCAACCCACTTATCACAAGCATGGATCCTTGAACCAAAACATCTTCCAAAGGAAGGAAAGAATGCCAAGTTTCCACACAATACCATGAAAGAGGGAGACTTACAATTTCACTAACTAGAATGCTTATGCCTTTTGTGTCATAAATTTAGCGCTATGTTAAACAATCGTAATTGGACTTATGTAGAAGTCACAACTATTTGAGGTCGGGCAATAGAATTTTGGTGTTAATGCATGTTAGAAACATGGTATAATGGACTATGCTCATGAAACATACCACACAAAAAAGAATATGCAAAAGATATGGCCTAATCTCATCCATACTCATGTCAATTTTTCAATCAACTAGCATTAAGACTTTTGAGATGTCACATGCCAAATGAAATGAATGAAATAAGAAGAGGAATGAGATGAAGTGGGAAGGGCATGAATGAGATCACAAATTGGTCAAAGGAGGACTTTTATTAAATTAATATCATTCATTCATTTTCGGAGATGGAATGTACATTCCATCAGTCCCCTAAATCTAATGATATTAACTTGACAAAGTCAAATCAACCTTGACCAAGGCCCAACAACAATAAGCAAACTCAAACAAGTCAATACAAATGGTCAACAAAATTTAATTGGCATTTAT